>NC_090451.1:701044555-701357100 GCF_031143425.1 Pleurodeles waltl | reverse complement strand
GCCTGGACATTCTGTATGCCCGGAAGGTGAGTTGCCACTATTGATAGGTTCCTGGCTAGGAGCCAGTGACAAATTGTTTGGGCCTCTGTCGACAGAGTCCTGGATCTGGTACTCCCCTGTTTGTTCAAGTAGTACATGGTGGCCATGTTGTCTGTCTGGAGAAGCAGAGTTTCCGCCTTCAGCGCGGGGAAGAAGGCTTTGAGTGCAAGATGGACTGCGCGAAGCTCTAAAAGATTGATGTGATAAAGTAATTCTCTCTGCGACCAAGAGCCTTGCATTTGGAGGTGATCCATGTGCGCTCCCCATCCGAGCAGCGATGCATCCGTGACTATGGTCTGAGTTGGAGGCTGTTGGTGGAATGGCATCCCTTTCAGAAGATTAATCGGAGAACACCACCACTTGAGAGATTGAATGGCGTGGGGAGAGAGAAGGATGCTGTTCTCCCAGTCGTCTACTTGTTGATACCACTGATTCTCTAGGCATTCCTGTAAAGGTCTCATGGAGGCGAGCGTTGGGAGTAAGGTAGATGCAAGACGCCATTGACCCCAGGAGAGAGGATATCTTTCTTGCAGTGGTCTGAGACATTTTCTCGAGCTGCTGACATTTTTGGAGGATTGATAAACTTCGTTCCTCCGAAGGAAACACCTTTCCTTGAGTGGTGTCTATGATGGCGCCTAAGTAGTGCAACCTTTGTACAGGTATTGCCGTGGACTTGGAGAGGTTGACTTGAAGGCCCAGTTTCTGGAGTAGCTGGTGAGTCCAGTTGAAGTGCTGTTGGGCCTCCAGGTATGTGGATGCTTTTATGAGCCAATCATCTAGATAGGGATAGACAAATATGCGATGTTTCCTTAAATGGGCTGCCACCACCGCCATGCATTTGGAAAACATCCTTGGTGCTGATTTGAGGCCGAAAGGAAGCACTGTAAATTGATAATGACTTTTTCCGACGATGAATCTTAAAAACTTCTGATGCTTTTTGATCACTGGAATGTGGAAGTAAGCGTCGCGGAGATCTATTGAACAGAGCCAATCGCCTTGACGTAGTTGGGGGTAGATTTGGTGTAAGGATAGCATCCTGACTTTTCTCTGCGAACCCATTTGTTGGCTACCCTTAGATCTAGAATGGGTCAGAACTCGTGTTTGTCTTTCTTTGGTACTAGGAAGTACCTCGAATAGATTCCTTTTCCCTGTTGGTTGATAGGAACAGGTTCTATCGCCCTCTTTTGTAATAGAGTTGTTACTTCCACTTTGAGAGCGTTGAGATGGTATTTCACCGGTTTGGGTGGAATAGAAGGCGGGGGGCTTATGAACCTGAGACAGTAGCCATTCCGCACAATATTCAACACCCAGGCGTCTGACGTTATGCGTTGCCACTCTTCCAGATGATGTGAAATACTTCCCCCTACTGGAGTGGGTAACAGAGGAGGGGGAAGTGAGGATTCAGGACTTAGACGCTGATGCTTGACGAGCTGTTTGGGCAGCATGTGGCGTAGAGCGACCCCTTGTGTGTTTTCGCTGGGTCGAAAAGGTTCTCTGATGTTGCTGTTGCTGGGATCTTGGAGGCATCCACTGCGGTGTTTGAAGCCTTTGAGCAAAGAGTCTACGGTGGTAGGGACGGAATGTTTTCCGTTGCTCTCTTGGCCTCTCTATGCCCACCGCCTTTAGAGTGTCCAGTTCTGTTTTCATCCTCGACATCTCATCGTCAGCATGAGAACCAAACAAAGTGGAACCTGAAAAGGGCAAATTTTGTATCCTCTGTTGCGCCTCTGGCTTAAGTGAAGTGAGTCGTAGCCAGGAATGTCTTCTCAAGGAAATTCCATGAGAATAATTATGAGCGGATAACACAGAGGAGTCTGCAGCCACGCTTATTACTTGATTGGAGACCATGGCGCCTTCACTCACAATCTCCAAAAAATCCTCCTTTTTCTCCTTAGGAAGGTTTTCTGCAAATTGCAGCACAGAATCCCAAAGGGCACGATCATACCTGCCCAACAGGGCAGTGGCACTAGCCGCTTTCATAGTGATGGCTGATGTGGAGGAAACTTTGCGGCTTGCGGCATCAATTTTTCTACTCTCCTTGTCCGGTGGAGAAGACGACGACGGAGATGTAGAATGTAATTTCTTAGCAGCCACGATCACCACCGAATCAGGCACCGGATCTGCTCTCAGAAATAAAGGGTCCTGCTCCGGAGGACAATATTTCTTTATGAGTTTGGAAGGAGCAGTTTTAGTTGTGGACGGTGTTAAGAAAATGTCCATTGCCGGTTCAAGTAATCCTGGGACCAGCGGTAGTAATGGTCTAGTAGAAGAACGTTGGAGTAATGTCTCAAAAATAACAGAGGTTGTTGGAGTGGGTACTGCCAGAGGGATGTTCAACTTGGTAGCACCACAAATTAGTACCTCTTGAAAAGTATTGACATCGTCTATGGGAGAAACTCTCGGAGACGGGGAGTCAGATAACGTCGGAGAGTAATCCCTTATGGATGAGGAGGAGTGTCTATGGTGGGAACGAGACCTGCGACCTGAGTCATGCCGATGACGATGTCGAGATGAAGAAGAGCGTCTCGAAGAATGTCGAGAATGCCTCGTGGGTTCTGCAGGAGTCACTGAGGCGGACTCTGACATAGGTACCGGCGGAGGAGCTGTAGTTGCCAGAGGTGTCGTTGGTAGAGGAGATGGCTGAGGAGAAGGCTGTAAGAGAATAAGAGAAGCCGTGGATTCTGAGGTGGTATAGACCCTCCTTGGTCTCTTTGAGTGCCTTCTCGACGCCGACAAGCTTCTCGACGTCGAAGTACGACGACGACGAGTACCTCTCGCCGTTGACCCCTCTTGCCGTTGAGAGCCCCTCGACGGCGACCTCCCTCGACAGCGATGGAATGGCGGCGATCGTCTCCGACGACGAGTACTGTCCACCGACGTCGATCTTCCCCTTCGCGTCGACAGTGACCTGGACCGGGAACTTTTCGACGGCGAGTGTCTACGCCGTCTCGACAGTGATAAAGCTCTCGACGGCGAACGATGTCTCTTCCTTGACGGCGAGCCGGTTCTCGACGGCGAGCATGTCGGCGCCGTTCCTTGTCTCGACGTCAATGCTCTCGACGTCGTTGGGGATCTGTGACGCTTGTGAGCAGATCTGGAAGCTGCTCCAGAGGACATAGTGAGAGCCCTGGTAGAAGACTGACCTTCTCCTCGCTCTGTTGTAGATTGTCCTCTTCGTCTTCTGTCTTCTTTTGCCTGAAGGCAAATTCTTTCCCTGTCACGAAGAGTTTGCCTGGAGAAGGTTTTACAAATGTCACAGGCATCAGGCATATGAGTTGACGGCAGGCAAATAATACAGACTTGATGTGGGTCTGTTTTGGCCTTTTTTCTGCCACAGCTAGGGCACTTATCAAAAAGAGAAGGCGTTCTGATGGCATAAAACCTCAAGTTTCTGTCAGAATTTGACAGAAAAGGCTAGGAAATGTTCACTCTAGATGAAAAACATCGAGTGAAATTGAAATCCAGAGGATTTTTGTTGAATTTTAGTCAAAAAAAGTTATGAGAGGTGGAGCTCAATGCTTCAGGGTCCTGTCAGAAGGAGCCGGAAAAAAGAACTGAGGCAACTGCCTTTTGCTGTGCATGATGGGATACAGGAAAACTTTATTTTCTTAAAGGCACAGCTCTATTTACATTCTGTATAATGGCAGCCTATGGGCTACACTGCCCTGCATTGTTTCATTCTCATCTGAAGTTGAAAATAAGGTTGGAAAACATGTTTTTTACCACATTTCTAGAATAAATATGTTTTAAAGGTATATCTGTACTACAGTTTCCTTTCTTACCAACCAAAAGAATGAACAATTTGGCCGTTGTAGCTTTTCCTCTAGGCTGCACATTGATATTCTTAAGTGACTTTACAGGCCTTTTTCAAGAAAGGCAAACATCTACACTTAAGAATACACTTCAGAACAGTGCTCCGGGGTCCCCACAGGCGTGCGGAACTATTCAGTGCTTATGACTATACATGGAAATCCCCTACGAGAGAAATATTATTACATTTGCAAGTAAAATATATTATTGTTAATTGTAGTCACACAGACTACCACTCTGAATGCCACTGACACCCGGCACTGAGAACAACACTACCACTTTCTTTCACACACATGTGAACTACATCTCCCACAATACAATACTCGTTAAATGTCAAAACCTGGAAACTGAATCAAATGGCAAACCTATGAAACATATTATATTACCCAACTGCATATGGAAAATAAGTTTACATTTTTAAAACACAATATAGCTTCATGTAAATAATAAATATAAAAAGTTGAAACAATTATTAATTAAAAATGGGACAATAGCTTCCTCGCTTTGGTACTGTGATGCAATTCAACAAAGTTAATCAAAATCAAAGTCTGGGGTGTGATCTGCAATAAACAGCATCCTATCACAGCCAATTGTGCCTTAGAGCATTGCTCTTGCCTTCCCACCATTATCAGCAATGCCATCCTCAGGGGACTTCCTCCAGGAGCTGATGGTCATTCAGACACTTGCGCCTTGGGTTCAGGTGGGGTTTTTAATATTTTCTTTGGGGGCAGAGCCAGGTGGAGTTCTGAGAACAGAAGGTGATGGGAATGGTGGGGTTCTGGAGTATGGGAAAATGTCTGAAAACAGGACTGTTTAGGAGTTTTGGGGGTGGTTTTACCAGGTGGTATTGGTGAGGGAGGTGGAGGGATAGAGTCAGAAGGGAAAACGGGGGTGTTCAAATGGAGGAAACTGTTAGAATGGGGCAGGTGTGCCGGAAGCAATCGCTTCTTACCTGTATCTCAATTTCTCTCATAGGGGTATTTCCATGGTAGACATAAGCATTGAATAGTTCCCCCAGCTTGCGGGGACCCTGGAGCACCTTTTCCAATATGCACCTTTTCCAATATAACTTCTCAAGTCTTAGGCCTTCATTGCAACCCTGGCGGTAAATCCCGCTTTCCGCTGTGCTGAAGACCACCAACATACCGTTGCGTCGGCGGAGTTCCACAACAGGTATTACAACCCACATCTAGGTATCACAAGGCTGTTTAGCAAAAACGTCAAGTTTTCTCTATGTGCCTTTGTCTATCCGTATTCCTGGCTTAAATAGGTGTGACGCAATTATTTGGCCTGCCATGTGGCCCCCTGAAATGGCGGCTGCCTGACCTGTAAGGTGGGACAAGGGGAAATGAGGTAACTGCGCTGGCATTGTACACCGTCGCGGTAGGCAGTCGAAGACCGTGGCGCAATTCAGCATTGGTTAACATTGAGCCCTATGGGTTCCAGGAGACAATGACGATGTACGTCGGCGGTGACGGTACGCACCGCCGCGGACGTGACTGCCATTTTCTATCAGTTCCCTCACTTGATACCTGACCTTCAAAAGGAGAGGACCTACACTGCAAGTGCTACTGTGACCTGTGTCTGGAAGCAACAATGGCTACAGTGTCTGCGGAAAGGGCCCCTGCCTTCACTTCAGAGGAGTTGGAGAAACTAGTGGATGGGGTCCTCCCCCAGTACACGCAACTGTACGGTCCTCCAGACAAACAGGTGAGTATACTGTGAGCATGGTGGATGGCACATGATTGTATGGAGTGTCGTGGATGGAAGGGGGAGGTGGGACAGCCCAGCATGTGAGGATAGTGTGTGTGTGTATGTATGTCTGGGCCAGGGTGGGAGGTTTGTAGGCAATGTGTGAGAGTACTGTACGGGAGAGTAACATCCATTATAACTTCACTTTTCCTCTAGGTCAGCGCCCACCAGAAGGATATTTGGCATGCCATCGCCAAGGGAATGCAGACCCTGGGGGTCTACCATAGACGGAGTACCCACTGCCGTAAAAGATGGGAGGACCTGCGCCGCTGGAGCAAGAAGACGGTGGAGGCCCAGCTGGGGATGGCCTCCCAACGTGGAAGGGGTGCCCGTCGCACCATGACCCCCCTGATGTCCGGAGTTGGATGGGCGCTTGAGGGCATCACAGCAGCCACAAGGGGGCGAGTACACTCTCATTCAGCTGACTGCGTGCTTGACGAGGTGCCTGGGTGGGGGTGGTGGGCTGTGGGTTCCCCTAGGCCAGGGCAGACGCGCAAAGGTAGATCCATTGTTTTGCAGCCTCATTCCCACTCCAACCCCAAAGGTAGTATTTGCCCTCTACACCTAGTCAGGCTCCCATGGGTTCCAGCTGTGCATGAAATGGGTCTAGACAGAGTCCCCCTTGGGCACTTGCTTTTCCCCTGCACTGTTAGTGCATGGCTTAGTGCATAGGGCTGCTCCCTGTGTGTTGTGTCCGCCAACGGTAGTGGTGTTGCATGCATTGACCATGTGTCTCTTCTGTCTCCCCCCCCCCTTTTTGTTTTGTCACCCTGTTCTTGCGTGCATTAGCATCATCTGGCGGAGGAGCAGTGGCACCGGAGCAGGAGGGAGCTGCATCCCACATGGCCCTGGAGGGTGAAGTAATGGAGTCTGAAGGCACCAGTGGGACGGAGGGCAAGGGGAGCTCCATGACGGGGACAGGCATATACACCAGCGACAGCCACATCGACTCCTCCTCTGATGGGAGCTCCACTGTTCCCACCGCATCAACAGTGTTCTCTCCGTTTCGAATCAGGTATCTTGTGTGGGCTTCGCCCCTGCATTTTGGGACACGGATCCACGGACAATGATTAATTTATATCCGGACTTGTGCAGTTGGTGTACATATTTGTATATACTCATTTTTGAATTTGGCCTATCTGATTTTTATTGATTACACTCGTTACAATCATTTCCTTTTGTCCTTGCGTTCTTCCAGGTGGTGACGGGGTGTATATGTAATGTTGTTACATGTATTTGTGTGTATGGTGTTGTGGGTGAGGGTGGGGTGTGGTGGTGTTGCATGTGTATGTCACTCTCTTTTCCCTCCCCCCCTCCCCTGTGTGCTAGGTGCAGTACTCACCATGGTCGTCGACGGCGTCTTTCCTGCTCCTGATACAAGAGGAGGAAGACCAGCATGGGCAGGACCTGTAGTTCGGGCTCCATGGCGTTCTGGTTCCTCGTTAGGTGTCGAGAGGTGAGTGGTTTCCGTTCCAAGTCCTTTTTCCGCCGTGCTTTTGATAGCGTTGGTACCTTCCCAGAAAAGGTGGCGGATAGGCGTATTGTAATACAGTGGGCGGAACCTTGTGTTCCGCCTGTCTGTTGGCGGTTACCGCCGCAGTGTTTGTTTCTACCGCCGTGGCGGTCGGAGTGTTGAAGTGGCTGTCTATGTTGGCCGTTTCCACCTTGTTCGTGATTCCCTTTTTTTTTTCCGCCGGCCTGTTGGCGGTATTACCGCTGCTTTAACACCGACTGCAAGGGTTGTAATGAGGGCCTTAATGTTTTCCTTACTTCATTCAGAAAGACCTGCAAAGTCACTTAAGGATGTCAATATGCAGCCTAAAGAAAAGGGTACAGTGCCCGAAATTCTTTTACTTGTTTGATTTAAAAATGGACAAATAGCTAAGAAACAGGCATTCAAACGCATACATGAGTTGAAAGTTTAGCAAACAAAATCCTTCACAAACCTTTTTGTAATACAAAATAAGGAAGAAGGAGTGCAGGGCAGTGAAGCCCATAGGCTGCCATTTTAAATGAAGAAAATGGAGACTGTGGGGGTCATTATGACCCCGGCGGTCAGAGACAATGTGGCGGTAGTACCGCCAATAAGCTGGTGGTACTTACCGCCACATTAGGACATTGGCGGTTTGGCTGAAGCCAACCCACCAATGTACCACTCTGACCGGCATGGCGGTAGCAGCCGCCAGGCTGGAGAAACCAATCTCCAGCCCTGCAGCCGCTATTGTGCCGCCGCCGGTATCATGACTCTGCCTACCGCCATGGTTTTCGAAAACCATGGCAATAGGCCCTATCAGTGACAGGTAATTCCCTCCCTGTCACTGATAGGAGGCCCCCTCCCTCCCCAACACTCTCCAAACACCCCTCCTTCAGCCACGCTCCCCATCCCTTCCAACCTCCCCTCATACACACACACACTCATCAACACAGACATACACGCATACTTTCACACATGCATTCATTCAAGCACACATCTGCACACACATCCAAACATAAACGCATTCACATTTCTATTCATACACGCACTCACACACATTCATACACGCACTCACAAACCTTCATACATGCACGCAAACAACACTAAAACACACAGCCGCATTCACGCACGCATACACGCACAAACACCCCCACACAAACACACAACACCCTTGTCGGAAACCCGACTTACCTGTATTCAGGGGGTCTTCCGGAAGGGGACGGGACGGGGCGCTGCTACTGCCAGCAGCGCCCGCCAGCAGAACACCGCCAGGCCGTATTATTTGTCATAATACGGCTGGTAGCTGTCTGCTGGCGTGGCGCAGCTGGTGGTAGCGGCGCCACCTTACCACCATCCGCCAGTATGGCCAGAGCCGGATTTCTGCCCTTCTTAGAATGGTAGCCGCGGCGACTGTCTTTTGGCGGCCATCATTGCGGCGGTAGGTGGGTTTTACCAACATTGTCATAATGGGGGTCTGGGTCTTTAAAAACATATAGACCTATGATATCCCATCATGCCCAGAGAGAGGCAGTTACCTTAGTTCTTTTTGTAGGCAGTCTTAGCTGAGAGTAATGGTATTTCTGAGATGGAATAGTTTCTTACCTGTAACTCCAGTTCTCTCTTAGGGGTATTTCCATGATAGTCATAAGCATTGAATAGTTCCACCGGTCCTGCGGCGACCCCGGAGAACTTTTTCCAATATACCTTCTTAACTCTTCATGTTCGCTTTACTTCAGGAAGGCCTGCAAAGTCACTTAAGATTATCCATATACAGCCTAAAGAGCAGGCTACAGTGTCCAAAATTCTTTGTCCAGTTTGCTTTAATAAGGACAAAGTTAAGGCACATGCATTCAAATGCATGAATGAGTTGCAAATTCAGGAGAAAAAAACCTTCACAAACCTTTTTATATTGCAAAACAATGATGAAGGAGTACAGGGCAGAATAGCCCATAGGCTGCCATTATCAATGAAGAAAAAGGAGACCGTGGCTTTAACGACAGCCAGTCCTCCAGTATCCCATCATGCCTAGAGAGACACAGTTACCTCTTCTTTTTGTAGGCAGTCCTAGCTTGAGTAATGAGATACCTGAGATATTATTTTGTCTACTACACTGGGGAGGAGGGAGGGTTGCTTTGACTATCGTGGAAATACCCCTATGAGAGAACTGGAGTTACAGGTAAGAAACTATTCCTTCTCTCGTTGGAAATTTCCATATATAGTCATAAGCGTAGAATAGAATAGCAAGCCTATCCCATAAACAGCGGAGGAGTAGACAAAACAACAATAATGAAATACGCCATCACGCAAAAAGGTTCCTGAGAGAAGCCTGTCCTACTTGAGCATCTGTCCTGGTGTCATAGTCAAGACAGTAATGTTTAGTGAAGGTGTAAACAGACCTCCAGGTCGCAGCTCTAAAGAAGTCTGCTAAGGGAACATTCCTCATCAAGACAGTCGTGGCAGACTTGCCTCTGGTAGAATGTGCTCTTGGTCTGCCAGCTAGGGTTTTTTAGCTAGTTGGTACCAAAATAGAATACAGGAGACAATCCATCTAGAGATTGATTGTTTGGAGGTGGCCAGGCCATTGCGAACCGGACCATAATTAAAAACAAATTGTGGAGATTTTCTAATAGATCTGGTTTTATCTAAGTAGCATTTTAAAACCCTCTTTATGTCTTGAAAGTGGAGAGCCCTCCCAGCTGGAGTAGATGGGTTTTGAAAGAAAGGTGGCAAGGAAATCAACTGGTTGACATGAGAGTCATAGATAACCTTGGGCAGAAATGTAGGATGTGTTCGCATCACTGCCTTGGAGGAGTGCAATACTGTGTAAGGCTTGTGAGCACAGAGAGCCTGAATCTTGATAACCCTGTGTGTTAATTTAACTGCCAAAGGGAAAGCAGTTTTTCATGTTAGGTGTTGGAGGGATGCCTTGTGTATGGGCTCAAATGGAGTTTGCATGAGGCGCGAAAGGACCACATTAAGCTTCCATGGTGGAGAAGGGTGCCTAACTGGAGGAAAGACCTTCTTTACCCCTCCTAGGAAATCTTTGATGGCTGGTGTCCTGAAGAAAGAGGTTTGCGAAGGATCTTTTCTGAATGCAGTCAGAGCTGCCAGATGGATCCTAATTGAAGAGAGTTGCAGACCAGATTTAGCCAGGTGCACCAAGTATGGAAGAATGACATCTTCCTGGCAAGATGTAGGGTCTATCATTTTGGAGGAACACCAGATGCAGAATATCTTCCATTTGAAGGAATATACTGTATGGTGGCCGTTTCACCTCTTTTAGAATTTCCATACAATCCTGTGGAAGATTTAGATGCCTATGCTGTACTAACTCAGGAGCCATGCTGTCAAATTCAAGAAGGAGAGATTGGGGTGATTAATTTGGTCTCCAAAGTTTTTTTTTAGGTCTGGACTGCACAGCAGCCTGAGATGTGGTTGGAGCAACCGGTAAAGGAGGTCCGGGAACCACCACTGCCTCGGTTACTCTGGTGCAATGAGGATCATTCTGGCTGAAGTTGTTGACATTTTGAGAAGGACTGCTGGGATAAGGGGAATTGGTGGAAAGGCGTACAGAAATTTGTTGGACCAGTCTATCCACAGAGCATTCCCTAATGATTCTGGATGGGAAAACCTGGTGCCGAAGTCGCAGCATTTTCCGTTTTTCTTTGTGGCGAAAAGGTTGATAGAAGGTGTGTCCCAAAAACAGAAAATATCTTTAATGACATCTTTGTTCTGCCCCCACTCATGGTTCTCTTCGAGAACTCTGCTGAGTGCATCAGGTTGTGCATTCTGAGCACCTAGAAGGTGAGTTGATACTATCTTCAACCTACTGGATAGCAGCCAGTGCCATATCGTCTGGGTCTCTTGAGACAAGACTCTGGATCTGGTTTCCCCCTTCTCAGGTAATACATGGTGGTTGTACTGCCTGCCTGCACAAGCTGGGTGTTGGTGTTGAAGGACGGGAAAAATGACTTGAGAGCTAGGTGCACCCCACGGAGCTCGAGGAGACTGATGTGGTAAGACGTCTTCTTGGGAGACCAGAAGCCTTGTTTTTGTAGGTGACCCATATGTGCTCCCCATCTGAGGAGAGAGGCATCTGTCATGACAGTCTGTGATGGAGCCTGTGGACGAAATGGTATCACTTGTAGGAGATTGGTTGGAGAGCACCACCAACTGAGGAAACTGAATTCCTGAGTGGATAGAATGATTCTGTCTTTGCAGTTTTCTGGTTAATGGACACAGAAGAAGAAAGTCTTCAGGGTTTTGAGGCTGACAGTTGTCGAGTACCCTGAGTCGGCTGGTGTGCCGCCCTTCCTCTTTGTTGTTTTCGCTGAGGTTGGTAGGATCTCTAGAAATGTTGCTGAGATCTAGCGGGCAACTACTGAGGGGTTTGAACCCTCTGAGAAGGATAACAACACTGGAAAGGACAGAAGGGTCTTTGTTTTTCTTTAGATTTTTCAAGGCCTACTACTTTCAACATGTCTATTTTAGCCTTCATCCTTCCCATTTTATTGTCAGCATGAGAGCCGAACAGTGTGGATCCTGAAAACGGCAAGTTTTGAATGCACTGTTAAGCGTCCGGCTTAAGGACGTTAGCTGCAGCCAGGCATGCCTTCTTTAGGTTACCCCATGTGCGGAGAGCAAAAATAAGTCTGCCACTGCCCTAATTATTTTGTTAGACCATGGCACCTTCTTGGACAATCTCCAAAAAATCCTCCTCCTGATCCTTCGGGCGATTGTCTGCAAATTGGAGTAGGGAGTACCACAGGCCCCTAACATATATTCCTAAGAGGGTTGTTGAGCTTGCTGCCTTCATGGATGCTGCTGACGAACTACAGACAAGATGAAGAATTTCAGACACTGTAGCCTTTTCTATAAACTGCATATTGACATTTTAAAGTGACTTTGTAGGCCTACCTGAAATAAGGCAAACGTGAACACTTAAGAAGTTATATTGGAAAAGGTGCTCCGGGGACCCACAAGCGGGTGGAACTATTCAACGCTTATGACTATCATGGAAATCTCCTACGAGAGAAGAAAATTGGTTACCTACCTGTAACTGTGGTTCTCCAGTATTGGCATCTTTCATAGATTCACATGCTTGAATCATCCCCGTCGTCGAGGTGGGAGCCTCAAAGTAACTTCAAATACATATAGCAGTAAGTGTAACACACTAGGCCCTAATGGCCCAAATGGGCACTGTTATAGCCTATCCATGTTCTTTTATTAAAAAAAAACCAGACTTGAGCTACAGCCAATCAGGTGTCAACACCAACTAGCACATTACCAACAAAGGTTGTTTCCCTCAGATTTTCTAGTACAAATGTGAAGCAGAAAGTTAATTTATAAGGGGAGCCTCTCTGGGGAGGAGGGTGGGTCGCATGTGAATCTATGAAAGATGCCAATACTGGAGAACCACAGTTAGAGGTAAGTAACAATTTTTCTTCCCCAGTATTGGATCTTTCATAGATTCACATGCTTGAATTAGAGTAGCGAGCAGTAATATTGATTAACTAGGTAATAGTTGTATATTAATAATAATAATGGGAGTAATTCTACTCCTAGCTAATATTAGATAGCAATACATCAATATTTCCAAGAAGATAACAAAAAGAACGATAATCAAATTCATAAACACCACAAATAAATATCAGGCTAATTATGATAATAACAGTAATCATTATAACCAGAAAAGTTTACATTGACCAGATTAAGGAAACGCAGATCACATACCCTTTAAGTGGAAGGTGAGATAACCAGAGAGGCTCACCTTAACAGAATAGATGCCTCAGCACTGCTTGCCCAACCGCCGTGTCCACTTTATTTGTCTCTTCGAGACAGCAGTGCCTTGTGAATGTATGCTGGGTGGACCATGTAGCCGCTCTGCAAATGTGCTGCAAGGGCACTCCCACGAAGAGCACCGCTGACGTGGCCACCGCCCTTGTAGAGTGGGCCCTAACCTTGTTGTGGGGCGTCTTTCCAGCCTGGGCATGACAGAATTGTATTGCTAGCCCGATCCACCTGGCAATAGTCTGTTTAGCTACCGGGGAACTCTTCCTCGCATCCCCAAAGGCTACAAATAACTGGTCTGATTTTCGGATGTCCCGCGTTCTTTGAAGATAACATTTCAAACACCTCCTAATATCCAGCGAGAGCAATGCTTTTTCCACCACCGTCTGCTGGTTAGGAAAAAAGGTTTTCAAAATCATTGGCTCATTCAAATGGAAATTTGAGGGTACCTTCGGAATATATTTAGGATTTGATGTAAGAATTACCCCATTAGGGGTGAATTGAAGAAAGGGCTCCTTGATGGTAAAGGCCTGTATATCACTTACTCTTTTAGCTGAAGTAAGAGCCAGCAACAGCGCCGTCTTCCAAGAGATGAATTTCAGTTCAGCCCTGTGGGTTGGCTCGAAAGGGGCTTTCATGAGTTGTCCCAATACCATGTTTAGAGACCATAACGGTGGGGGTTTACGAACCGGTGGAAACTCTCAAAAAAGACCCCTAAGAAATCGTTTCACAATCCTAGTAGAATATAACGAGCCAGTGTTTTGAGATTGGCGGTATCTTGAAATTGCTGCTACATGCACTCGAATAGAGGAATATGAAAGCCCAGATTTTGCCAAGTGTAACAAATAAGGAAGTACCTGCTCCGGGAGCGAAGAGATAGGATGGACTCCTTCTGCAGCACACCACAAACAAAAACGCTTCCATTTTAGCCTATAAGTCTTGTTGGTGGTGTCCGCTATGGCCTTGGCAAGTATTGCCCTACATTCTGATGAGATGTCTAAAGTGGCGGTATTCATTGAATTCAGGAGCCAGGCCGACAAGTGTAGAGATGACTGATGCCTTACCTGGCCCTGGTTCATGGTCAACAGGGTTGGCGTTTGTCTGAGTAGAACATGTGGCTGTTCCGAAAACATGAGGAGTTCTGTGAACCACACCTGCCTGGGCCACCTGGGTGCTACTAGCAGAAGGCGACATACTTCTGTCCTCATCTTGTTGATCACCCTGGGGATGAGTGGAATCGGAGGAAAAGCGTAGGCATAGACCCCTGACCATCTCATCAAAAACGCACTCCCCCAGGACCCTTTTTGGGGAAGCCAGCTTCCGTAATATGGGCATTTCTTGTTCTCGTATGTGGCAAATAGATCGAGATTTGGTCTGACCCACATTCAGAATAGTTGTTCGAGGACTTTTTGATTGAGCTCCTACTTGTGATACGAGATAACCATCCTGCTCTGAGTGTCTGCTAGGACGTTGGTCTGCCCTGGCACATGCTCCGCCTTCAGAGAAATGTTGTTTCTTATGGCCCATTTCCAAATGTTCTGAGCATGTTGTGAGAACTGTAAGGACCATGTGCCGCCCTGTTTGTATAGGTAAAACATGCTTGTGATATTGTCCGTCCTGATCAGAACATACGAGTTTCGAATTCTTGGTAAAAAAGCCTTAAGAGCCAGATCTATCGCTTTGAGCTCCAGATGGTTTATGTGGAGCTGTTTTTCCTTTTGAGTCCAGGACCCACTTATTCACAGATCCTGAAGGTAGGAACCCCATCCCTCGAGGGACGCATCTGTTGTTACTATGTAGCGAGGTACTTGTGGAAGAAATATAAGGCCGCTGGACAAGTTGGTCGGTCTTGCCCACCAAGACATGGCAGCTCACATTGCTGGTGTGATGAGAATTTGATCCTCGAAGGAGCCCTGCACCTGAAGCCACTGAGCATCTAGCTGCTCCTATAGAGTAGTCGGCAATTTGGGATCAGCGGAATACATGACAAAATCATTCCCATTAATGACTTGAAAGTTCGAACTGAAATTAACTTTTGTGTCGATAGCTTATGGGCCAAGCTGGACAGCTTTTGTTTTCTCTAATGAGACGGGTATGCCTTGCCTTGGATAGTATCCAGTATTGTCCCCAAGAAAATGCATTTTCTGCGTGGGGTGAACGTGTGACTTGCGATAATTGATGGTAAGACCGAGACCCTCGAACAACTGGAGGCCCGCGCTAGTATGGTCTACCACCTGAGCTCTTGAGGATGCCTTGATAAGCCATTTGTCGAGTTAGGGAAAAACTTGCATGCCCAACTGGCGTAGGTGAGCTGCTACTGGAGCTAACATCTTTGTAAACATTCTGGGGGCCAACTTTAATCCAAATGGGAGGACACGAAACTGCAGATGCATACCAGCTACCCTGAACCTGAGAAATTTGCGATGGTTTCGATGTATTGGGATGTGGAAATACGCATCCTGGAGGTCTAAGGATGTCATGTGATCTCCTGAATTCAAGAGGCGTAGGATGTCCTGTAGCATTACCATACGGAACGACTGCTTCTTCAGGAACTTGTTTAAGGATCTTAAGTCTAGAATGGGGCGCCAATCTCCTGAAGGCTTCTTTACTAGAAAGAAGCGTGAATGGAATCTCTGGTTCCTGTGAAGAGCTGGAACAAGTTCTATCGCCCCTTTGCGCAACATCACCAGCACTTCTTTGAGGAGTTGTTTTAATCGTGGAGGTGGCGGACCTGACGGAGGGATATTTGGTGGTTACTGTATGAACTCCAGAGTATGCCCCTTGGCCACTATATCCAGCACACACTTGTCGGATGTTATGCTTGACCACCGAATGAAGTGATGAGTGACGCGACCCCCAATTTTCGACATCTGGGTAGTGTTGGTAGCTGGTATGGATGTCCGGTCATTGCTTTCTGCCTGTATCTCTGCCACGGGCAATGGATCTTCCCTTTGCGCGGTGTCTATAAGCAGCGGTAGGTGGAAACCGATAGTTCTGCTGATGCTGTCCGTACTGTGGTCGGGGTCCTCCTGAAGATGACTGGTACTGTGGTCTATACTGCTGAAAACCACCACAAAAGGAGTCACTTCCTCTGCCCCTCACACCTCGAAATGGTTGTTTCTTGTACTGTAACATACCAAGGGATTTCACCATATCTGTATCGGCCTTTATGGATTGTAGCATCTCATCCACATGCTTCCCGAAGAGGCTTTCCCCATCAAACACCATGTCCAGAATTCTACTCTGAACTTCCGGGCGAAAGGAAGTAGACTTCAGCCACCCCTGTCTATGGAAGACCGCTGCCCCTGCTAGCTGCCTGAAACCTGTCAGAGAAATGTCAATTGCATAATCAATGACCTCGGCTGCAATCCGCTCAGCCTCCTGTAACACCTTCTTTGCCTCCAGTTTGGCATCCTCAGGCAAAAGGTCTATATTGGAAGACATGTCTGCCCACATTTGGCGGTCATACCTGCCCAGGATGGCCAACCAGTTAGCCACCTTCACTGTAATCGCTGCCACTGAGGAGAATCTCTTACCAATGTTGTCCAAACGCTGCCCCTCTCTGTCTGGGGGTGATGTGATTGGCGCTGAAGGATTCTTTGAGCGATGTTGCGCCGCCTGAGATATGACAGAATCTGGCTTCGGTTGGGTTACTAAGCAAACTGGAGTGTTTTATGAGGCTTTATATTTCTTTTCCAGCCGCGGCATCTGTGAAGGTATTGTAGCTGGATTTTTCATCCCCTTCAATCCTTCCTGCCATAAAACATCCACTATAGGAATAGCCCTAACTGACTTCTTTGATGGCTTTTTAAAGTTGTATAAGAAACAATCAGTTTCCTGGGAAATGATGGGTAGCTCAAATCTTTTGGCCGCTCTTTCCATCAAATTATGGAAGCCCCCTATGTCTTCCAGGGGTGAATCCACTGGTCCTGCTGGTGGTGGTGATGGTGTAGGGATGAGGTATTCATCCCACTCACTAGGAGTTGTCTCTGGTATCTCACCTTCTTCTTTCTCCTCGTCTGTGGAGTTATGATCATCCTGCGGTGGTTGAACAAACGGAATGTTTCTGTGTGGCGTTCCCGGATGACTGGGGTCTGCAGATCCATCTGCGGATTGTACGCCTGGACGGAGTTGCCGGTAGTCATGGCGGAAATCTGCGATAGTAATCCTTCAACATACCCTGGAGATCCGACACCAAAGATATAGGCATGGGAAAAGAAGCCTCCGTCTCAAACGTGGAATATGACTGATCCAGTTGGACTGTAGTTGACGAATAGATGTGCTGCTCTTGTTCATCATCATCGTCACCCAGGTCCTGGCAATTGACATGGAGTTGTGACGGGCTACTGGCTGCACCAAACATCCCCTCATCCTGAGAATAGACATCGTCATCATCATCCAAGAGATGCTGAGGAGGATACGGCAACACCTTGCTTGGGGAGGTAAGAATGGGAAGGATTGGAGATGTAGTCTCTTCCACGGTAATGAAAGAAAGAGGAAGGAATCTTGCTGAGTCTTGCTGAGCCATAAAATCCCCTGAAGATGGTGTCGTCGTCGACGGTTGCGCCGACGAAACTGCTGTCTTCCCTGTCAGCAGTTCTCCCGTCGACGATGTCCTCGTCGGCAGAGTTTTTGCCGTCAACGGTTCTTCCCCCGTCAACGGTACTGTCGTCCACGGATGCAACATCGAGGCTTCCGACCTCTCTCTCGTTGATGACATCTTCGTCGACGATGCCTTCTTGAGCATTTTTGCGGTAATGATCGTCGTCGATGAAAGTGGCGACAATGTAATAATATTCGGGGACACCGCCGTGGTAAACGTCGACGTCATCATCGCCGCAGTGGCTGTCGACACGGTCGTCGACAGTATCGTCGTCGACGGGCCTTTTTTGGCAGAATCTGAGGAGAATCTTCCTGGATCTCTCCCCGGTGATAGGGACAGAAAGGCACTTTTTTGGGGGTGCCTTTTTACCCAAAGGTATGGTAGGCTCTGAGTGAACCTTTTTTGAGAGTTTTAAGTGGGTCTCTGATCCCGAGGCTGCCCTCTCCTGGCGTCTATGTTTCTCCAAACAGAGATATTTAGATTTCATTGCCACCTTTCTTGGAGGCTCCGTAGGCAGTTTTTCCTCCCCTCCAGGCCTTTTTAGGGAGTGAGTAGTGTGTGATGAAGCTTCACTCTCATCAGAAGAAGGATTCTCCATTGCCTTCTGCTTTTAGAGCCACAACAAAAGTCTGCCATCTCGGTCTTTCAGGATTTTATGACTAAAGGTCCGACAGATCTTACAGTCCCTCACCTTGTGATCTGGATGCAGGCAGTAGATGCATTTCTTGTGGGGGTCATCAATGTGAAGCCTTTTCTTCCCACAACTGCCACAGTCTCTGAAAAGCCCTTCTTAGGTCGAGCGTTAGCGTTCGGCCTGCTGTACACTAAAGTATACAATAGAGTGAGTTCCAGCATTTTGATTTGTTAGTTGCAGTGTCCTTCAAAAATCCTTACTTGCTAGTGGTCAGTTCTGCCTCTTTGTCCTGCCTTTTTTCACTTTGGGAGCAGCACAAAGTACTGTGTAATTACGCTATGTCCTGTTTATCTATTCTGTAAGGGACTTATTTTGGGCATTTGCCTGTTTCACCTCAACAGTGTGGGTGCTTGTTCAGTCCCTCCTCCCCACCAGCTCCCTTTGCATACATAATAAAAAGAGAGGGGGCTTTTCCAGGGCCAGCTCGCTCTCGCTCTCTTCCTCTTGTTATTTTCAGTCTGTCTGGCAATAAAAGTCCAGTCAGTAATTTATAACGCTAAAAGCTCTAACTCGAGCAAACACAACACCATTACATTTCAAATGCTTGTTATTTTGTGCGCTCACAGCCGAACAGTTTTTCCAACAGGAACTATAAACTCTGCTCCTCCTTCCCGACCCCCCCACACACCACATTCCCACTACCACTCTTGCTCCTGCCCCTGCACTTTAACCATTTTCTTACTAAGCGCTCCTATTTCTGAGCTGGTCTCGCATTTGCTTGAATTAGAGCTATTAGCTCTGTAAACTCATAACCGGACTTTTCTTGCCACACAAATGAAAACAATCAACGCAGCGCGATCGCGCTATGCAAACCCCATCGCGCTGCGTTTTTTTTTCTTTTCATTTATGTTGCGGCCAACAAATACATTTTTGAGCCAGCAGCGCCGAGATCACAGGCTCTAGGCATTGCAATGGGCTTAGCGTTTACTCCAGCACATGAAACCACATTTCCAGTCATGCTACCTCACTCCGCAATCCGTTGAAAGACTTGTCCGTGTCTTCAGTGTGTTCAGTAGATTAAAACAAGCATTTTCAATGCAATTGGTCTCACATTTGCTCGAGTTAGAGCTATTAGCTTTGTAAACTCCTAACTGTACTTTTCTTGCCACACAAATGAAAAGAAAAAGAAAAAAACACTGCGATCGCGTGTGGCAAGAAAAGTCTGGTTAGGAGTTTACAAAGCTAATAGCTCTAACTCGAGCAAATGCGAGGCCAGTTGCATTGAAAATGCTTGTTTAGTTTGCTGGGACATTCTGTCCACTGAAAAGCTGGCTTTTCTGAGAGAAAATATTCCTGTCAGAAGAATAAACTGAGCAGAGCTCAGGGAGACTCCCTTCACACGAAGTGCATTAGAAAACCTGAGGGAAACAGCCTTTGTTGGGAGTGTTCTAGAGGGTGTTGACGCCTGATTGGCTGTAGCCTGGTTCTTTTTTTATAAAAGAACATGGATAGGTTATTACAGTGCCTATTTGGGCCATTAGGGCCTAGTGTGTTACACTTACTGCTATATGTATTTGAAGTTACCGTGAGGCTCCCACCTCAACAACAGGATGATTCAAGCATGTGAATCTATGAAAGATCCAATAATGGAGAAACACTGGTGTCAGTCAAAGTACTTGGAGACAGAGAACCTCTCCATAAAGCAGACAGAGCAGAGCACATTTCAACCAGGATGCGAATACTTTGACCCAGCCAGCTTGCCAGCAAACCCTGTGGGAGGGTAACTGTAGGAAACTGGCACTTGTTGCAGTTATCCCACCCCACTCCTGAGGACCCCCCTGACCATGAAGCTCCAGACGCTGATATCCGGTGCCTAAAGGCACAGTGCCCCTGCAGCTCCCAGGCCTTGAAGAAAACAACACCTGGCACACCTATGTTCAGCAGGCGTTCCTCCTCCCTGTCCGACCGGTCGTGTGCCGAAGATACCGCCCTGGACCTTGCCTGCACCCTCTAAGTGACCCCCAGAGTCTCCTCTTAGGACAGC
Organism: Pleurodeles waltl; assembly: GCF_031143425.1. Taxonomy (NCBI): domain Eukaryota; kingdom Metazoa; phylum Chordata; class Amphibia; order Caudata; family Salamandridae; genus Pleurodeles; species Pleurodeles waltl. Next base: position 701,336,954 of record NC_090451.1, on the reverse strand, counting down.
ACTGGAAGCCCGCTGTCCTGTTTGCACCCGGCACCTGGCCGCCCCAGTGCCGCGGAGGGTGTGTGTTTGGTGCCTACTTGTGGCCCCTCCAGCGTTCTTTCAATACCCCCTGGTTTGCCCTTCGAGCCGCGGGTACTTACCTGCAGGCAGGCCTCATTCTGAGTGCTCCCCATCTCCATGGGAGCCCACCTTAGTATTGGTCAACTTTGACCTCTGTACCCGACCAACCCTGTGTTGCTGGTGGTGGGTGTTTGGGGTTAACTTGAACCCCAACCTGTGGACTTCCTAAAACCCAGAGACTGAAACTGTAAGTGCTGTACTTACCGGTAAACCAAACTAACTTTCCTTCCCCTCTGGAACTGTTTCTGAAAATTGTACTGTGTCCATTTTTAAAACCGATAATTGTCAATATTTCAAAAACTGTATTAATTACCGATTTCAAACAAAGTACTGTTGATACCTGTGTGAAATACAAATCTTTTAAGGTACTTACCTGCTACTTGAATCTTATGGTTCTAAAAATAAATTAAGAAAATATATTTTTGCTATATAAAAAACAATGGTCTGGAGTTCAGTCGTAGAGTGTGTGCTTCTCCTGTTGTCTGTGAGTGTACAACGAATGGTTTGCTCTACCCTCTGATAAGCCTAAAAGCTCGACCACACTATCACAAAAGAAAGCATTACTATTATTTACTTTAGCCTATGTTAAACGTATGGGGAACCACGGGACTCTGTGCACACTATGTCCCTCATCATAACAATGGTGGTAAAAAAACACCCTACCACTGCGGTGACGGCTGCCAAAATACCGTCACCGCTGCTACCATCCGTCCGCCATATTATGATGACTGCTAGACTTCCGGTACAAGAAGGGTAAAAGTCTGGCAGTGATCATACTGGCGGACAGTGGTAAGCTGGCTCCACCAGCACCGCCACGCCAGTTGAAAGTGGCCAGACGTATCCTGACCTGTGATACGGCCTGGCGGTGTTCTGCTGGCGATAGCAGCGCCCCTTCCCTTTCCCTGAAGACCTCCTCGATAAGAGTAAGTTGGGCTTCCGACAGTGGAGGGGAGTGGGGAGTGTTGTGTGTGTCTGGTTGTGTGCATTAATGTGTGAGTGTGTGTGTGTGAATGCATCTGTGTGTGTTTTGTTGTTTGCATGGCTGTACGCATGTGAGTGAATGCGTGTAAGAATGGTGAAGTGAATGCTCAAATTGCAAATTACATTACCCCCCTTATGGAGGAGGTTGCAAATCTGTGCACGGCTGAAGAGAAGGACAAATACATGGCCGGTTCGAAAAGACCTGGGACCAATGGACAAAGTTGTCTTGTAGCAGTACGCTGATGGACCGTCTCGAATATTACTGATGTGGACTGTGTTGGTACCGACATCGGTATATAGAGCTTTGCAGCCCATGGACTAGTACCTCTAAAAAGGTATTAATGTCATCAGTCGGAGAGACCCGTGGCAGTAGTGAGTCAGACAAGGTTGTTGAATAGTCTCTGGTGGAAGACGTTGAATAATCAGAATACAGTCAATGGGAACCTAATCTTGATCTCTGGTGACATCCACGATGATGGTGATGCATTGAAGTTGTAGAGGAACGCTGTTGTGTGTGACCACAAGAATGAAGATGTGATGGAAACACACTGGTGTCCTAGGTGTTGCTGATCTCATAGAAACTGGAGAAAGTGGTAAAGGAGGTGGTGCTATTAGTGGAGAAAGCATCGGGAGAGGAGGTTAAGGAGGTGGAAGAGTTGAATAGTGTAGAGGAGGTGAAGACAGTGGAGATAGGGAAAGACTCAGCAGAAGAGTAAATTCCTCTCCCCTTTCTTGTATTCCTCCTCCACGTCAATAAACTCCTCGACCCCCAACATCCATGTTGTTGTCGACGATGATCGTCTTTGCCGTGTCAATGGCAAGCCAGCAGATACCGACAATGAGGCCCTCCTCAACGTCATGCGTCAGCAGCAAGACGACTGCATGAAATCCCTTGAAGTCGATTGCTGTTGTGTTGATGGCAAACATTGCCGTTTTTCCAACACCGATCCAGCCCATGATGGAAAACAGGTCCGTGCAATGCCTTGCCTCGAACTCGATGCCCTTGACGTCAACCAGGACCTACATCATTTCTGGCCAGAAACACATTTTTCTGTTCTTTTACCTCCACTGGAAATTGAAGGGAGAGCCCTCATGGAAGACTGACTTTCTCCTCACTCTGAGGTTCCACTGGCAGGCTGGTTATGAATTATTTTTCCTCTTTCTCTTGCTTGCAGGCGCATCTTCACTCTGTCACGCAGTGTGCATCTGGAAATTGTTTGCAGATGTCACAGGTATTAGAAAGATGAGAGGAAGGGAGGCAGATAATACCAGCATCACAGGGTCTGTTTTGGCCTTTTTCCTGTCACAAAGAGGGCACTAATCACACAGACAAGACAATTTATGAGGCAAAATGCACAGTTTTCTGTAAAAAAGAAATAATAGGAAGAAGCTGAAACAGCTAGTACACATCGAATCAAGGTGTTGTCAATTATTTCTGACAAAAAAAATGTTTGTGCAAAAATCTGTAAAAGGTTGAGCTCAATGATTCAGTGTCCTGTCAGCAGGAGCCAGGAAAAAGAACTGAAGCAACTGCCACCAGCTGAGCATGATGGGATACTGGTGGTCTCTGGGTCACAGCTTCTATTTTAGCCACATAATGGCAGCTTATTAGGCTACTCTGTCCTGTTTTTCCTTATCTCTATCATAAAAAGGGAGTTGTAAAGGAGATTTATGATATTTGCCAAACATCCTAAATTATATGCATTTTTAATGCATTGGTCCTATTTTTGTCTGCAAGATTAAGAATTGGGCCATTGTAGCCTAGATATAAAGGCTTCATTTTCTGTATCTTTCTTATGTGTCTTTACAGGCCTTCCAGAAGAAAGGAGAAAATCTCCACTTAAGAAGATATATTAAAGAACTGCTCTGGGGTCGCCGCTAGTGGGCGGGACTATTCAGTGCTTATGACTTTACATGGAAATCCCCTAATAGAGAATGGTGTTTTACTCATCTGATATTTTATGTATTTGGGTTTGCCTCAAAGTATACCATTTTCAAAAGTCAATATTTTCCTAGACACAGTTATGGAACAAGGTAAAAATGGAACTTCAATGTACACTAGTGACATCATAAGAGGGCTCAGAGTAATTTGTAGCACAAAAGAATTTGAAACTGATAAGTCTTCAAAAAAATGAAATAATTCCAGCTGAGTGAAGGTATACGTGGGAACAAACACCCTTGATTTAATGATAACGTAATGGTGGCACTAATTTTGACGCCATTGTATTAGGCTCAACGTCTACAATGATGACACAGTAACAAAAGCAGCTTCCCTAGTGATCTCACTGCAAAAAGCGTAGCTCACTCTCTGATGGCAGTGCAACACACTCTTCTCCCACACAATAAGCACAGCTTCCGATAAAATCCCACAGCTTTTAAAAGGGCTTATAATACTCAAGAAATTTAGTTATTGTGAGATAACACTTATGAGAGGGGTTGGCATGTATTGTTATTTCAGGATTTTGACATATGAGTCTTTATAGACAGAAAAGGTCTGCCGTAATGCTATCTGTATATTATGGAGGCTTCTAATCACAGAATACTTCTGTAAGCGTGATCTGTGTTGGTGGGCCTGCTGAACCTTCAGGTAGTGTGGTGGCAGAGAAAGCAGACTGCTCTTCATGCTCACTGTAGGGAGATGTGATGGAGGGATCAGTCGAACAAGTTAAGAAAGAGGCATAATTAATGTGTATGTGGCATCTTTGGCACCCCTCATTAGATAATAGGGACAAACAAATGATCATCAGAATGGGTAAGAACGCCTCACTGACGCAAGCTAATTTTAATGAGTGTATGACATCTGTGGCAGAATGGATGAGCAATAACTACCTCAAACAAAACTTAAAAAGGACTGACGTTCGTGTCCTGGGAGGATCAGCCTTCTTTATAGTCCCGTGTCCTGCGCTGGTAAAAACAGCCTGGAATTTAGCTTTTGTTTGACAGCGAACTAGACTGGAAAAAAAAATGAAATTAGCTTCCTCTTGCTTCTTTCATCTAAGACTCCTGAGACTCTTAGGGTTAGATGTATCAAAGCTTTTTGCATTCGCTAACGGTGCAAATCACAAAATTCGACCGTTTGCGAATGCAAAAATGCCTTTCAAGATTTATGAAAGGCTTTCGCAGTCCAATTTCAAGGAATCGCTAAAATAGCGGTTCCGTGAAATTGTGACTCCATTTAGGGAATCGCAAATTGTGATTCTCTAAATAGGGAATTCCTATTTGTGATTTCCAAAGCACAAGTATCATGCACTTCCTAAATGCGAATTGGGCATTTAGGAAATTAAATTACCACCAAATCCAATTTGGTGGTAACCATGTGCAATTTTAAAAATGCATTAAAAATGCATTTTTAAAAATGACATGAAGGCACACATGCCCCCTATGGCATATGTGCGCTTCACATGTCCACTGATATTTTTTGGGGTGCATCAAAGGGGGCTTCAGGCCCCCAGAACCCTGGGTTTTGCATCACCTAATTTGCGAATTCCTAAAAGGAATTTGCAAATTCAGAAATGCAAAACCGTTTGCACCTATGGGCCTACAGCCCCATAAGGATAAATGGAGTCCCATTCCGTAATAGCGATTGCAACTTTTAAGAAATCGCTATTACCGAATCGCTATTTTTATCATCCCATTTTGCATTTCTTAAATATCCATTTCTTAAAAATCGCTATTTAGGAAATGCAAACCGGGATAATGATATATCTAGCCCTTAATCTCTTTTTTTGCATCCTGATCATAAATTCATGCTGAACGAGTCAGTGTGAGGTCCAGTCTAGATTATTTTAATTCTTTAAATCTTACCTTTATCAAGTATGTTTTGTAGAATCTTCAGAGTATTCAAAACATGGCCGTAGGAGTCATGCTGGGTTTCAGCCTGATCGTTTACATTTGCTGTCAACTGAGAAAAGGATCAAGTTTAAAGCACTTGCGATGTGCCATAGAGCCATCTAAGGACCATATCTTGAATTATTCAGGGAAATGATTACCAACACATGCTAGCTGCCAATTTACTTTACTCTTCTGCTTGTCTTTTGACCCCCTCTGAAGATAAGTCGGCTCAAACAAGGAGAATGCTCATTCCCTCATTTGCTATCTCGGCTGTGGAATGCATTTCCCATCCACTTACACAATCCTTTAGCAAAACGACAAACATATATCTCTACAGATAAGCCAAATTATAGAAAGGCAGAAACAAGCACCAGCATACCTTACTGGTAATCACGCTGATTAAAATCATTACTTTAACATTGACATTGGTTGCCATTCAGAATAACCAATCAGTTCTTCTGTGAGCAGGTCCAGTAAAAGCTCCAACTGAGAATGTCTTGCCACAGTCTTTGGTCAGTATGTCTTGCCACAGACCCGGGTGAGCTTGGCTGTGGTACCACAGCCCTGAGGGAGCTTGTCATGCCACAGCCCTGAAGGAGTTTGTCATGGCACAGCCTGAGGGAGCTTGTCATACCACAGCCCCAGGTGAGTGTGTCTGCCATTGGCTGAGGTAAGCATGTCTTAAAGCCCAGGGGCAGTGTGTCTTGTCATAGCCCCAGGTCAGCATTGCAGGAAGCTGGCCTGGTGTGTGGTGAGCATCTGTGGTGTTATCACCCCTACCAGGTCCAGGTATCCCCTATTAGTGAGGTGTGGTCAGTGTCTAGGAAGGAATGGTTTCTTACCTGTAACTCCAGTTCTCTCGTAGGGGTATTTCCATGATAGTCATAAGCACTGAATAGTTCTGTGCGCCTGCGGGGACCCCGGAGCACTGATGTGAAGTATATTCTTAAGTGCAAATATCAGCCCTTTGAAAAAAGGTCTGTCAAAAAACACTTAAGAATAACAATGTGCAGCCTATGTGCACAGCTACACAGGCCAAATTGTTAAAAGAAAACAGTTGTAGTGTACATTCACGTTTAAACATGTATTTATTCTATAATTGTAATAACAAATACATTCTCATATTCTATTTACACCTCTCATGAGAATAAAACAATGCAGGGCAGTGTAGCCCATAGGCTGCCATTATACAGAATGTAAATAGAGCTGTGCCTTTAAGAAAGTAAAGTCTTCCTGTTTCCCATCATGCACAGCAAAAGGCAGCTGTCTCAGTTCTTTTTGGAGGCTTGTAACCTGACATGAAGGAACAAAACATTTGTTGGAGTACCAACATCGATAATATTCATGGCAACTTGTTCTATGTCAACTCCACCGGGGAGGAGGGAGGGTTGCTTATGACTATCATGGAAATACCCCTACGAGAGAACTGGAGTTACAGGTAAGAAACCATTCCTTCTCTCGTAGGGGATTTCCATGTATAGTCATAAGCACTGAATAGAGTAGCAAGCCCATCCCCATAACCGCGGTGGAGTAGACAGAAGAATACTGACAAAAAGCATGAATCATGCAAATAAATTCTTAAGCAAGGACTGTCCAACCTGCGCATCTGCCCTAGCGTCTGTATCAAGGCAGTAATGCTTAGTAAAGGTATGGACCGACTTCCAAGTGGCAGCCTTGCATATTTCTGCCAAAGGGACATTTCTAATCAAGGCTGCAGTAGCTGCCTTCCCTCTAGTAGAGTGGGCTTTTGGCCTACCCCCAAGAGATTTGTTCGCTAACTGATAACATAACATTATACATGAAACAATCCACCTGGATAAAGATTGCTTAGACGTGCCCAACCCTGTTCTAACTGGGCCATAGTTAATAAAAAGCTGTTGTGATTTACGTAAGCTTTTTGTCCTGTCCAAGTAAAATTTCAAAACCCTCTTTACATCCAGAGAGTGCAGAGTTCTCTCAGCAGGAGTAGTTGGATTTTGAAAGAAAGTTGGTAATGAAATTGTTTGGTTCACATGAAAGTAGGAGACGACTTTTGGTAAAAAAATTTGGATGAGTTCTCATTACCACTTTCGCAGAATGAAAAACCGTGTAAGGTTCTTGAGCGCAAAGGGCCTGGATTTCGCTGACCCTACGCGCTGAAGTGATTGCCACCAGAAAAGCAGCTTTCCATGTGAGATGTTGAAGCGATGCCTTATGTATTGGCTCGAATGGAGGCAGCATCAGACGTGATAGGACAACATTCAGTTCCCATGGAGGAGAAGGCTTTCTAATGGGAGGAAAAACCTTTTTTAAACCTTCCAGGAAGTCCTTAATAATTGGAATCCGAAAAAAGGAAGTTTGTGAAGGGCTCTTTCTGTATGCCGTTACAGCCGCCAAGTGAACCTTTACTGATGACAGTTGTAAGCCCGATTTTGCCAAACTTAGCAAGTATGGCAGGATAGATTCCTCTCCACAGGAAACCGGGTCAATGTTGTTATCTAAACACCACCCACAGAATCTTTTCCACTTGCTTGCATAAGCCGATCTTGTGGAAGGGCGCTTTGCTTCTTTCAGAATTTCCATACAGTCCTGAGGTAGATTCAAGTGTCCATATTGCACTAGCTCAGGAGCCATGCTGCCAAACTCAACGATGAGAGGTTGGGATGAGATATCTGCCCTCTGAACTTCGTGAGCAGGTCCGGATGGTAAGGCAGTCTGATCTGTGGTTTGAGTGACCGGTGAAGAATGTCTGGGAACCACCATTGGTGTGGCCATTCCGGAGCAATTAGGATCATTTTGGACTGAGCATTGGATAACTTCTGGAGGACCGCCGGAATCAGGGGAAGCGGTGGAAAGGCGTAAAGAAATGCTCCTGACCAGCTTATCCACAGGGCATTCCCCAGTGTCCCTGGATGGTAATATCTGGAGGCGAAGTTTTGGCATTTTTTGTTTTCTGGGGTTGCAAATAGGTCTATAGAGGGGGTACCCCATAGTGCGAAAATGGAACGAACGACGTCGCCGTGTAGCACCCATTCGTGGTTCTCGTCCATTACGCGACTGAGGGCATCCGCTTGAACATTCTGGATGCCAAGCAGGTGAGTTGCCACTAGCGACAGGTTCTTGGCTAGAAGCCAATGCCAGATTGTCTGAGCCTCTCTGGATAAAATCCTGGACCTGGTGCCTCCTTGTTTGTTCACGTAGTACATAGTGGCCACGTTGTCCATCAGGAGAAGGAGAGTTTCTGCTCTCAGAGAGGGAAGGAAGGCTTTGAGCGCAAGGTGGACTGCGCGAAGTTCCAGCAGGTTGATATGATAGAGACTCTCTCTCCGTGACCACTTGCCTTGAACTCGAAGATGTTCCATGTGCGCCCCCCATCCGAGCAGTGACGCATCTGTTACGATGGTTTGAGCTGGAGGCTGTTGTTGGAACGGAATCCCCACCAAGAGATTGCTGGGTAAACACCACCACTTGAGGGACTGTAGGGCGTGGGGAGAAAGGAGGACTTTGTTCTCCCAATCGTCCATCAGTTGACACCACTGATCCTCCAGGTTTTCCTGTAATGGTCTCATGTGGAGGCGAGCATTGGGAACGAGATGGATACAAGACGCCATCGAGCCCAGTAGAGAAGCTATTACTCTTGCAGTGGCCTGAGGACTTTCCTGCAGTTGTTTGCACTTTTGGAGAATCGATAATCGTTGTTCCTCCGAAGGAAACACCTTTCGTAGATTGGCATCTATAATGGCCCCTAAGTAATGCAACCTCTGAACAGGCGTTGCTGTGGATTTCAGGTGATTGACTTGAAGACCGAGCTTCTGCAACAACTGTAGAGTCCATTTGAAATGTTGTTGCGCCTCTAGATAACTGGAGGCCTTTATGAGCCAATCGTCTAGATAGGGGTAGACAAATATTCGGTGTTTCCTCAAGTGGGCGGCTACCACCGCCATGCATTTGGAAAAAGTTCTCGGTGCTGATTTGAGGCCGAAGGGTAGAACCGCAAATTGGTAATGACGTTTTCCAACGGTGAACCTTAGGAATTTTCTATGTTTCTTGGTCACCGGAATATGAAAGTAAGCGTCGCAAAGGTCTATTGCACAGAGCCAGTCGCCCTGACGAAGATGTGGGTAAATTTGGTGCATGGATAGCATCCTGAATTTCTCTTTGCGAATCCACTTGTTTGCTGTCCTTAGATCTAAAATGGGACGAAACTCTTGCTTGTCTTTTTTTGGTACAAGGAAATACCCTGAATAAATACCCTTCCCTTGCTGGCTGATCGGGACGGGTTCTATGGCTCTTTTTTGTAATAGAATAGTGACTTCTAACTGAAGAGCTTCGAGGTGGTGGCTGGCTGGTTTGGGTGGAACAGATGGTGGAGGACTGGTGAATCTGAGAGCGTAACCATGTCTCACAATATTCAATACCCAGGCGTCTGATGTGATGTGTAGCCACTCGTCCAGATGATTTGAGATACTTCCCCCTACCGGAGTGGATAACGGAGGAGGGGGAAGCGAAGATTCAGGGCTTTGACACAGGAGCCTGTCGAGTTGTCTGGGTTTGAGGTGTTGAACGACCCCTTGTCGACCTTCGTTGTGTGGAGAAGCCCCTTTGATGCTGCTGCTGTTGCTGTTGCTGGGGGCGTGAAGACATCCAGTGTGGTGACTGATACCGGTGGGTGAAAAGTCTTCGCTGATATGGGCGGAATACCTTTCGTTGTTCTTTCGGTCGTTCCATGCCTACCGCTTTCAGGGTATCTAGCTCAGACTTCATTCTGGCCATCTCATCATCGGCATGAGAACCGAACAAAGTGGAGCCTGAGAAAGGTACATTTTTTATTCTCTGCTGTGCTTCTGGTTTGAGAGATGTAATCCTCAACCATGCATGTCTTCTGAGCGCTATTCCGTGAGCATAGTTATGTGCGGATAGTACCGAAGAATCAGCTGCATCACTTATTACTTGGTTAGAAACCATGGCTCCCTCGCCCACGACCTCCAGGAAATCTTCTCTTTTGTCCTTAGGAAGACGTTCTGCAAACTGCAGTATAGAGTCCCAGAGGGCCCGATCGTATCTCCCTAATAAAGCAGTAGCGCTGGCTGCTTTCATCGTGATGGCTGCAGTAGAACATACTTTTCGTCCTGCAGCATCGATCTTTCTGCTCTCTTTATCTGGAGGTGAAGAGGAAGACGGTGATGTCGAATGCAATTTCTTTGCCGCTACTATGACCACCGAATCCGGTACTGGGTCCGACCTCAAGAATAGAGGATCTTGTTCTGGTGGACGATATTTCTTAATAAGTCTGGAAGGAGCAGACTTCGTTGCGGCCGGTGTAAGAAAAATATCCATTGCCGGTTCAAAAAGACCTGGAACCAGTGGAAGTAAAGGTCTGGAAGATGTCCTGTGATGTAAGGTTTCGAAGATTACTGACGTCGATGGGGCAGGTACCGCCAGCGGGATATTCAGTTTGGTCGCCCCTCGTACTAAGACCTCCTGGAAAGTATTCACATCATCTATGGGGGACACTCTCGGGGACGGTGAGTCAGATAGGGTTGGAGAGTAGTCCCGTGTAGACGAAGAAGAATGTCTGTGATGTGAATGCTGAGATTTCTGTCGTGATTCATGACGATGGTGCCGAGAGGAAGATGAACGTCTAGAGGAATGTCCAGAACGTCTTACAGATCGCGTTGGAGTCCTCAAAACAGACTCTGAAGGAGGAGCCGGAAGAGGAGCCGTAGGTGTTACCGGTGTCTGCGGCAACGGCGACTGTCGAGGAGAGAGTTGTGGAGACGGTGGAAGCAGGATGAGTGAGGCCGAGGATTCTGACGTGGTATAAACCCTTCTAGGCCTCTTTGAATGTCGCCTCGACGTCGACACACTCCTCGACGTCGAAGTGCGGTGACGGCGAGTGCCTCTCGACGTCGATTCCTCTCGCCGTTGAGAACCTCTCGACGACGACCCTCGACGTCGCTGTGGTGACGGCGAACGTCGCCGACGGCGAGCACTCTCCCTCGACGTCGATCGGTCTCGCCGTGTCGACGGCGAGCCGGACTCAGATCTCCTCGACGTGGATCGTCCTCGCCGTGTCGACGGCGACCCAGATCTCGACGGTGAGTGTCCACGCCGTCTCGACGGCGAAATGGCTGTCGACGGCGAACGATGTCTCTTCCTTGCCGGTGAACCACTCCTTGACGGCGAGCATGTTGGCGCCGTTCCTTGTCTCGACGTCGACGCCCTCGACGTCGTCGGAGACCTGCGTTTTTTAGCAGGTCTGGTCGGAGTTATAGAGGAAACAGGGTGAGCCCTGGTAGAAGACTGACCTTCTCCTCGCTCTGTGGTAGAATGACCACTTTTTCTCCTGTCCTCTTTCGCCTGAAGTCGGATTTTCTCCCTATCACGAAGAGTTCTTCTGGAGAAAGTTTTACAGATGTCACACGACTCCGGTTTGTGGCTGGATGGAAGGCAAATTATACAGACCCGATGTGGATCTGTTTTAGCCTTTTTTCTGCCACAAGAAGGGCATTTGTCAAAAAGTGAAGGCATTTCTGAACTAGAAAAACCACAAAATTCTGTCAGAATTTAACAGAAAAAAGTAGGAAATGATCACTCAATGTTAAAAACGTCGAGTGAAATTGAAATTCAAAAGATTTTTAATGAATTTCTGTCACAAAAAGGCTTTGTGAGGTAGAGCTCAATGCTTCAGGGTCCTGTCAGAAAGGAGCCGGAAAAAAGAACTGAGGCAGCTGCCTTTTGCTGTGCATGATGAGAAACAGGAAGCCTTTACTTTCTTAAAGGCACAGCTCTATTTACATTCTGTATAATGGCAGCCTATGGGCTACACTGCCCTGCATTGTTTTATTCTCATGAGAGGTGTAAATAGAATATGAGAATGTATTTGTTATTACATTTATAGAATAAATACATGTTTAAACGTGAACGTACACTACAACTGTTTTCTTTTAACAATTTGGCCTGTGTAGCTGTGCACATAGGCTGCACATTGTTATTCTTAAGTGTTTTTTGACAGACCTTTTTTCAAAGGGCTGGTATTTGCACTTAAGAATATACTTCACATCAGTGCTCCGGGGTCCCCGCAGGCGCGCGGAACTATTCAGTGCTTATGACTATACATGGAAATCCCCTACGAGAGAAGCAAGGCTCTCTAGAGGTAGCTGTGGGTGAGCAGCAAAGACTTACCTAGGAGACATGCAAAGCTTATGCAATACCACTTATAGTCACACAGCACTTACACACATGAAAGAACCACACAGTATTACAAGAATAAAGGTACTTTATTATAGTAACACAAATACTAATATACTGTATAGGCAATACTCTACTAGCAGGTGAGTAAACACACTAATATATACATCCTAGTAATCAGTAATGGTCATAGAAAGCAATAGAAAACAGTTAAATAAAAGTAAACAAAATAGACCCTAGGGGGAAACCAAACCATATACTAAAAAAATGGAATGCGAAAGGCAGTCCCCTACCCAGGTAAGTGAAATATGTAGAGGAAAGCTGGAGCAACTAGGAACCTCTAAAGGTAAGTACCAGAGTGCCCTCCTGCGACCAGGAGAGAAGAGGTAAGTGCCTGTTTTTTCCCAAACCCACAGATAAACTTTGAGAAAGAACTGTGCAAGACCCAAGCAAGACTGGAAGAAACAGAAGATGGATCCTGACAGAAGAGGACCTGCAAATGAAGGGGACCAAGTCCAGTTCCAGTTGGAGTGTCCTGTTGGGGCCGGAGCCACTACCCACCCTTCTGGAGATGCAGGACCAGGTCGACGGTGTGGACCACAAGTCGATTGTGCAGCACAGGAGCAGAGGAAGAGTTCCAGAAGTGATGCAGTTGATGTCCCTCATCGGAAGAAGAGTTTCAGTCCATCAGTGGTGTGGAAAAACCACCAACAAGCCTTGGCAAAGGCAAGAGTTTCAGAGCTGCCGCGGACCAGGAAGGTCCGAGGGGACTCAACCCAAGGAGGGGAGTCAGGGGTGACCATCAGCAGTGAGGAGAACCAGAAGTCAAGGATGCAGCCCCCTCAGTCAACTCACAGGCAGCAGGCACAGGAGTCGCAGTGAGGCTCACTCAGCACACCTGGAAAGGAATCCTACATCGCTGGAGCAGCAGGCAGGAGACTATGCATTGCAGAGGAGTGCTGGAGGCCGGGGCTACAAGGAGCCTGAAGATCCCGTGGAAGAAGATCCAACAAGCCTTGGAAGCTGCAAGAGTCGCGGTGCAAAGGGGTACTGTCTTGTAAGGAGAGGCAAAGACTCACAACCTCCCAAGTTATACAGCTGGTAGAGGGTACCGAGGGGACCACTCAAGACCACCACCTGTGTTGCAGGATCCACGCAGAGTTGCAGGAGAGAGGATTGACGCAGCCGGTCGTCAATGCAGTTGGTGCTAGCAGATGCAGGGGAGTGACTCCTTTACTCCAAGAAAGATTCCTTCTTGCTTCTTCGTGCAGACTGAAGACTTGCCGCCCTCAGAAGATGCACAGCCGGGTAAAGTTGCAGAGAGAAGTCGTCGCTGGAGCTACAGGTTGTAGGTTCTTGTGAAGTCCAGTTGCGGTTCCAGTGGCCAGAAGTCAAAGTAAATGTTGCAGGAGTCCTGCTGGAATCTTGCACGTCTAATCTGAGGACCCACCCAAGAGGGAGACCCTAAATAGACCCAAAAATGAGGATTGGTCACCTAGCAGGGTGACCACCTATCAGGAGGGGGCTGTGACGTCACCTGCCTAACCTGGCCACTCAGATGCTCACAGGGGCCTCTGCCCACCTTGGATTCAAGATGGCAGAATAAAGTGACCACCTGGAGGAGCTCTGGGCACCACCTATGGGGTGGTGATGAACTTTCCACTGTCCAGTTTCGCGCCTGGATTGATGCAAACCGGTTTATGCAAGGAGGGCACAAAATAGGCCCTTCAAAGCATACCAGTGGCTTGGAGAGGCTACCCCCTCCCACGCCATGTAACACCTATTTCCAAAGGGAGAGGGTGTTCCCTCCATCTCCCAAAGGAAATCCTTTGTTCTGTCTTCCTGGGCTTCAGCTGTTCAAGCAGTGGAAACCTGTCTGTAGGATGGCAGGAGCGCAGGCTGCCTGGGAAACCATGCAAACTGGTAGGAGCAAAACTAGGGGTCCTCTACAGAGCACCCAGAGTGCATGAAATCATACAACCAATACTGGAACAGTATTGGGGCATGATTCCAACATGTTTGATACCAAACATTCCTAGGTTCAGAGTTACCATTGTCTAGCTAGACATAGGTAGTGACCTATGTCCAGTATGTGGCTAAAATACCTTCCCCTCACTCACGAAGTCCAGGAAAATTGAGTTGGAGTTTGTGGGGGCACCTCTGCTCATGAAGGAGTGACTTATAGTGACCTAGTGCAGTGACCTGTAGTGAAAGGGTGCATGCACCTTTTCACTCAAGCTGCAATGGCAGGTATGCAGACACATTTTCCATGGGCTCACATGGGTGGCATAATACATGCTGCAGACCATGGGGCACCCCTGGTGTCCTACCTAGGTACCATGTACTTGGGATTTGCATGGGGAAACTGGTATGCCAATTGTTTGGTGCACAAAGTCAGGAACTACCAAATTTAGAGGGAGAGAGCACAGTCACTGGGGTCCTGGGTAGCAGGATCCCAGTGAACGTAGTCAAAAACTCACTGACAGCAGGCAAAAAGTGGTGGTAATCATGTCAAAAAGAGGGTACTTTCCTACAGCATGGCTTGCCACAAGCCTGTGTTAGCATGTCTTGCTAAAGAGCCAGGGGCCAGATGTAGCAACAAACCAAATTGCGAGTTGCAATTTGCGAGTCCATCCGACTCGCAAATTGCAACTCGCAATTTGGTATGCAGTACGGTGTCTCAGACACCGACTGCGACTCGCTATGGGGTCGCAATGACCCACCTCATGTATATTCATGAGGTGGGTCACAAATTGCGGCCCCATAGCGAGTATAGGCACTCGCAAACATGGAGGCCTGCTGTCGTCAGCAGACCTCCATGTTCGTGACTGCTTTTAAATAAAGCAGTTTTTTTTTTTTTTTAAGTGTAGCCCGTTTTCCTTACAGGAAAACGAGCTGCACTTAAAAAAAACCAAACCTTGGACCACTCCCTGCCCTGAAAAAATATTTTTGGGTCCAGTCACAAACTGGAAGGGGTCCCATGGGGACCCATTCCAATTTGCGAGTGGGTTACCATCCACTTGAAGTGGATGGTAACTGCGATGCCATTTGCGACCGCGTACGCGGTCGCAAATGGTATTGCATCCCACTGCGAGTCGCAAATAGGAAGGGAACACCCCTTCCTATTTGCGAGTCGGAAATGCATTTTGCAAGTCGGTTCCGACTCGCAAAATGCATTTCTGCATAGGAAACTGCGTTTTGCGACTCGCAAACGGCAAATTTTGCCGTTTGCGAGTCGCAAACAGTTTCCTACATCTGGCCCCAGGTGAGCTTGTCATGCCACAGCCCTGGGTGAGCGTGTCATACCACAGCTCTGGGCGACCATGTCATTCCACAGCCTACAGATGCGCATGCCTTTTCACTTCCCCAAGTCAGCATGCCTCGACACATCCAGTTAAATCCTCTTAGCACAGAATTCCTCCTCATTGCCTCAATCCCAGCCTACGAAGAGTGCCCAAGCCCAACTAAGAATTCTGAATTACATTAAAATTTTCATCCCAGAGTCAGACTTCAAACAGGTAGTGCAAACACTAATCATCTCCAAGCTGATTTATGGTAATGTCCTCCTTAAGGACATTTCTAAGGTGAACATGAACCCCAAAAATGAAGTTCTGAACACTGCTGCAAGACTCATCTCAGGAGCAAAACACTTTGATCACTTCTCCCAATCCCCATCATCTTTAACTGGCTCCTTATTGGATCTAGAAGCATCTTCAAAGTTGCTCTCAAGAGCAAAACGCTTTGGTCACAGTTCCTCTTCCTCAACAACATTAACTGTCTCCCTATTGAAGCTAGAAGCATCTTCAAACGTGCTTATATTACCCACACATTAGGACAGTCCAGAATACCAAGCTCAAGAATTCTCATCATCCTGTGGATGCCATGACATATGAAGTGTGTACATCCTCCTTCTACAACAGTCTAGGTTCAGAAAACAAAAAGCAAACTCTTGGAAAGCATTCCGATGATACGGAACTCCATCCCTCAGAGATCCACATCAACTGCTCATTTTAAAATGGGAACTCAAATGTGTCTTGATCCAGAGATACCCTATGATCTAAGCTCATCACATCAATTCACACTTGGAGAGTTGACTCTCTTTATCGCATCATAATGATGGTGGAATAAGACACTGCAAGCTTGCTTTACAAATTTTCTGGCTACTTCACCCACCCTCATGGCTCTGACAAGACCTATGCTTTAACTTTACCATGTGGCCTCATCACAAGATTATACACTGCAACAGCGAATCATCACCGGCTTTTGCCTCTCCAACTAAAGTTTAATGGGAAATGGATTTTGGTTTTCCCTTCACAGATGATGTATGAAAATATTCATGCTGGCAAATCCACAAAATTTCAAATAGTAGGCATAGACTACTTCATTGTAAATTTCCCCACAGAATACATTATACTTTGGCATGCCTGCAGGCTATGGGTCTCACTGATGACTCCAAGTGCTCGAGATGTCACTGCCTACAAACTGACTATTTCTACTTGGCATGGACCTGCTCATGATCCCCTAAAGATAGGAATTGATTTTCAGAACTCTCTCTGTAATAACCTGCTCTCATGCTGTTCCCCTCTCCACTTTAGGTGATAATAGGCTACATTAGAACCTTCAGAAATACCCCAGACTATAAGAAGCCCTGACTTTTTACTAGTGAAGTGAATAGTGGCCGTAAGGTGGTATACATTAGTTACCATGAGTCACATATGCAATTCTGAAGGCCCTTTTACATGCCTTTAGGCAGACTTCATAGAGATGGGTGGAAGCCTATCCGACCGGGAGAAGCAACAGCACGACTGCATGTAAACTCTTTAGTCAGTTAATACCTTGTTTTGGCATGCTTACTTCTATTGAGACAGTCCAAGGAACTCATTTTAAAAATGAGGTCCTAAAATTATTGCTCACTGCCTTACAGAAAGAGCATGGGTTTCACTGCAGTTATCAACCAGAAGCATCAGGTGCTGTCAAAAAGATGAATGGTCCTATAAAATCTAAACCAGCCAAAGTGTGTGCCTCAACAAATATGAAATTATAAGATACTCTTCCTCTTGTTATCAGGAGCATTTGAAGTACTCCAAGCAAAATTACTGGTCTCTCCCTCATGAAGTTCTTCCTGGACGAGCAATGTGAATCCCATATTTCCCTTCACGAGCACTTGAGTAAATAACTGATGACATTGTGCTAGGTTACTTTAAAGGTCTGTCTAAAATGGCGATAGGTGTCTCATCATATAAACCTGTAAAACCATTGAAAAAATAAGTTCAGTCCCATGCACTGTAACTAGGTGACTGGATACTGATCAAGACGCATGTGCATATAAATTGTCTGGAACCAAGGTGGAAGAGCCACATCACGTCATGTTTGTGACTAACGCTGCTGTGAAATGCACAGGAATCCCACAGTAGATAAATGGAGCTCACACAAAGATGGTGAAGGTAGCAGATCAAGAAGGGGTTCAGAAAGTCCTTGAAGACCTGGCTAATCGGCTAATAAACTAGACCCTGCCAGTAACTGGATCCCCTCACGGGTGACAAGTAAATCTTCCTGAATCGTTCAGATTGAAGCTCAAATTTGCTGTTTGGCTCCAGAGAGGGAGAAGATTCTGGTGAGTGCACAAGTAAGCCAGTTTAAAAATTCTGGTGAAGGTACCAGTGGCCAGTTTGAAAATCAGCAACTTGAAAATCAAGTAGAAATGCTGCAAAGTTACTAATAACAAGAAGGAAATGAAACTGCCCGGGTTTGTGAAAAAGTTAAGCTGAAAATCTGAGTCTTAAGAACCTGCAAGGGAAAGAGGTTTACAGTGAGCTCAGTGAATAAATAAGGCACAAGTTTGACAGTGAGCAGAGAGAATTCAGCAACAGTCACAAAATGAAGAGAGAGGAATCCAGAATGAGCATCAAATGTGATAGAGTCAGTGAAAAGCTGCAGTAAAAGACTAGATGACTCAAAGACCGGAATCCATGAGACAAGAAAAAGAGGCAATTGAAACAGATTTTGAGAATAGTGAATCTGAATCACCTGTTGCCAAAACATCAACAAGAAAAAAGGTCCAGAATAGAAGGCACATATTGTCTGAATTGACCTATCTAGCCTCTGTGTCAGAAGCAGATATGAAAGTGTATGATTTGATAAACTGTTGTCAATTAATTTTTAAAAACAACCAGAATAAGAAAAGGCCATTGTGAACTTTAGCTTAAATCTTAATGAGGTTTTCAAACTAAAGCTTTTTGAACGTTGCAGAAATTATTGA
Organism: Pleurodeles waltl; assembly: GCF_031143425.1. NCBI lineage: Eukaryota > Metazoa > Chordata > Amphibia > Caudata > Salamandridae > Pleurodeles > Pleurodeles waltl. The sequence continues at coordinate 701,318,593 of NC_090451.1, read as the reverse complement.
TTTTTATCTAGAAGACAACAATTAGGTTCCTGAACTCTATGAAATGAATCCTTGGGGGAAAAGGAAGAATTTTGAAGTCTGATTTTTTTTCTGTTTAATACATGATTTTTGTATCTTTTTGTATTTTTTCCATTTTCCTCAGTAGAGGATGACATACAGCAGGTGCAATTTACACACAGGGATAGATCAGTAGATAGCTTTACGGAAAATGTATATTCAAATTTGTTAGAGGAAAACATTGGATAATGAATATTAAAAATTGCTTTCTGTGTACATTGTTTCCCTCCTCAGCTGAAGGTTCAATTTATTTTCAGGAACCACTGTCTTATATCATTTTGTTAGAGTTTTTCATAAGCAAGAGTTTCTGTCGCACTATCTTACGAATTTCAAGATTTCGCTGGAAGAACTTCCTGTTTCTGAAAATTCTGGGAATCACATGACTTATTTTAAATATTTGAAGACTGCATAAATAAATTTGAAAGACAACAATAAAAATGGGCATGTATGTAGTTTGAGTGAAAAAGAGCAAGAGTCTGTCAGGGAATCTAATGAAAGGAGAGTGAATATTTTGAAATTGTGGAAACTTGCGAGTAAGACAGAGAACAAATTGAAGCTGAAGATTAATTTAGAAATTTAGCATCCGTGCTTAAGAATGGAGAATGACAGAAGAGGACAATTGTGTATAGTGCAAAAACGGTTTAAGGGAACTAGATGAATCAAGCTTGTTGGAGATAGTGAGTGTGAAAGAGGGTATGTAGTCAGTCAAATAACTTTATTCGGCGTGTTGCCATACAAGTACACTTGCATACAAATAAATCATCATAAAATACAATACTTATTGCATATTTCAAAAAGCAAGACTCTTCAATCTACTGGTCTATGCAACCTAAACGTACCACTTGAACCTACTAAACATAAGATAATAAATACTTATAAAATCATGTACAGCAATAAAACAATATTTAGATTCCATTAATAAATAATCACATTACTTATTCATATCGATTCCTAATAATAATAGCAGATTTGATAAAACTTCAAATGGAGCTGCATATTTGTTTGGACGAGAGGCTTTGAATGCCAATCAATCCTTCTATATAAGAGGAAGTGTGCAAATTATGCAAAATAGGTAATAAAAAGGTTTCCCTAGGAGCTGAATAGAGTGTACAAAATAAAATAAAGTGACAAGTACTTTGTTTCGAGAAATTGTCACAAGGGAATGATGGTAATTTTTTTTCCCACACGCATTTTGTTGGAAACGCCACTCTAAAATGTATCATATTGAGTCTAAAAAGTACAAGTAAAGAGTATAAGGAGGGAATCGGAAACCAAACAAAATAAGGTTCTAACAAATTTGAGGATGGAATTTGTACATATGAACCAAAAGAACTCAATTTCTCTGCCGCTTGGTATCTGGAATTTGTAACATACTCTTTATATCGGGATTTAACAATTTCCTTCGCATTGGCGGGCAAGAGCTCTGGTTTAAGATACATAGACTCCAAGTCCAAGTTTCAGAAACAGTTATGAACAAAGTTTAACCATGGAATTTTGTTATGGTTTGCTAACGAAATGCAATCTTTTACACAATCATGTGTTAAAGTAGCCACCGGATTTAACCATACTTTTATCCATAACAGAAGGGGGGCAATACTTATCAAATCTGCAATGTAGCCAATCCCCAATAGTCAATGGTGAGTTTTTAATTGGTGAAGAAGCAATATTTAGAGGAATGTATTATGTGCGTGGCAAAACTGCTTAACGTAACCAGCCTTGTAGTTTGGTTTGAAGTTCTTACCCTGCTTTGGTAGTCCCTAGGGTTTATCATGTAAATGGGATGAATGACACTGTTGGTTTAAAGAGCGTAAAGCGTTCATTTGGGCAAATTGTGTGAAATTTGTTGAATGCTATGGTAGTGTCCATTAGAATACCTATGACTGATGTAAGAATTAGAAAATAAGCTACACTTTTGAAATGCCTCCCCTCTATTACTACTGGAGCATTAACCCAGATAAATAATGAGTTAAATGCAATGCATGCAATGATTATGCGGAATCGCATTGTGCTAGACATCCTTCTTCCGAAAGAAGGCGGGGTATGATGACTTTTGAGGGTAGGAGAGTGCTGTACCTTCATCCCGGATAACAGTAAGCTTATTCGCGCAAATGTTAATAATGTTAATAATATTTTATGTGAAGTCAAAACTTTATAAGAGTATAGCTTCTGGGAATCAGCGGGCTCATCATTTAGTGAGATTGGAACGGGCTTCAGAAAGACTGGTGAATGGATTGATGGTTTTGGGGTGGGGACATGCTGCATGTTATGTTAACCAGTGTAATCACTGTGCTCATTTGTGCAATAGTTCTATTCTTTATGTTTAAATTCTTTGAATTAATCATTTCTAAAATTGGTCTCGAATGTGGGCATTAATTTGCTTTGGGCAGGCATTACATGGGTGGTACCTGGGCATTCCCATACATCCACTCATATATTTTGATCCAAACCCAGATTTACAAAGACAAGTAAACCTGGATTTGCACTAAAATAGTGACGGCTCCATGACAGAGACAACATGAGGAGAAGGAACGGTTTCTTACCTGTAACTCTAGTTGTCTCATGGGGGAATTTCCATGATAAGTCATAAGCACTGATTAATCCCGCCCACGTGCAGGGATTCCAGAGCACTTTTTAAAAATATCTTCTTAAGTGGAAGTTTTCACTTTTCTTCAGGAAGGCCTGTAGAAGTCACTTAAGAACACAACAGCTAATGCAGCCTATGTACCTAGGCTACACTGCCTGAGCTCTTCATCTCAAATCCAAGATAGGGGCAGCACATTATAATTTGAGAGTAATTTGTTCACATAATTATTCTCCCTCAGAAACCCCTTTTGCTTGATAGAGATGAAGGAAAAGGGGGACGGAGTAGCCTCATAGGCTTCTACTATATGGCTAAAAAGGAGCCTGTGCCTTTAAGAACTCAGAGATCACCAGTATCCCATTGTGCACAGCTGGTGGCAGTTGCTTCAGTTCTTTCTGAAGGTGATGCTAGACTTGTACAGTGTGTAACAATACCTCTGTCTATTCACCCGGTGAGGAGGGAGGGTTGCTTAGGACTTATTATGGAAATTCCCCTAGGAGAGAACTGGAGTTACAGGTAAGAAACAATCCCTTCTCTCATAGGGGATTCCCATGTATAGGATTAGGCACTGAATAGAATGGCAAGTCCATCCCTACGGTGAGTGGGGGAAGAGACAAAGGATGAACTGGATAACATTTAAGCAAATAGGTTCCTGAGTGAATCCTGCCCCACTCGAGCATCTGCTCTAGCGTCAGTAGTGTTTAGTGAATGTGTGAACAGATTTCCAGGTTGCTTCCTTTCAAATTTCTAGGATAGAAATATTGCGCTGCAAAGCAGCATTACCTGCTTTCCCTTTAGTAGAGTATGCTTTTGGTCTACTTGAGAGTATCTTGCTAGCTTTTTGATAGCAGGATAAAACACATGAGACTATCCATCTCAAGATGGATTGCTTTGAGGTGGCTAAGCCTGTGCTTATAGGACCATAATTGATAAACAATTGGTCCAATTTGTGGATGTTTGTGTCTTGTCATGATAGAACTTGAGAACTCATTTTACATCCAGGGAATGGAGTGATCATTCGCTGGAGTAGAGGGATTCTGAAAAAAAATTAGGCAAGGAGATGGTTTGGTTAACATGAGTCCTCATGACTACTTTGTTGGAATTAAATACTGTATATGGTTTATTTGAACAGAGTGTCTGGATTTCACTGACCCTGTGGGCAGATGTAATGGCCACTAGGAAAGCGGTTATTCAAGATAAGTGTTGGAGAGAGGCCTTATGTATGGGCTCAAAAGGGTCCTGCATAAGCTGTGAAAGAACTATATTTAGCTCCCATGGAGGAGGAGGGCACCTAGAAGACTTTCTTCATACCCTCTAAGAAATCCTTGATGACAGGGATTCTGAAAAAGGAAGTTTGTGAAGGTTATTTTCTGTATGCAGTAAGAGCTGCCAGATGGACTTTTATGAAAGAGAACTGCAAACCAGATTAAGGTAGGGTCTTTGTTTTTCAATGGACACCATATGCAAAATCTCTTCCATTTGAAGGCATATGCAGCCTGTGTGAAAGGCCGATTTGCTTCTTTACGAGTGTCCAGGTAGTCTTGGGGAAGATTCAGGTGACCGTATTGTACTAGATCAGGAGGCATGCTGCCAAATTCAAAGAGGAGAGATTTGGGATGCACCATCCGACCTCCAAATTTTGTTAATAGATCAGGTCTGCATGGCAGCCTGAGATGTGGATGGATGGGCTAGTGAAAGAGGTCCGTAAACCAGCATTGACATGGCCACTTCAGAGTTATGAGTATTATCTTGGCTATGACTGGCACAGCTTGATCAGGACTTTCGGAATTAGGGGAATTGGTAGAAAAGTGTGGATAAATCTGCCGGACCAATTGATCCATAAGGCATTCCCCAGGGTCGCTAGTTGGAAGTACCTTGATGCAAAGTTTTGGCATTTGGTGTTTTCTGTGGTGGCCAACAAACAGATGGCCAGAGTTCCCCACCACTGAAAGATTTCTTGAACAATGTCATCGTTTACAACCCACTCGTGGTTCTCGTGGATGAGTCTGCTGAGAGAATCAGCTTGGGTATTTTGCTATCCTGGAAGATGGGTCGTAGTTATCAACAAGCCCCTAGCTAGAAGCCATTTTCAGATTGTCTGGGCTTCGTGAGACAAGGGTCTGGACCTCGTCCCTCCCTGTTTGTTGAGGTAGTAAATGGTTGTTGTATTGTCGGTCTGAACAAGCATGGAGTTGGAGGTAAATGATGGAAGGAACTCTTTCACTGCTAGATAAACTCCACGCAGCTCTAGGAGACTGATGTGATATGTTGACTCTCTCTTTCACCACTTGCCCTGAATTTGTAGGTGGTCCATGAGGGCTCCCCATCCGAGGAGAGAGAGGCATCGGTGACTACTGTTTGAAGAGGAATGTCCTGATGGAATGATGTTCCTCGCAGGATATTGGTTGGAGACCACCACCATTTCAATTACAGTTTCGCACAATGGGAAAGCAGAATCCTGTCATCCCAACTGCCTATCTGCTGGTCCCACTGGTGCTCGAGGCGTTCCTGTATAGCTTCAAGTGAAGACCGGCATTCGGTGTGAGAAATATGCAGAAGGCCATCGAGCAGAGGAGAGGGTATACTGCTCTCAAGGTTGGATGAGAGGTTTTCATGAGAGCTTGAGATTTCTGAAGGATTGACAAGCATCTATCCTCTGAAGGATACACGCTTGCTGTGAGGGTATTGATGGAAGCCCCCAAGTATTGTATCATTTGTACTGGGATAGGGGTTGATCTCACATGGTTGATCTGAAGGCCAAGCCTTCGAAGGAGATCGGAAGTCCAATTGTAGTGTAGTTGAGTCTTTTGGAACATGGACGCCTTGATTAACTAGTCATCTAGATATGGGTAGACGAATACTTTGTGTTTTTGGAGGTGGGCAGCAACTACTGCCATACATTTGGGTAAGATTCAGGGTGCTGAATTTAGGCCAAATTGAAACATTTGATACTGATAATGGTTGTGCCCCACTACGAACCTCAAGAATTTCCAATGATTCCTAGCTATTTGTATATGGAAGTATATGTTTTGAAGGTCGATGGAGCAGAGCCAATCTCCTTGATGTAACTGAGGGTAGATTTGGTGTTGTGACAGCATCTGGAATTTTTCTCGCCAAATCCAATTGTTCGCCAGCTTTAGGTCGAGAAAGGGTGTGAATTTGTTCCTGTTTTTCTTGTTGACGAGAAAGTACCTGGAATAAATATCAGTTGCTCATTGATGAGGATGAACATGCTCCACCGCCTGTTTCTGTAAAAGGATGTCTACCTCCGCTTGAAATTGTGGGATTCTGAATCTGGAAGGCTTTGAATGAATGGACGGTGGGGGGCTGGTGAATCAGAGACAATATCCATTGTGAACAATGTACAGAACCCAGGCTTCTTTCGTGATGTTTTGTCACTCTTCCAAGTAATGTTGGATGCTTCCCCCTAGCGGAGCGGGTAACAGAAGAGTAGGACGGACTGATTCAGGGTTTTGATCCTGTAGGTTGCTTGCTTCTCTGAGCAGGTTGTTGGTTTGTCTTCTGTCGTAGGGCTGGTAGGATCATTGGTAATGCTGGGATTGTGTAACCGACTGTTGGCGATCCTGAAGCATCGCCATTTTCTGTGAAGAGAAATGGCGATGGAAAGACCTGAAACTTTTTCTTGAGTCTTTTGGTTTCTGTAAGCCAACGGCTTTTGTCTATAGCTCTGCTTTCATCCTCGCCATTTCATCATCCATATGAGACCCAAAGAGAGTAGTATCTGAAAATTGCAAATTGAGTATCCGTTGTTGACATTCTGGTTTCAGAGCGGTGAGCCTCAGCCACAAATGTCTTCCTAGAGAGACCCCATGGCAGTATTTGTGTGCCGCCAGGAAAGAGGAGTCTGCAGCTGCACTACTGATTTGGCTGGAAACTTTTAGTCCTTCACAGAGAATCTCACTAAAGTCCTCTTTTTTATCTCTGGGGTGATGCTCAATAAACTGCAGTGATTTCCAGAGAGCTCTGTCATATCTGCTTCACATGGCAGTGGCGCTTGCTGCCTTCATTGTGGTTGCTTCAGTATTGCAGACTTTTCTCCCAACAGAGTCCAGCTTTCGGCTCTCTTTGTCCGGTGGAACTGTGGCTGTAGGGGTTGTGGCATGTTGCTTTCTCCCGGCCACTACCTCAACAGAGCCTGTAGTTGGGTCCGTATGTAGGAAGGACGTATCCTGATCTGGAGGACAATATTTTTTACGGAGCCTCGATGGTGCAGGCTTGAATGATGATGTGGTTAAGAAGAGGTCCATTGCTGGCTCTAAGAGACCTGGAATCAGAGGTAGCAAAGGACGTAAAGCTGACCCCTGCACAATGTCTCCAAAATGACCGATGTCAAAGTAGGTGTAGGCATTGGAATGTTCAACTTATTTGCACCTCGCACTAAAACATCGTGGAAAGTTAAAATGTCAACCACCGGTAAGACGCTTTGAGGTGGAGAATTTGTGAGAGTCGGTTATCTCCCCATACTTGAAAGTATCAGTGGAGTGCCTGGATTGGGAACTTCTGTCTTGAAATTTATGATGTCTCGACGTTCAAGGGGTACGCCTTGAACTTTGGTGACGATGCCTGGAATGACACCTTGAATGATGTCTTGAAGGAGACCGCAATTGGGGACTCGCTGGGGCCGTTGGTGGTGGAAGTGGTATAGGAGAAGGCGTCCAATGTCTTGGTTCCCTAGGAGGTGGAAGAATCGGTTGAGGAGGAGGAGAGTAGATGGCACTAGAGGAACGTCAGCTGGCGCTTCCCTTGACGGGGAATAGGTGCGTGAATAGCCAGTCAGGTGAACTGTAGATTCTTCTACTCTTTCAGCATGCTTCCTGTATTCGTGAAGTCAGAAATGGTGACCGACATCGACCTTCCTCATTCCCTCAATGCTGACCTACTGCATGAGGGTGATTGAGATTGATGTCTTGATGTCGAAGTCTGTCTTGTCTGTGATCGTGCTCGTCTGGACGTCGATCTGGATCTTGCCGTCGACTGACCATGATGTATGGATGTAAACAAGCACTTCGATGGTGAGCGGTGAGGGAGTGTCGCCGTTAATAAGCTCCTCGACATCGATGTTCTTCGGTGGAACAACAGTGTCGCCATCTATTTTATTCGCTCCGACATTAATGTGCATCATCCCTTCGACGTTGACCCATGGAGAGATGGTGAACAGGTCGGCGCTGCACCTCTTCTCGACGTTGACATTCTGTACATCAGCCAGGACCAATTATGTTTTTCAGGTCTTTTTTGACTGGAGAGTCCTCCATAGGATGATGACAGAGCCCTAGTAGAGGACTCTGCCTCTCTGCGCCCTGAGGTCTTCTGTGTAAACTTGGACTTCCACTTCTACTGCTGCTCCATACCTTGCAGGTGAATATTCTCCCTATCACATAGGGTACGCCTGATAATGTCTTACAAATTTTGAACAAATCAGGTATGTGAGTATCTGGAAGGCAGAGAATACACACTCTATGAGGATCAGTCTTGGCCTTTTTTCTCCCACAGTCGGGCACTTTTCAAAACAGGGTAACATCTTTTGATAATAAAAAAACAGATTTCTGTCAGAAAATGGGAGAAAAAGGTGGGAGAACACCAACGACCTCAAGTGAAAAAGTTGTCACTGAAATTCAGAAGTTAACATTTCTAAAAAAAAAAAAAAAAAAAAGAAAATTGGTTGAGCTCAATGCTCTAGGGTTCTGTCACCAGGAGCTGAAAAAAAGAACTGTACAAGTCTAGCGCTACCTTCAAAAAGAACCGAAGCAACTGCCACCAGCTGTGCATAATGGGATACTGGTGGTCTCTGAGTTCTTAAAGGCACAGGCTACCTTTTAGCCATATAATAGCAGCCTGTGAGGCTACTATGTCCTCCTTTTCCTTCATCTCTACCACGCAAAAGGGCTTTGTGAGGGAGATTAATTCTGTGAACAAATTACTCACAAATTATGTGCTGACGCTTTCTTTGATTTGAGATGAAGAGCTCAGGCAGCGTAGCCTAGGTCCGTAGGCTGCATTATCTGTCCTGGTATTATGTGACTTTACAGGCCTGCCTGAAGATACAGGCAGGCCTGTACACTTAGGAAGGCCTGTACACTTAGGAAGATATTATGAAAAAGTGCTCTGAGTCCCCCCACATGGGCGGGACTATTCAGTGCTCATGATTTATCGTGGATATCCCCTACGAGAGAAAACACTTTCTTTGTATATCTTCTCATTAATTCCTATTTTCACATGTGCTGCGTAAGGAGAAGAAATATCTTTATTCTTTATTTCTCCTTGTTTACTCCTCTTTCCATATGTGCTGTAGTCAAATACAGCACACATAGTAAGAGAAAAATGTCTCTAAGGATTGCTTTTGTGCAGGAAGGTGTCTAGAGCTAGAAAGTAGAGGGGTTGCACCAGATCCTGGTTCTGGAAGCTATTTCTAGCCAAATCTAGTATCTGGCCGACCCAGAGAACCATGCGGAATTTGTCATGGTGTAATTTTCCGACACCAGGACACAACTGAGGAGTACCTGCACATTGTCTGTATTCTGTTTGGAGCAACAACGTGCAGGTGTTGAGGGGGCTTTCTTATTTACACTTCCAGCTGGCCCAAAACAAAAGCCTAATTTAAAGGGCTATTGGCACTCCTTTTGCCTGTATGTAATACTGGGTGGGAACTATCTGTAGCCTAACAACTCGACACCAAAGCAATGGAAGAAAACAAAAGACACACAGTATGTTATCACTTTACAAGTACTTAGGAGAAACTATGATTTGGAGACAGGCTTTTAACTTTGTTCAGCTCCCCATATAAAAGATGTCCTGTATGAGTAATTAATTACACAAATATTGATGTCAATCGTACCTACTATTTTTTTTATTCAATAATTTTACAGCACTACTCATACCAGTGTAGGGTGCCAAAGCCCTTTGCACCACACACTTAGGAACAATAAATCATACACATGTGTAAATCAATATACAGGAAATGTTGCATAAAACAATGAGGGTTGTATCTTATTAGGTGTAAAAATCACATAAAGTCCGTACTTGTAGACATATGTTAAGAGTGAACGGTCAAGAGAAACAAAGTCAGGAAATAAAACTTAACTCAGTGATTGTGGTTGTCTGTTCTTACAAGACTTTATTACTTTTAGAATTAAAAAATATTTTTAGAATAACAACAGGTAGAGGAAAAAAACAAGGCTCTAAACTCATGACTTACTGTGTGAACGCTGCTCATTGATGCTGGTAAATGGAGCAGTGCGCTCATTTAGGAGGCTTGGAACTTATGACCTGGAAATAACAAAATGATCTCAGTGTCAGAAGCAGCCTGTCTTAATAAACAAAAACAAAGCGTAGGATGCGCTGCTAAGAGCACCGCTGTAATGGAGATTTCCGGGAGACCTACGCGCCCACTCATGATGACATTAGTTCGTAAATCACTATCTTTTCTTCTGTTAATCGCTCTGACGCCATCGGGCCATCTTGGAGCTCTATAAAACGTAATCAATAAATAAATACATTATCTGAAATAGTTTTGCATGTTACTTGATGCTGTTGCCTATTTACCCATGGACGGTACTGCATTAATGCCGCTGTAGCGAGCTTCTTTGTGATGTTACCACAAAGAGACACAAGAGGGTGCAGCCCTACAACAAATAGCCTGAAAGTTTCCTTATTAGTTTTAACAGGGGAACAGGTGGGTTAAACGGCAAACAAAATACCTGCAAGAGAGCAGATGATTGCACCCGAGTGACTACATGCGAGAACGATGAAGAAGTAAGATGACGGCTGCAGGCCTGGAAATCCTTCCATAGAATAGGTTTCAAGTTCAGGTGTGAATGCTTTTCACAGTGGGGTTCTATTTAAACATCCCCAGGAATGACGAATAAACTCCTGTTGTGGTGCCAGAGGGCAGGTGGGACTGTTTATGCAGAACACGGGTCCAAAGGCCCACTTGCCATGCCCCCGGTCACCTTGACAAGGGCACATCTCCTTTGCTGTACGATTATACAGTGAAAATTTCCTTTGATTCCCTTCCTTCACTCATACAGTCCAGGCACAACTGATAATCAGGCACCCCAAAAAATATTGAAATTGAGCTGAAAAATCCAGCCATTTTTCTCCACGGTTTACTCTGTAACGTTTTCCTGTGATGTCAGATTTGTGAAAGGAAAGGAATATACTGTTACATCTGCTGGACTCTTCTGGTTGCAGTAATATACAGGGCTTGCAGGTTTATCAAGAACGCTAGGTTCCCAGAGCCAATAAAGAGCTACACCTTGCAATGGGTTTTCCTTGTTTATCTGGTATACAGCAATTCATTTGGTGAAATACAAAGGGCCATATGTATACTTTTTGACGCAAAACTGCGCTAACGCAGTTTTGCGTCAAAACATTTAGCGCCGGCTAACGCCATTCTGAAGCGCCATGCGGGCGCCGTATTTAATCAATGACGTTAGCCGGCGTTAGCCGCCGGCGCTGCCTGGTGTGCGTGGAAAAAAACGACATACACCAGGCAGCGCCGGCGTAGGGGGATATGGAGCTTGGGCGTCCAAAAATGGGGCAAGTCAGGCTGAGGCAAATTTTTCGCCTCAACCCGATTTGCGCCCTTTTTTTCGACTCCCAATCCCCATAGAAATGACTCCTGTCTTAGCAAAGACAGGAGTCATGCCCCCTTGCCCAATGGCCATGCCCAGGGGACTTCTGTCCCCTGGGCATGGTCATTGGGCATAGTGGCATGTAGGGGGCACAAATCAGGCCCCCCTATGCCACAAAAAAAAAAAAAAAAAAACTTACCGGAACTTACCTTAATGTCCCTGGGATGGGTCCCTCCAGCCTTGGGTGTCCTCCTGGGGTGGGCAAGGGTGACAGGGGGTGTCCCTGGGGGCATGGGAGGGCACCTCTGGGCTCCTTCCGAGCCCACAGGTCCCTTAACGCCTGCCTTTTCCAGGCGCTAAAAAACAGCGCAAAAGCGGCCGTACGTCATTTTTTTTGACCCGCCCACTCCCGGGCGTGAATTTTGCCCGGGAGTGTAAATACGGCGCACATGCCTCGGAGTCAATTTTTTAGGCGGGAACGCCTACCTTGCATCTCATTAACGCAAAGTAGGTGTCCACGCTAAAAAATGACGCAAACTCCATGGACTTTGCCGCTAGACGCGTCTAACGCCAAAGTATAAATATGGAGTTAGTTTTGCGTCGGAATTGCGTAAAAAAAACCGACGCAATTCCGGCGCAAACGGAGTATAAATATGCCCCAAAGAGTGAAAAATAGGTATCAAGGAAACCTTTGTATTTCCAAAATGGGCACAAGATAAGGTGTTGAGAAGCAGTGGTTATTTGCACATTTCTGAATTCTGGGGTTGCCAAACTAGCATGTGAAATACAGGGCATTTCTCATACAGTCATCTTTTTTACACACTGTTTTACATTTGAAAGGAAAAAAGTAGAGAAAGACAAGGGGCAATAACACTTGTTCTGCTATTCTGTGTTCCCCCAAGTCTCCCAATAAAAATGGTACCTCACTTGCATAGGTAGGCCCAATGCCTGCAACAAGAAAAGCAACATAGACGCATCACATTTTTACATTGAAAACTGACGTCTTTTTTAAAAAGTGCCTAGCGGTGGATTGTGGAATCTGAGAGGAGCCACAAATTTGCTTCCACCAGCATCCCCCACGTTTCGTAATAAAAATGGTACCTCACTTGTGTGGGTAAACCTAGTGCCCGCGGAAGGAAATGCCCCAAAACACAACGTGGGCACCTCACATTTTCCCAAAGAAAACAGAGCTGGTTTTTGCAAAGTGCCTAGATGCTGTGTTTTAGTTCTTAGTTACGTTCTTAAGAATGTAGGTGTCTGGACATTCTGGAGATGAGTTACCGCTTCCCTCCAGTGTGGCTGGATGCTAGGTCGCTTTGTCGAATAAACTTGCATTTGAACCTTATGCTGCAAAGGATATTTGTTTCTTACTAACCACAATTTTTGGCGACGAGGGTGGGATTTGTATATGGATTCTGGGTTGAAATGCCAATTCCTCCAGTGCTGAATCGGGTTTCTTCGCCTTCTAGCAATTTCCTGGAAGCAGCTATTTCAATATCCAGAGCCATCTTGACATTGAGTAAATCTCGGTATTCTCTCAGATGGCGAGCCATTTCACTCTTTGTGGTCCTTAGGTCACTGTCCAATTGGTTGATCGTGTCCTGCAGCCCGGCCACGTCGGCGCCATGCCGCTCCTCCATCTCCCGCATCTGCCTCTCCAGGGACTTGTTGGTGCCCCGCAGGCTCTCGATGGTGCAGGCCTGTAGCTGGCGCCGGTACTCGTTGAGCTCCTCGCGGCTGGCGCGGATGGCCTTGCTACTGCGGGAGGCCTGCTCGCTCAGGTTGACGTACTTGGACTTGTACCACTCCTCGGCCGACTGCAGGTTCTTGGCGGCCAGCGACTCGTACTGGCAATGGATGTCCTTGAGCACCGAGGTCAGGTCGGACTTGGCCACCTCCATCTCCACCGACACCTGCCCGGCCTGCAGCGTGGCCAGCAACTCGGCCCAAAGCGACCTAGTGTCCAGCCACACTGGAGAGGAAGCAGTAACTGTCATCTCCAGAATGCCCAGACACCTACATTCTTAAGAACGTAACTAAGAACTAAAACACAACATATCCTCCTGTCTTCACATTAAGTAGCTAAGGCAGAATTTAAAACTGGAACACAAAGCAAAAGGAAAAACGAATTACAATTAAGAATACGGGTTACTTCATAACATAGTCCTCCAGGTAATTTGGACGTTTGCGTACCCTCACTGGTTGTTTACGTATGGTTGTCTCCACTTGAATTGCGCGTGCATCTTGTATCTCAGCCTCCCCAGCCTCTTCATGAGTTTCTCCATTTGCACCAAAAGTAGACGCTTGAGAAACAACATCCATCTTTCTCTTATCACCCAAAAAAAGGAACTAGAACACCCTTCCACCTCTTCACTTCTGGCACACTCACTATTTCTCTGCTACAGAGCCACATTTCTCACATTCCACTTCTCCCCTCCTTCAATCTCAATTTGAAACTTTCCCACCTTCTTCACACGAAAAGGTCCTCTAAATCTCGAAACACCCCCCTTGACTCTGCCCGACTTCACCTTGACCCAATCTCCCACATTCAATTTATGAGTATGCTGCGGGATCACAACCTTGTCACCACTTGAAACCTTGTCACCACCTGAAACAACCCACTCTTGAAGCCACGAGGGAATCAGTTTCGACCCTATTGATCGTCCCCTCATCACTTGAAAAGGAGACTTTCTTGTAACACTGTGAATTGTGGAACGATAGGCTCGCACCACATCAACCATCATTTTCCTCACACAACAATGATTGGCAAGAGCTAACTGTACTGTCCCTTTCATTAATCTGTTGATTCTTTCTACAATTCCATTACCTTGAGGATAATACAGGGATGTTCTGGAATGCCTCACCCCACAATTCTTTAAAAATGAACACATCTCATTTGAAGTTAACTGTGTACCACTATCAGTAATCAGAACCATGGGAATACCTTCCTCCAGAAAAATTTCCTCCAAAACCTTGACGGTCATGTTTGTGGTCACATCACGCACAAATCTAACCACCAACCATCTTGAATGCACATCCACTACAACTACCGCAAAACGCATCTGAAGCGGAAGTTCCAACAATGGACCAATAAAATCTAAACAAATAGTGTGCCAGGGCTTCCCAGGATCTTCAATGTGTCCTTCCACCTTGCCCACTCCAACTTCCAGCCTCTGTTCACTCTCCTTACACAGTCTACACTGTTCCACCCAACTCTTAACTTGACCATCTAAACCAGGCCACCAAAAAAACTCTTTCAACCTCCTGCTCGTCATCCCTTGACCCAAATGGTCCTCATGTGCCAGTGAAAATAATTTGAATCTTAACCCAACGGGTGGAACAAAACTTTTCCCTTGCATCAATACGCTGTCTCCACAACAAGACAATTCGTCCAACACACCAAGAAACGGTCTTACCGACAATGGAAGAGAACTCTCTCTTCTAGCCCCCAAAGATACTGGTATGAAGACATGCTTAAGACAATCGTCCGCAGCCATCTCACTCTTCCATTCTTCCTGCGTAAACATACCTAAACCCCACTCAACCACATCACAAATGGAGGCCACAGCATCATCAGTATCACTACTCTTTACCGATTGAGCATCAACTCTCTCCCAGTCAAGAGACAATCTTGACAGGCAATCAGCCTGGATATTTATCCAACCTTGGACATACTCAACGCGATACAAATACTCCTGTAACCTCGCAGAAAGTCTGGCCAACCTCGCTGACCCTTTACCCACACCTCCAGCAGACATTATCTTTATCAAAGGCTTGTGATCACTCCTCAATGTGAACTCCAATCCCCACAAATACGTTCTGAAATATTCTGTACCCCAGACAGCAGCTAAGGCCTTGCGTTCTATTACTGAATAATTGCATTCTGTCTGAGTCAAAGTTTGAGACGCAAATGCAACAGTTTTCTCCTGACTCCCATGCATTTGTGATAACACAGCTCATAAACCAGTACCACTGGCATCTACCGTCAAAATAGAACGCAGCTCACGGTCAAAAGCAGATAGAATACCTGCATCACAAATTTCATTTTTGATTTTGTCAAAGCAACTCATTTGCTTACTGGTCCAACAAAATTTACTTCCTTTCCTCAACAATTTCCGTAAATCTTCAATCTTACTTCGATCTTTATCAGCTGGTGCCAACCTAATGGCCTCTAATAGACTTCTTTTTGGTTTGATACTCCCCTTAGAAATAGAGTACCCTAAGTAGTCAATTTCCTCCACCAGAAAAGTGCATTTCTCTGTTTAAACTCAACCCTGCCTCACCAATGATCTTAAGAACTTTACTGAGTGAGATATTATGTTCATCAACCGTTTCACCCATAAACAAGTATATCATCCTGAAAGAATAATACATCTTTAACATCACCAAAAATCTTAGCCATCATACGTTGAAACACACTCGCAGTGGATGCCAGACCAAAAGGCATACAGGTAAATTGGAAGGTGCCTTCCGGAGTGACAAACACCGCAATGTGCTTGGATTCCGGATGAAGTCTAATCTGAGCGCACTCTCCCTGACGAACGGCCAAAGCGTCAACCGGTCTTGATCACCGGCACCGATCCGAACTGCTGGCATTGACGAGCTGCCAGTTCGGATTTTAATTGCCGGCATCGACAGGCGCACTCTCCTCGCGGAGAGGAGGACCCCGGAAGCATCAACCGGTCCTAGCTTCTGGCATCGTTTTGGTCAGTTGTTCATGGCTGTCTTCTCTCCCTAGGCTCAGCGGTGAGGAGGAGGCAGGTTACGTCAGAGCACTTTCATTGGATGTACAAGCCTTTTTTTTGGAGAGGTTGCGATACAAGATGTACGCGCAATTCAAGTGGAGACAGCCATACGTAAACAACCAGTGAGGGTATGCAAACGTCCAAATTACCTGGAGGACTATGTTATGAAGTAACCCGTATTCTTAATTGTAGTTTGTTTTTCCTTTGGCTTTATGTTCCAGTTTTCAATTCTGTCTTAGCTACTTAATGTGAAGACAGGAGGATATGTTGTGTTTTAGTTCTTAGTTACGTTCTTAAGAATGTAGGTGTCTGGGCATTCTGGAGATGAGTTACCGCTTCCCTCCAGTGTGGCTGGACGCTAGGTCGCTTTGTCGAATAAACTTGCATTTGAACCTTATACTGCAAAGGATATTTGTTTCTTACTCACCACAGGAAACCTACCAAACCTGTGCATTTTTAAAAACTGGACACCTAGGGGAATCCAGGATGAGGTGACTTGTTACCCAGAATCCTTTGCAAACCTCAAAATGTGGCCAAACAAACACTTTTTCAACACATTTCGGTGACAGAAAGTTCTGGAATCTGAGCGGAGCCACAAATTTCCTTCCACCCAGGGTTCCCCTAAGTCTCCCGATAAAAATGGTACCTCGCTTGTGTGGGTAGGCCTGGTGCCCGTGAAAGGAAATGCCCCAAAACACTATGTGGACACATCAAAATTATCAAATACAAAACTACCTGTTTTTGCGGGGTGGGGGGGACCTGCGTATTTGGTCCTGGGCTCAGCAGGACCTACCAAACCCAAACATTTCTGAAAACTAGACACCTGGGGCAGTGCTTAATTTGTAAATAAAAAGGTGCCGGTGCTCTAAGCCCTTCTCTTAAACACGCGACTGCTACAATCAAATGTGTGAACACAGAATACTGCGGCAGCGTAATCCTGAAGCCATCTCAGACCTCTTCAATCCATTTAAGTCACTCCCTGCCCCTTCAGCTCACACCTGCAGCTTTCTGCTTTCTCCCTTTTTGACGCTTTTTAGTTTTTTTCTTCCTTTGCCTTTTCCAAACGTGTCTTTTGCTCGCAGCAAATGCTTGAGGCAGAAGCCTATGCTCCGGCCCTCAAAAATAAGTGCCGGTGCTCAGCACCGGAAACAACAAGCACAAATTAAGCACTGACCTGGGGGACTCCAGGGAGGTATGACTTGCGTGGCTCCCCTAGTATTTTCTTAGCCAGAATCCTCAGCAAACTTAAAATGTAGCTTAAAAATCAATTTTTTTCCACTTTTCTGTGTGGGATCACCGCACCGGGACACATTTCCTATCACCAAACGTTCCCCTCAGTCTCCCAGTAAAAATTATACCTCACTTGTGTAGGTGGGCCAAGTGCCTGTGACAGGGAAGAGCCAAAAACATGTTGAAATTGACGGGGAACCAAAGCGGGTCCAAAAGGGCAGTTTGAAAAAAATAAATGTTTAGGCTTACAAGTGGAGCAGAATTTTTATTGGTATAGATGCGACAATGCTGGGTGGTAGGAATTTTGTGAGTTCCTGCAGATTCCGGAAGGTTCCATCACCAAAATGGGGGAGAATGTGTGATTTCCGGCAAAGTTGGAGGTTTGCAGGGCATTGTGGGTAAGAAAATGGTGTGGGGTGCATGTGAAGCACACCACTCTGGACTCACGCAGATGTTTAGTTTTCAGATGTGTCTAGGTCTTGTAGCTTTTTCTACATGGGAGCGTCCCAAAGTCCAAAAAGTGCAGCCCTCAATATTCCAACTGGGACGATTTTGAGAGTTAGACAAGCTCTCAAGGCCCAAATGTAAAACCAAAATCAAAAATAATCAAATGTCCTCTTGCTTGCCGTGGGATAAGATGTTTTAGTGTGCAGGGGAGAGCTGAAAGAGTGTTACCCCTTTAGTTGGGGTGAGGGTATAACCATACCCATACTGGTTGGTAGCCACCACCTCACTATGTTTTTTTTTTTACTTCCCTAGCATCTGGTAGGCTTTGCGCCACCCCCCTCCCCCTGGGAGTGAATCAGGGGTAATTGCCCCATATTACCACCGGTGGGCAAAACAACTTAGGCCCCATTTATTTGGGGTGGGGGATTCCTCACCTTATGAAGAGTCCCAAAGCAGTACCGCACTCGTAGGCGGGTGCCTGAATGGTCACACCAAGAAATCCTGCAGCACAGAAGGTGCTATCCCTCCTAACTTCCGAATCCAAGCAATAATGCTTTGCGGGGAGGGAAGCCCAAGTTGCGGCCTTACAGATCTCAGCAACCGGGACACCTCTTGCCAGGCTGAAGTGGCAGACTTAGCCCTGGTGGAATGGGCCCTAATACCAACAGGAGGAACCTTCTTTGCCAAAGAATAACAGAGTTTAATGCAAAGAATGACTCACCCGGGCAGTGTTCTCTTGTGGACTGCCATTCCTTTCCTCTTCCCTACATAGCCAATGAAGAGTTGATCGTCCACTCGAAACTCTCTGGTCCTTTCAATATAAAAGCTTAAAGCCCTCCTTGGGTCAAGTCGATGCAGTCTCTCCTCCTCTTTCGATGAATGGGGAGGAGAGTAAAAGGACGAGAGTGTTATGGATTGCCCCATATGAAATGGAGTAACTACCTTTAGTAGGAAAGCGGCCCTGGTTCTCAGCACCACCTTGTCTGCATGAAAGGATGTGAAAGGGGGTTTTACACTAAGAGCCTGTAGCTCACTCACACGCCTAGCAGACGTGAACCCATCAGAAATGTGAGAACTAAATTCAAATCCCACTGAGGCATAGCAAACGGAGTGGGAGGAAACTTGTTATTTAACCCTTTAAGGAACCTAAGAACTATAGGGGACTTAAATAAGGGAGGTTGATCAGGAAGGCAAAGAAAAGCCGACAGCGCTGATAAATAGCCTTTCACTGTTGCAACTGCGCAACCCTTCTGTGCCAATGAAAGTGCAAAAAGCTAAACATCAGATAAATGGGCCTTTAAGGGATCAATTTATCTCTCTCCACACCAAGTAACAAATTTCGCCCATCTACCGGCATAGACAGTCTTGGTGAAGTGCTGCCTGGCCGATAAAATAACGTCCACCACTTCTGGTGGGAGAGAAAATGAATTCAGATTGCCCCGTTCAATCGCAAAAAGAACAGATGATGGACGGAATGCAGAGCAAATCAAAAGAGGAAGACCTGGTCTGGCAGTTCGGGCTGGGCTGTTCCCATGGGGAACAGGGTCAAGACTGATTTGTATATGGCTGGGTCCAAACTGGAATGGCATGGGGGGCAAAAAAATTATGGATTTAGGCCCAGATCTCTGTACTGTGGGTGAATGTTTGACATTGTTCAGCATTCCGTCCATCACTTGTTCTTTTTGTATTTGTCGCCCTAGGTGGGAAGGGTATGCCCAGACGTGGGTCCCGTGCTTCCCATGCCACTGGATTCAAGCTAGCCTGGCTGATGAGGGGTGAAACCCCGAAACCGGTCCCAGGATGCTTGTTTCCTGTCCAGGGAAGACCTGGCCTGGCAGCTCGGGCTGGACTGTTCCCATGGGGAACAGGGTCAAGACTGATTTGTATATGGCTGGGTCCAAACTGGAATCGCATGGGCAGCAAAAAAACGATGGATTTAGGCCCAGATCTCTGTACTGGGGGTGAATGTATGACATTGTTCAGCATTCCGTCCATCACTTGTTCTTTTTGTATCCGTTCAATCTCCAGGCATGTAAGTGCAGGCTCTGGAGGTGGGGGTGTAGAACCTGCCCCTGCGATTGCGAGAGGAGGTCTTCCCTGTGAGGGAGACGGAGCGGGGGGCACAGAGAGAGTTGGAGAAGATCCGAATACCATACCCTCCTTGGCCAATCCGGAGCTATTAAGATGACTTTGGCTCGGTCTTGGCGAATTTTCCTCAGAACCCGAGGAATTAAAGGTATGGGGGGAAAAGCATAAAGCAACTGGTCGCACCAGGATATCTGAAACGCGTCCCCCAACGTTCCTTGCACCGGATACTGGAGGCTGCAGAACAACGGGCAGTGCGTATTCTCCCGAGTGGCAAAAAGATCTACCCGCGGGATTCCCCACATCTGGAAGATTTGGCGGACTAGATCTGGATGAAGACGCCACTCGTGATCGGTCGAGAAGTGCCGACTGAGACTGTCCGCACGCACATTCAAGACTCCGGCCAGATGGTTCGCTACCAAGCAAATCTGATGGTCCCTTGCCCAGGACCAAAGCCGCAGAGCTTCTCTGCAGAGAGGGTACGACCCTACTCCTCCCTGCTTGTTTATATACCACATTGCGGTAGTGTTGTCCGTCAGGACCTGAACCAACTGACCACGAAGGGAAGGGAGAAAGGCCTTGAGAGCCAGACATATCGCCCGCAATTCCAACAGATTTATGTGAAACATCTGTTCTACTGGAGACCAATGACCTTTGACCTCCAGGTCCCCCAGATGAGCTCCCCACCTAGAGTGGAAGCATCCGTTATCACTGTGGTCACTGGGGGAGGCAGCGAGAACGGGCTTCCCTGGGAAAGATTGCCGTCCGCAACCCACCATCTTAGATCCACTGCAGCGTCTCTGGAGATCTTTACCGATCCCTCGAGATCTCCTTTGTGCTGAGACCACTGCTTTTGGAGGCACCACTGAAGAGCCCTCATGTGCCAGCGAGCATGAGTGACCAACAGAATGCAAGAAGCGAACAGACCGAGCAGACGAAGGACCTTGAGGACTGGAATGACCGCTCCACTTTGAAACATTGGAACCAGCGCCTGAATGTCCTGGATCCGCTGAGGCGGAGGAAAGGCACGATTCAATGTTGTGTCCAGTACTGCCCCTATGAACAGGAGGCGCTGAGAGGACTCCAGGTGAGATTTGGGCACATTCACCGAAAAACCCAGGTCGAACAACAACTGGGTTGTCGACTGCAGGTGACACAGCACAAGCTCCGGAGACTTGGCTTTGATCAACCAATTGTCTAGGTAAGGAAATACCGCTATCCCCTTCCTTCTGAGCTCTGCTGCAACCACCGCCATCACCTTTGTGAAGACTCGAGGTGCTGAAGTAAGACCAAACGGAAGGTCCGCAAACTGATAGTGCTGCGATCCCACCACAAACCGGAGATACTTCCTGTGCGACTTGAGTATCGGGATATGAAAGTAAGCATCCTGCAAGTCGACAGACACCTTCCAATCTCCTTCGTTCAACGCCAAAAGCACCTGAGCTAGGGTCAGCATCTTGAACTTTTCCTGTTTGAGGTACCAATTCAAAATCCTCATGTCCAGGATCGGTCTCAACCGACCATGCTTTTTGGGGATCAGGAAGTATCTTGAGTAACAACCCTGACCCCTCTCCTGCTCTGGAACCAACTCCACTGCACCCTTTGAAAGGAGGATTAGAACCTCCTGTTCTAGTAACAGGAGGTGCTCTTCTGTACAGTAGGATGGGCGGGGCGGGATGGGGGGTGGAAACTCCCAAAAGGGAAGGGCATAGCCTTTCCCCACAATACTGGTGACCCAGGAGTCCGATGTTATTGCCTCTCACATGTGGAGAAAGTTCATTAACCTCCCCCCTACAGGAGTGGTATGTAAAGGAATTGGTGGATGACTAAGGCTGCTTCCCATGCTGCACCCCTCCAGAGGAAGAGGAAGAGGCAGAGTGCTGCTGGGTGGCTCCTCTGGTTCAGACCCTACCCCTCCCCCTGTATGACCTATAGGGGAGGGAAGTGGCAGCCTGCTGCTGAAATCTGCCCCGAAAGGAGGAGGATGAGCCACGACCAAACCCCCTAAATCTTCTGAACAGTCTAGAAGAAGCAGAAGAGGAGGCTTGCAAGCCTAACGATTTCGCTGTGGCTCTACTCTCCTTAAATCTTTCAAGGGCTGAGTCCGCCTTGGATCCAAAAAGTTTATCCCCTTCAAAGGGAAGATCCAGCAGGGCTGACTGGACATCAGATGAAAATCCAGAAGAACGAAGCCAAGCCTGTCTCCTTGTAGCAACAGCAGTGCCCATAGCTCTGGCCACAGAATCAGTCGTGTCCAGCCCTGACTGGATTACTTGTGTTGCCGCAGCCTGAGCATCTGAAACCAGGCTCAACACCTCCTGAGACACCTCCGAATGGGACGACTTTATCTCTTCCATAAGGGCGTAGATGTACCTGCCCAAAATGCATGTGGCATTAGTAGACTTGAGAGCCATACTGCAAGATGAAAATGCTTTCTTGGAAGACTGATCCATCTTTTTTGAGTCCCTGTCAGAAGGCACCCCCGGAAAAGAGTCTGGGGCAGTGCGAGATGAACATGAAGCCTGTACAACCAGGCTCTCTGGCGTCAGGTGCCTAGACAAAAAGCCTGGATCCGCAGGAGCCACACGATACCTGTGCCACTGTTCTATTAACGGCCGAAGATGACACCGGCTTTTTCCAGAGCTCTAAAATTGGGTCCAACAGAGCCTCATTAAATGGCAGAAGTGGCTCTGCAACTGTCGAAGCAGGATGTAACACCTCCGTCAATATATTGGGTTTAGATTCAGACACCGGCAAGGGAAGGTCCAAAAAGTCAGCTGCTTTTCTTATTACAGAGTGGAAAGAAGCAGCCTCCTCTGTATATTCTCCAGGAGATGTTAAGTCCCACTCTGGAGAGGTGTCTAAACCACTTGCCGTATCTAAACCCTGGAGATCTCCCAGAGGTTCTTCAATCTCCCCTTCCTCCAGGGTCTGCTTTCGATACTCCTGCTCCTCAAGGAGGCGAAGAGCAAGCTTCCTCGAATGAAGTCTGGCTTCAATCCTCGTCGTCGACAGGGCGTCAGCCGTCGTCGATGCTTGACGCCGATCCTCTGATCCATCTGACGCCAGATCTATCGGCGCCGTGGACTTCTTCGGCGCCGTGGACTTCTTTGGCGCTGACCGAGGCAAAGGATGAACAGGAGAAGAACTCTCCTGCGCCGGAACAGCAGATCTAATCGGCGTCGCAAATTGTGAAGTCGACGCCAAAGGTACCGGCGCCGAACCAGCACCTCCCAAAGGAAGGAAGGGCATGAAAGGTGCCGGACGTAAAGGAGCCGGAGCACCCATATTGAAGGCCAATGGCCCCGAAGGACCAGCCGGTCTACCACCTGGAGCCATTTGTTGGAAAATGGCAAACATTGCATTTAGAAATGCAGAACTGTCAGCCCCTGGAGCCGGGAAAGCCGGATACTGCGGAGCCTGAGCTCGAGGTGACAACGGCGCCGGCCCCGGCGTCTGAGAAGCAGGTGAGAACTCCTGGTGTTGAGGAACCTCAAAAACAGATGGTGGAGTCATAGGCGAAGTCGGCGAGGCTGGTGAAGTCGGTGATGCAGGAGGCGTCTGCGGCTGAGGAGTGATGGTGGGACTAACCACCCATGTCTTTCGGTGCCAACCGCTCCCTACTCGACCGGCACCGAGATTCACGACGGCGCGGGAGTCACGGTGATGCCGGTGGGACTTTGGTGAAGATGACTTGCGCCGATGCCGCTTCTCTTTCTTTTTGGATTTCGCCAAAAAGAGTTTCGCCTCGCGCTCCTTCAACGCCTTTGGGTTCATACGTTGACAGGAGTCACATTTCTCCACGTCGTGGTCGGAGCTGAGACACCACAAGCAGTCTACATGTGGGTCTGTCACCGACATCTTGCCTCCGCACTCCCTGCAGGGCTTAAATCCCGACTTTCGCTGAGACATCTTTTTTCCTTTTGAAAAAAGAAACAGTAACTGTAACTACGCAGAGTAGAAACAGTAGCCCCCTCGAAGAATAACCGTTGTTTGAAGGCACGGAAAAAAGGGAACTGACGTCAGCACGTCGGTGAGGACCTCTTATTGCCTGTATGACGTCAGACGGCGTCGCGTGGGCAATTGTGACGTCCTCGTCGACGTGCAGAAGCTAGGAAGAAAATTTCCGTCGAAAGCTGGCGCAAGGGGAAAATTCAATGAGTGAGGAATCCACAGGTAGTTGTATCCATCAGAACATGGCATTCAGAAATGCTGCCGGATCCGCTCCCGGAGTGGGGAAGGAAGGATACCGCTGTTCCTCCAGCGGTGTCGGTGCCAGATCCGGAACATCTGACTGCGCTCCAGGTGAGAAGTGAGGACTTCCCTGAGGCTCAACCACCTTGAAGACTGACGGCGCCGGAGAAGCCTGAGGACTCTGCAGTGGAGTCACCGTCAGACTCATCTCCCACGTCGCACGACGCCGACTGGATGGAGACCTCGACCGACCTCTATCCGAACGACGCCGGGAATGATGTCAACGCCGTTTCTTGTGCGATTCTGAGGATTTTCCGAAAGAAGGCCTCCGATGACTCCTGTCCTTCTTCGCCTTGGCCAAAAATAATTTGGCCTCCCTCTCCTTGAGCGCCTTTGGGTTCATTTTCTGGCAGGACCCGCACTCCTCCACGTCATGCTCAGAACTCAACCACCACAGGCCATCATTGTGTGGATCGGTCACAGACATGCGACTCCCGCACTCCCGACAAGGTTTAAAACCGGATTTCCTAGGGGAAGACATTGTAACAACAATCAACACCTTCGACAACAGTAGCCTTTCCCAAGAGCTAGGAGAAAACCGTTATGCTTCGAAGGCACGGAAAAAGGGAACTGACGTCAACACGCCGGCGAGGACCTTTTATTGCCACAATGATGACGGACGGAGTTGCATGGAGTCGGGCAATTGTGACACCTCGTCGACGTGCAGAGCTGGGAAGAAAATTTCCGTCAAATGCTGGCGCATTGGGAGAATTCATAAGGTGGGGAATCCACAGGTAGTTGTATCCATCAGAATGTAAGTTATGAAATGCAAGTATCAAAAAGATCTCTGCGACAAAAGCAGCAACTCTCTGAGCTGTAGTTCTGGGATCTGCATGGTACAGGTTCTTTGCAACAGCCATACTAACCCTCTGTGCTACATTTATGATGAGTTAAAACTGCCATTAGACAAAACTCTGTTCTCTCTCCAGCAGGAACGGTATTAACCAGGGTTATCTTGACATTTTTATTGTTGCCTGAAAACAGAAGGAACTTGTAGGTGCTTTTAAACGTTATTGCCAAGCAAAGTGCCAAGGGTCAATGACAGTTGCCCCGCAGTAGACCCAGCCACGGAAGTGGGATAGTATTTTTACAAGGACAAGTGGGGGAATGCTGGGTGGTAGACAATTTGTGGAGTCCTGTAGTTTCTAAAAGTCACATAAATGCAAGGAAAATGCACTAAATTAGGCAAAGTTTACGTTCTGCACAGCATTATGAGTACGAACATTATGCAGGATCTATGGGAGGGCACACCCTGGACTGCCCTGCATGTTTAGTTTTCACAAATGTCTTGGGTTGATAGGTCTCCCTGGGTGGCCTCCACGCCTGGGCAGAAATACCGCAGCTGCCCCCATTGCAAAATCAGGTCATTTTGTGACTGGTAATGGTGATATCATCACATTGTGGCAGATTTATAAGAAAGCGGCACTGCACCACCCATTTTTCTAGGACCCCCCCCAACGCCACCATGTGTGCGCCGTATTTAATATATGCGCACCATGGCAGTAGTTAGGGAACTAGCGTCATCATTTTTTACGCTACTTCAGCGCTTTGCAGGATTAGCGTAAAAAATGTGGATGCTAATCCTGCAAAATCCCATTCTAAACAATGGTGTGCCTCCTCTAAGCAGGTGTTATAAGTGCCGAAAAACAGCCAGTGGAACACCCCCTTTCCATAAATTATGCCTGGCGCAAGAATAATGTAGCACAAAGGGTTACAAAGTGGCGCAATGCAGGCAATGCCCCACTTTGTAAATATGGCACAGCATTTTGGGCCATCTAGTGCCACATTAGCATTAAAAACATGACGCTAATGTGGCGCAAGGAGGCGCTAGGTGCTCTTAAATCTGCCCCATTGTGTTTAGTGCCCTTTCATAGCCCATCTGCCGAAATATAAATCCATTATTTCCTATGGGATTTGGATGTTGGCAAATGGGATATCTGTCACCGTTGTGATGGAATAACTTGTCCACCATTATCTAAATCAGGCCACAAGAGTCTAAGGTATTTCCCCTCCCTCTCTCTTTGCACCCTCTTTCTTTATCATACTGCTGGCCTTCTTACTCTATCTTTTGCCTTCTCTCTTCTCCTTTTACCTCCCTCATTCCAGCCCCTTCCCTTCTCTTGCCCCTCATTCATTCACCTTCTTCCCTTGCCCTCCTTTTATGTTTTGCTGGTTCAAGCTCCCTTACATCCACCTTTTCCAACTTCCCCCACTGTGTCCTTCTGTTCAATTCTCAGACCTCCCAGTCTCTTGCCTTCTCTTGCTGGTTCTGTCAATCTTATACCCACCTCTTAACTTCCTCTTTCACTCTGCCCATTTCTTTCCTTGCTGGTTCTGCACTTCCTGCATTCACTTCTCCCCTTAGCCCTCCTCGCCTCCAAACGTTTACTTTCTCTCTTTGGTTCTGCCCCACTTACATCCACTTCCCCTTTCATGTACTCCTCCCACGCGGTTGTCACACGGCCAGTCTTTTACCAAAATGGTTGTATTTTTTAACACAAAGCTGGTAAAAAACAAATCTTGGAAACTTTAAAAAGCTGGTATTTTTTCCTCTTTAAAATATAAGGTTTAAATAGTAAGGTAAGCACAAGTCAGGACCAATTTATTTCCAAGCTACACTACAAATATAATGTATAGCTGATTATTAAAGCTAACAGAGGCAGAATTGGAATTTTTAAAGATGTACAGCTGATTTTTCACAAATTGTTATTCAAGTATTAGTTCATTGCTCGTATTTTTATCTAGAAATTGGGACAAACAGTTATACATCTATTATCCCTCCACTTTAAACTCAGCACTCTACTCTCAGTGAAGGTAGAGATGCCCAGTGTGATGCAAACCCATTCCCTTTCTGTTGTAAGTTCTTCGGGATACTACGTGGCTGCATTAACTTTACAACGGTGGACCTCTGAGGTCTCATTTTACAGGTAGGCCGCCCCAGCCCAGTGCAGCCCAGGGCACCTAAAACCTGAAGGAGGGGGACGGGGGAGTGAAGCCCTTTCAGGACAATGTTTGTTGTACACCTATGTGCTTGTGACTATAACGTGTGTTTTAGGACGCAGAATTTTGCCTCTCGCAATACCCTCACCTCCTATGCCCAGCGCTTAATTTGTGGCAGTGTTAGCCTGTGCTTGGCACCAGCACTTATTTGTAAACACAGCACGTATTCATGAGAATCCACCACATGATGGCGCTGTGTGTGTATTTGTAAGCAAAGTTAGACCTTTATCAATTATAAAACTCACCTGCAGTTTAAAAAGACATGTGGTTTGTGTCAGCTGCAGTGGATCCATGTGAAATGCCTTGGGCTCTGGTACTTACATTTTTACAAATTAAGCACTGCCAGCACTGCATGATACTATCTTGCCATCCAGGAGTCTCCTAATTCAGAACAACATAGAAGGAGATATTTCACAACATCCAGGCCACAATCAAAGTCCAAGAAATGGTAGGGCACACCATACTCGCACACTTCACCTGCATTTCCCAGATGAAAATATCACTAGTTGATGACATAACTTTCTTGGGTGTGCTGGCAAAAAAAGCAAAAAAAATAAACGGCCCAGTTTTAACTCAGACACTGGTTTCAGTCACACTAGACATTTTTCAACCTACAGCCTTTCTGATATCTTTGCTTTTTCTAGTTCTGGGACTCTTAGATTGCAAAAGATACGTTTCCAACTCCAGTCACTGCGAAAACAGTCATACCAAGACTTCGAGAGAAATATACATTGCCACAAGATCCTGACTTCCTCAGGTCTAACTTAAATTAGGTTTGGTGATTGCCACGTCAAATAGAGAGCTATGACCCTCCAGAAATATAGAGCAAAAGAATTGATATAACTGGTAGAAAAATGTGTGCCACTGCAGCAACCGCTCTAAAAATGTTAGTGTCACTGCCCACTTGAGATGATGGAACAGCAAAATATGGGTTAGGATGAGATCTTTTATGGATGATCTCTGTAAACACCAGTGGCAGGATTTCCTGGAAAGGCTTATTGAAGGTTCCTTGGTTGCCAGTCAGGTCAAAGGCACTGCTGTAAATGGCGCAGAGCTAGCAGCAACAAGATATTGGCATGGGGCTGTTCTGTGTAGATTATCATGGCTGAGACTAAGCATCAAAAAAGCAGATGCACAATAAAAAATAATGAATCTTCCTTTTTCTGGTGCAGCCCTATTTGGTCAACATATAGACCAAGAATTTTTGAGAATGAAGAATGATGAAGCCCTCAAAGCTATAGGGCCACAGGAGAGGCTTCTAGTGTAAGGTTCAGTCTCCTTTCTGGCCACACCAACAGCAGTAGCAAAGACTACATCAGCAAGGCAACATGTATTCTTATCAAAAGAAGTACTCAAAATTCAAACAAATACAGATGAGACAGTCCTCAAGGAAGAGGAAGAAAATAAGTTACTTACTTGTAACTGCAGTTATCCTGCATTGGTATCTTTCATAAGTTCACATGCTTGAATCATTCCCCGTCATCGAACTGGGATTCCCACTGTACTTTAGAAAAGAAGTATGTAAGATTCACATAGGCTGTAATGGCGGCAGCCATACACTGAATAGCCTATCTATGTGCTTTTGAAAAAAAGAACCAAACTTCACCCATGACCAATCAGGCATCAGCACCATTTAGAATACTCCCAGAGGGTTCTTCTCTTAGAATTTAAAGCACAAGAGTGGAGTACATACTGGGGTAAAAGGTGAGCCTCTAAGGCAAGGACAGTGGGTCAGATGTGAATCTATGAAATAGGCCAATACTGGATAACTGCAGTTAAAGGTAAGTAACTTAGGCCCAGATTTATGTTAAAGTGGCGCAGTGCAGTGCTCCTCCAAAAATAGCAGTGCAACGCTGTGCCACTTTAGAAACGCAGAGGGGCACCACATTTACTCGAATACGGCACACCCTGTGTATCCCCCTGCACTGGCACTGAATTAAGATACTTAGCACCAGCGCACGCATCCTTGCACCATAGTGCAAGGGTGTCTGCATTGAGGGGATAGATTGTTTATGTGCAGGAAGTTGTCCCTTCCTGCACTTAAACAATCTATAATGGCAATTTGGCACTTCTATGTGTGCTGTAAAATGCAGCACACAGAGAAGTACCAAAGCATCATTTTGAATGATTGTTTACATGCCGGGAGGTGTCTCGGCCTGCAAGTAAACAATCGTCCATGGCATTTTGCTTTTTCTATGTGTGCTGTAGAATCCAGAATGCAGAAAAAGCAAAAAACGAGAAGGAATAAAAAGCATTCCTCCTTGTTTTGCCATGCCAATACCACACCTGGGATGGTGTTAGTTTTTGGCCCTGCCTCAGGTTTACCACAACTCGTAAATCTGAGGCAGCGTCAAAAGCAATGGGTGTTGCGGTGGAATGCCCACCTCAACACCCGTTGCATGCCCCTCTGACGCAGAATACTGCATCTGAGGGGCGTACATTTACAAGGAAGCGTAATGCCACACAAATGTGGTGTTACACCTCCTTGTAGATATGGAGCAGTGCTTAGCGCCACCAGAGCACTACAAAAAGTGATGCTCCAGGTGTGCTAGGGCCACCCCCTCCGCAATCGAGAAAACATTATCGTAGCATGATCACAGCTTACCTTAAAAATAGGCTCACCTTACTGAAATAAATGGTGCAGCACCTCTTGTCCTACTGCCGAATTGTTGCGGTGTGCTGACTCAACACAGTAGTGCTGCATTTAGGAATGGATAGTCTTCCATGTTGCAGCCCTACATATCTTATCCAATGATATGCCTGTGAAAAGAGCAGTTGAGGTTGACATTTACCTCGTGGAATGTGCCTCAGAATTTTGTTCAGCAGTTTGCCTGCTTTAGAATGGTAGAACTGAATAGTTTGTGAAATCCATCTTGCCATCGTTGGTTTGCTTACAGGAGCTCCCTTAGCTCCTTGACTGTATGAGATTAACAATTGATCCGTTGTGCAAAACTGCTTTGTGCGGTGGAGATAAAATGTAAGACATTGTTTTATGTCTAGAGAATGCAGAGGTCTTTTCGCTGGGGTAGTTGGATTTGGATAGAATGTTTTTAGGATGATGGGTCCGTTGATATGAAAATGAGATGAAACTTTCAGTATGTACTTTGGATTTGTTCTGAGGAGTACAAAGTCCACGGTGAAATGTGGGAATGGTTCAGTTAAAGCTTGTATGTCACTGACTCTCCTGGTAGAGGTGAGAGAAAGGAGAATAGCGACCTTCCATGTGAGATATTGGAAGGTCACTATTCTCAAATGGAGATTTCATTAGCAGAGCAAGAACACGGTTGAGATTCCATTCTGAAGAAGGCCACACAGGAGGGAAAGTACGAAATAACCCTTTCGTAAACTGTTTGATGAGCCTGACAGAGCATAGCAAAGTCTTCTTAGCACCACGTCGGTACCTTGAGATCGCTGTCAGGTGGCCCGTTACAAATGATGCAAAGGCTAGTCTGGACTTGGCAACTGAGAGAAGATAAGGTATGACAATCAGGTGAAGGCTGGAAAGGATGCAGATTGTTTTTCTGCCACCAAACACAGAGGGGGTCATTCTGACCCTGGTGGTAAAATCCGCCAGGGCCAACGACCGCGGGAGCACCGCCAACAGGCTGGCGGTGCTCCCTTGGGCATTCTGACCGCGGCGGTACAGCCGCGGTCAGAAACGGAAAACCGGCGGTGTACCGCCGGTTTTCCGCTGCCCTGGGGAATCCTCCATGGCGGCGCAACTTGCTGCGCCGCCATGGGGATTCCGACCCCCATACCGCCATCCTGTTCCTGGCGGTTTTGGCCGCCAGGCACAGGATGGCGGTATGGGGTGTTGTGGGGCCCCCGTAACAGGGCCCCACCAAGATTTTCAGTGTCTGCCATGCAGACACTGAAAATCGCGACGGGTGCAACTGCACCGGTCGCACCCCTTCCACTCCGCCGGCTCCATTCGGAGCCGGCATCCTCATGGAAGGGTGTTTCCCGCTGGGCTGGCGGGCGGCCTTCTGGCAGTCGCCCGCCAGCCCAGCGGGAAACCCAGAATACCCGCGGCGGTCTTTTGACCGCGCAGCGGTATTCTGGCGGTCCCAGCCAGGCCGCCGGCTTCCGACGCCGGCCGGGGTCAGAATGACCCCCAGAATCTCTTCCTCTTCATTTTATAAGTCTTGTTAGTACTTTCGTCTCTAGCTCTAGAGAGTATCTCTACATTCTTGGTCGATATTCTCGTTTTTGAATTCAAAGAACTCATGAGCCAAGCGTGCAACTGGATAGAGCTGGTTCCAGATGTAATATCTGACCTTGGTTCCTCACCAGTAATGATCGCTTCTTGGGCAGTGGAATGGGCTTGGTCACAGATAAGAGAATCAGCTCCATGAACCAGAGTTGTCTGGGCAACCTTGGAGCTATTAAGAAGAGCTGACAGTCTTCCGTCTTCATTTTCCTGAGAACCCTGGGCATCAATGGAAAAGGGGAAGAAAGCATATGCAAAGATCCCAGACCATTGCAGCAAAAGGGCATTCCCCCACAAACCCGGGAGAGGGCATCAACTGGCATAAAACTGGCATTTGGTGTGCTCCCTTGTCGCAAAAAGATCTAAAGGTGGTCGACCCCAGGACGAGAAAATCTTGTTCTCCTCTTGCTGATCCAGCTCCCACTTGTGACAACTGTCTTTTATCCTGCTGAGAGTGTTTGCGAGAACATTGTTGACGCCAAACACGTATTCAACCCTAAGAGAAATGTTGTTCAATGTTAGCCAGACCCAGAGATGTAGAGCTTCCTGCAAAAGGGACACGGATCTTGTTCCTCCTTGTTTGTTTATATAATATATGCTGGTCCTGTTGTCCGTGCAAACCAGCACTGACGAACCCTCAGATTCGTGGAAGAAGGGCCTTCATTGTGAGAAAGACGGCTTTCAATTCCAAGAGATTGATGTGCAACGAAATTCATTTCTCAGGCCTCTTTCCTTGGATGCACGTGTCCTGTAAATGTCTGCCCCAGCCTTTGAGGGAAACATCTGTAGTAATGACGAAGTCCAGAACTGCAACTAGGAATATCAAACCCTCTGAAACGTGGTTACTGTGAACCGCTCCTGCAAATCCTCAATCATCCTTGGGGTAACAGTGATTAAGTCCTCGAAGGACCCTTGAGACTGGATCCACTGAAACTGGATTTCCTGCAGTGGTCTCAATCTCAGTCTTGCTAAAGGCACCAGCTATATTGCTGAAGAAATCATGCCCAGCAGTGACTTGAAGAGCCTCACAGAAACTGACTTTTTATGGAATATATTCAGAGCCATGCGGTTAATTTTAGCTGTCGGTCCTTTAAAAGATAGGCCTTGTTTTTAAATGTATTGATCATTTCACCTAAGAATATCATCTTGCGGGATGGGATGACAAATTACTTTTGGTAATTCACTGTTAGCCCCACATTGCGAAATAAGGTTAAACAGGCATTGGTCGCCAGAGACGTCAGCTGAAATGTTGGTGCTTTGAGCAGCCAATCGTCCAGATAAGGGAAGACTTGGAAGCCTCAGTTGCGCAGCTGCGCTGCCACCGGAGCAAGGTATTACGTAAAGATTCGTAAAGATCCAGCAATGTTATGTAATCTCCACTGTAGAGAAGGTGTAGGACGTCTGAGAGTGTTATCATCTGGAAAGACTGCTAGCACAGAAACTTGTTTAACTGCTGGGATCCAAAATTGGTCTCCATTCCCCAGCCTTTTTTCTCACCATGAAGAAGTGAAAGTAAAATCCTAGGCCTCTCTGATGAGCAGGAACTTTCTCTATTGCCCCTTTAGAAAGCATTAGAGCAACTTCTTGTTTCAATGAGTGAAGATGAGGTGGCTGCGCTTTATTCAGAGGGTACCTTGGGGATTTCTGCACAAACTACAAGATGTGAGCAGAAGATACTATGTCCAACACCCATTTGACTGATGTTATCTTCTTCCATTGATGTAAGTAATGGGAGATGTTTGCAGCAACTTGATTGCGCTGAGGGGAAGAAATTTAAGCCAGTACCCCATGGAAATCATTGTTTATGGCTGGTGTCCTGACCTCGGGAAGGGCGGTATCTGCCTGTCTCCTTGTTTGCTGTATGCAGCTTTAGGCAACTGCTGATAGGTTTGATAGCACGTAGACCTGAATTGTGATGGAGGCTGCTGTTCTCTCTTGTGGCAACCTCAGTAGGATATGGAACCTCTGCCCCTGACTCCTCAAAACATCACTCTTCTGTATTGCAGAGAACCAAGAGACTTAGTACTGTTAGTGTCTGTCTTGATAGCTAGTAAAGCATTGTAGATGTGCTTGCCAAATAAACTCTGTTGTAGGCCATCTCTAAAATTCTGGACTGAACCTCTGGTCTAAACGAGGTGGACTTCAGCCAGTTGCTTGTCTTCCAGGATGAGTTGAAGGTAAGCACTCATATCCAACCACATATGTCGGTCATAGCGACCTAAAATCGCTAAGGTATTCGCTGCCCGTACACTGACGGCTGACATAAGGAAGAATCTCTTTCCAATATTATCCAAACGTCTCTCCTCTCTGACCTTTGGGGTTGAGATCAGGGTGGACTGTTTCTTGGAGCACCTTTGAGCAGCTTGCGTGACCACCGAGTAAAGTTTGGATGACCAATCAAGCATTCTGGAGAGTACTCAGTAGCCTTATATTTTTTATCCAGACGAGGTGGTACTGGAGACACTGTTGCTGGATATTTCATAATTTCTAGTCCTTCATTGCACATGTCATCAATTATAGGAATGTATCTTTTGGATTTTCTGGCTTGTTATTTGAAGTCATGCAAAAAAAAATCTGTATGTGACACAGAGGTTCGCAAATGCAAACAAGTGGTGTAGGAAGCTGTCCTGGTGTGTGGTGAGCACCTAAGGTGTTATCACCCTACACCAGGTCCAGGTATCTACTATTAGTGAGGTGTAGTTAGTGTCTAGGAAGCCAGGCTCTCTAGGGGTATCTGTGGCTGAGCAGCCACAGCTTATTTAGCAGACATGCAAAGCTCATGCAATACCACTTATAGTCAGACAGCACTCACACACATGAAAGAACCATACAATGTTACAAAAATAAAGGTACTTTATTTTAGTGACGCAAATACTAAAATACTATGTAGGCAATACTCTAGTAACAGGTGAGTAAACACACTATTAAATACATATTAGTTGTCAGGAATGAGCATAGTAAGCAATAGAAAACAGTACAATAACAATAGACAATAGTGACCCTAGGGGGAGCCCAAACGATATACTAGAAAAAATGGAAAGTGAATAATGGACCCCCACCCAGGTAAGTGGAATCTATAAAGGGAAGCTGGAGGAACTAGGAACCCCAAAACGTAAGTGCCAGAGTGTCCCCCAACAACCAGGAGAGAAGACGTAACTACCTGTTTTTTCGCAAACCCACAGAGAAACTTTGTGAAAGGATTGTGCAAGACCCAAGCAAGACTGCAAGAAACAGAAGATGGATCCAGACAGAAGAAGACGTGCAAATGAAGGGGACGAAGTCCAGTTCCAGTTGGAGTGTCCGGGTGGGGCAGAAGCCACTACCCACCCTTCTGGAGTTGCAGGACCAGATCCTTGGTGAGGACCAGGAGTCGGCTACGCAGCACAGGAGCAGAGGAAGAGTTCCAGAAGAGATGCATTCGATGTCCCACGTCGAAAGAAGAGTTGCAGTCTGTCAGTGGTGTGGAAAAACCACCAACAAGCCTTGGCAAAGGCAAAAGTTCCAGAAGAGGATTTGCAGAGTTGCTGGGGACTAGGAAGGTCCAAGGGGACTCATCCCAAAGAGAGTCCCAGGCAGGCCCCAGCAGTAGTCGTGAATGCAGCCCCCACAGGCAACTCACAGGCTGCAGGCACAAGAGGTGCAGTGAAGCCCACTCAGCACACCTTGAAAGGAGTTCCACATCGCTGGAGCAGCCGGCAGGAGATCACGCGTTGCAGGGAAGAGTGCTGGAGGCCAGGGCTACATGGAGCCTGAAGATCCTGCAAGGAGAGGCAAAGACTCACCACCTCCAAAGGTGGACAGCTGGTAGAGTGAACTAAGGGTACCACTCAAGACCACCACCTGTGTTGCAGAACCCACACAGAGTTGCAGGAGAGAGGACCCATGCAGCCGGTCGTTGTTGCAGTTGGTGAGGGGGCCAGGAAACCTCCCCCGCATTTCTAAAAAAAAATGCCCCCAGGACTTGGCCCACCTGGGGGCTTTATAAGAACGAAACACGGAAGACTGCGCTTCTTTTTTTATTTTACAGCAGATCTGGCGA
This sequence comes from Pleurodeles waltl, assembly GCF_031143425.1. NCBI lineage: Eukaryota > Metazoa > Chordata > Amphibia > Caudata > Salamandridae > Pleurodeles > Pleurodeles waltl. Next base: position 701,283,354 of record NC_090451.1, on the reverse strand, counting down.
TCTGAACGTAAAATCTAAAAAAATATATATTTTCAGCCCTGGAGCAGTCCCTTTAGGCCCCTACCACCAGAGCTAAGGGGTCAGGGTGTTTGTACCCTTGCCCCATTTTTATTTTTTAATATTTTTTTCTGCAGGCGAGTCCCAAGATGGCTGACAACACTTCTGTTGTTGAAGTGTTATCAGCCAATCAGATATCTGCACAAGATCAGGATAGTAACTAGGTCCTAACTGTAGCTACCTGGTGGTGAGGTGTTTTTTTAATAGGGAAGGAGTAGTGAAAACATGCTGCTAGATGACACGAAATGGGAGATGTAAACGTCAAGCGTGACGTGTAGGAGGGGTGGGAAGCGCACAGTGAGAGCCAATGACTTGTAGCAAAAGTCATTGATTTTGAGAGTCAGAAAGGCGGTGGGAAGATGACGGTGAGGACCGTATGGAGCAGAGACAGGCGCTGTTGCTGCAGTCAGAGGGTGTGAAGGCTGTCGCTGCACACGTAGGAGGGGTGAAAAGTTATATATCCAACGGCAGGGAGTGGGTATTTGCAGTGGTCCTGCAGAAGTTCCACAAATAGGTGCAGCAGGGGGGGTAGAGATTTGTACGTCTGAAGCAGTTAAGGATACAGGGGCAGAGAGGCAGAGGCGAGGGCAGGAGTTAAAAATACAAGGGCCGGCAGTATGTACATGTTTAACCTTTTACTGCTCTTGTGCGACCTATGCAGATCAAGCGGCAGAAAGTGCAGGTAGACGCTATCGCTGCTTCCTTGAAAACAATTACTCCAATTGACAAGAGGTATAGGCACACTATTTTAGTGCTCCCTTGGGAACTACAGACGAAGGGATAGGAAATTCTGATAAGCGCTATTATTGCTTCAGCAGGAGCTATAGTCAAAGCGGACGGTGCACGTCTTTCTGCCGAAGTAAAACAACTAGGGGCTAGCAGAAAGGGAGTGGCTATCGCCGCACCTGCTCGGCTGCAGAAAGCTTCAGGCGGAGGAGGATACCAAGAATATCGGAGGTACCGGGGCACCCGCTAACCTGCCCTTGCGAGTCCTGTGAGTATCTGCCTGTGGGGGAGGGGGGGGGGGGGGTTGGGGCTGGGGAGGGACTCACCCCATGAACCCTTGTCGTCGAGCTATTCACTCCCTTTCACACATTGTTTTGTTCTTTGTCCTACTGCTGTTGTTACCCCTGCCTCGTGTTATGAACCCGCTTTGGGTTCTGCGCCCTGTGTGCGTCATGTGTGCCATGTGATGTTTGCCAATCCCTGATTCAGTGCCATGGGTATGTTCTGATCACTGCTAGTGCTGTTTGTCCCCTTCGAGTGTTGTATATCCCCTGAACAATATGACAGTGTTTGCCTCTAGTAGTGGTGTTATCCGTGCCCGGTGCCAGGGTTGAGGATGCCCTCTCTGCTCTGTGCCAGGCTCCAGTCGTGTGTCCTGCGCCAGGGGCCCGTTCGTTACCCTGATGGGTTTATCCGTGCTCAGTCGAAGGGTTCAATTCTGTGCTCGGGGCAGTTATCTATGCTCTGTGCCCATGGGCGTAGGAAGTGTGGGGGACGCGGGGGATATGTCCCCCCCAGATTTTGGAGTGGGGGGGACACGGGGGACAAGGGTGGGGGGGGGGGAGGGGACAGAAGAATTTTCCCTTCTCTCCTGTATTTCGCAGGGCCATTAGCGCATGAAAGCGCTACCTATAATGGCCCTGCACTTGACCTGTGACCTGGCTCCAGGACACTTGCCCTCCTCCCTTTTGTTGTGCTGCAGCACACAAGGGATTCCTTCTCACCTTGCCACCACAGCCGCCTGCAGTCTGCACTTCTGAGAACAAAGGGAGAAGAGAGGCACTTTGTTGATTGCTGTCTGCATCCCGTCCCTCCTGAGCCCTACCCTTCCCTTCCCTTGAAAATCGAACCCTGAAGACAGCAGCAAGACTTCTGAAGATAAGGAGGTTTGGGTAATTAAATAAAGTATTGCCAAGTAACTCCCTTTCTTTTTAAATCCAGTGCTGTGTGGCAGAGTATCTCCCTTTCTAAAAACAGTATTGTTGAGTTACTGTGAGATGTGAGCAGGGCAGGCTTTAGCGCGCTAGTGGCACCCTGTGCGCAAAGGTTTGTTAGGGCCCCCCTTTCTGCTGCCTCTCTCTCACTCTCTTCTCTCCTCTGTCTCCAGCTTGCCTGCCCCAGTGCTAATTATTGTCCCCTAAGTTGACATCCTGCCCCCCCCCCCAACATTTCGGTCCCCTGTCTCTCCCTCAGCCTTCCTGGTATTTGTGAAAGCCTGCTCTGAAGGGCAAGGGCTGTCTGTAAATCTCATTTCCTGCCAATGGCCTGTGGATGCAAAGCCAGCACCGTGGCAGGTCACAGGCTTTACAGGACTTAACAGGCTGTGGTGGAACAGAGCCTGACACTGCTGGATAGACAGCGGAGAGACCAGCACACAGCATGGGTCCCAGGAAGAACCAGATGGCCTGAGAGATGGACAGGGCTAGGTAAGGCAGCAGGGCCAGCTCTAGGGCGATGCAACTGGTGCTGCTGCACTGGGTGCTGACTTAGGATGGGGGTGCTGTGTTTGCAAGTATATTGTGACTTTAAAAGCACCTGCTGGGTGTTCCTTGCCACCAACAGTTTCAGGCAACAATAAAAATCTCAAGATAATTCCGGTGATTAATGGTGTTCCTGGAGAGAGATTGAAGTTTTGTCTAGTCGGAGTTTTGACTCATCATAACGTACAGGGTTACTATGCCTGCTACAAAGAACGTCTACATGCAGATCACAAAGTGTATATAATGTGAATAGGTCAGTGAGTTACTGATTTTGTCCGATGCAGGAAAGTACCCTCTTTTTGGCATGGTTACCCCACTTTTTGCCTGTTGTCATTATGTTTTGACTGTGTTCACTGGGATCCTGCTAACCAGGACCCCAGTGCTCTCTCCCATTACATTTGGTTGTTTGGACCACACACACCCCACATTTGGCGTACTGGTGCCCCTTTTAATTCCCTAGTATATGGTACCCAGGTACCCAGGGCATTGGGGGATCAGGGGTGCCCCATGGGCTGCAGCATGCATTATGCCACCCATAGGAGCCCATGTAAACTGTGTCTGCAGGCCTGTCATTGTAGCCTGCTTGAAAAGGTGCTTGCACCCTTTCACTTCAGGCACTGCACCAAGTCACTGTAAGTCACCCCTATGGCAGGCCCTCCTAGCCCCAGAGGGCAGGGTGCAAGTACCTGTGTGTGAGGGCACCTCTGCAGGAGCAGAGGTGCCCCCACAAACTCAGCTCCATTTTCCTGGACCTCGTGAGCGCGGGGAAGCCATTTTACGCGTGTACTGGACATAGGTCAACACCAGCTCCATAATGGCAACTCCGAAACCTGGGTATGTTTGGTAACAAACATGTCAGAATCATACGCCAATCCTATTGTTAGTATTGATTGTATGATTCCATGCACTTTGGGGGCTCCTTAGAGGATCCCCAGCATTGCTCCTATCAGCTTTCTAGGATTTTCCGGGCAGCCCATGCTGCTGCCACCCCTCAGACAGCCCTCCTTCTGCTGCTTGAGCAGCTCATGCCCAGGAAGGCAGAACAAAGGATTTCCTTTGGAAGAGGGAGGCAACACCCTCTCCCTTTGGAAATAGGTGTTACAAGGCTTGGGAGGGGTAGCCTCGCCAAGCTACCGGTATGCTCTGGATTGCATATTTGGTGCCCTCCTTGCATAAACCAGTCTGTACCAGTTCAGGGACCTCAGCCCCTACTCTGGTGCCAAACTGGACAATGGAAATGGGCGTAACCACTCCCCTGTCCATCACCACCCCAGGGGTGGTGCCTGGAGCTCCTCCAGGTGGCCACTTGATTCTGCCATCTAGAACCCAAGGTGGGCAGAGGCCTCTGTGAGCATCTGAGTGGCCAGGTCAGGCAGGTGACATCACAGCCCCCTCCTAGGTGGTCACCCTGCTAGGTGACCAATCCCCCTTTCTGGGCCATTTAGGATTTCCCTCTTCGGTGGGTCCTCAGATTCAATGTGCAAGATTCCAGCAGGACTCCTCTGCAATGTTTAGTTTGACTTCTGGCCACTGGAACCGCAACTGGACTTCACAGGAACCTACAATCTGCAGCTCCAGCAACGACTTCGCCCTGCAACATTGTTTCTCTGGCTCCTTCCAGCAACTGCAACATTTGCCCGGCTGTGCTTCCTCTGATGGCAGCAAGTCTTCATTCTGCATGAGAAGAAAGAAGGAAAATTCCTTGGAGTGAAGGAGTCACTTAGCTGCATCCGCAGGCACCAACTGCAACAACGACAGGCTGCGTGGATCTCCTCTCCTCTTGAGCTGCGTGGATCCTGAATCAGGGGTGGTAGTCTGGAGTGGTCTCCTTGGTCATCTCTACCAGCTGTCCAACTTTGGAGTTGGTAGGTCCTTGCCTTACCATGCAGGACAGTACCCCCATGCACCGCGTCTCTTGCAGTTACCAAGGCCTGTTGTTATCTCCTCCAAGGGATCTTCAGGCTCCATGTGGCCCCAGCCCCCAGCACTCTTCTCTGTGAAGCACAGCCCTCAACGTGCTTCGCCTGCGACGTAGGACCTCTCTCCAGGTGTGCTGCGTGGGCCTCTCTGCAGCTCCTGGGCTCCTTGCCTGTAGGTCTTTTTTGGGGGCTGCCTCTCCTTCTCCAGACTCTCTGCCTTGCTGAGGGTCACCTGGGACTCCCCTCCATGGGTTGAGTCCCCCTGGACCTTGCTGGTCCCCGACAGCTCCACTTTTGTCCTACTGCGGCATTTGTCTTTGCCAAGGCTTGCTGGTGGGTTTTCCACACCACAGACACTGCAATTCTTCATTCGGCGTGGGACATCGACTGCATCACCTAGGAACTCTTCATCTGCTCCAGTGCTGCATTGCTGACCGTCTTCGTCTCCCCATCCACCAACTCCTGCATCCACAGATGGGCGGGTAGTGGCTCCTGTCACAACCTGACACTCCTACGTAAACTGGATTTGGTCCCCTTATTTCCCAGGTCTTCCTCTTCCAGGATCCACCTCTAGTTTTTTGCAGTCTTGCCTGCGTTTTGCAATATTCTTCTCTGAAGTCCTTTTGGTGGGTTGGGGAAAAACCAGTAACTTACCTCTTTTCTCATGGTCGCTGGGGGGCATTCTGTTACTTACCTTTGGGGTTTCCCAGTTCCCGCAGCTCTCCTCTACTGATTACACTTCCTTGCATGGGGACCCGGCTTTCGCATTCCACTTTTTAAGTATATGGTCTGGTCCCCTCTAGGCCTTCAGTGTTGCCTATTGCTTTTCACTGTTTTCTATTGCTTTTTATGCCAATTTCTGATTGCTACTGTACATATAACAGTGTGCTACTTACATCCTATTGGAGTATTGCCTATCTAGTTTTTTAGTGTTTGTGGTACTGTAATAAGGAACCTTTAATTTCGTAACACACGTTTCTTTCATGTGTGTAAGTGCTGTGTGACTACAGTGGTATTGCATGATCTTTGCATGTGTCGTAAATAAGTCTTGGCTGCTCATCCACAGCTACAGACACTGTCTACACTTCCCTAATAAGGGGATACCTGGACCTGGTATAAGGTGATAATACCATAGGTACTCACCACACACCAGGCCAGCTTCCTACATCAGAGAGCCCGCTCCTTTTTTGTCACCTGCAATTTATAAATTAAAACTGAATATAGAACAGTGAGCAATGAACTCATCAAAGAGCTGCATGCAAACATCAAGGTATAGATTAGAGCGCTATGATTTGCCCCCACTTTTTAATTAACTTAATGTTGCAAAACAAGTTAATTTGAGCGTAAATCAATTCTTAATATTAAAGAGAGTCCCCAACCATGGTGTTATGTTTTTAATTCAGAGTTTGCGCTTCTCTAGATAAAGCACTCAAACTATACCTGCTACCAGTATGGATGACCTATGACACCAACACCTTGTAGTCCTCTGTCTTATGTAACATTTCATATCCACTGATTTACACATATATGATGATTGTCTCTGCGTAATGTCTGTGTGATATAAAGTGCTTTGAAACCCTAGACTGGTATGAGGGCTGAATGATGGAACAACACATACGTATATCATGCATGCCTTAACATTGCGGTCTCAACAACGACCGCGTCTTTACTACTCATGCCCTTACAACAAATTGCTGTAAAAGAATGTTTGGTAAAGGAACATGCATGGTAAATTCTCCCCGCCCTGCCCCCTTACATCTGATACCATACTCCACCCTGCCCAATCACTTATAACTGCCCCTGCCCTAAACCCTAAACCTCCCGCCGTGAGCCCTAAAAGTAACCCTGCCCTGTCCTTAAAACTACCCAGCCCCCAGTATGAACCCTAAAACCTACCCTGAACTGCCCTAAAAACTACCTTGACGCCTCTGCCCCCCTGAACCCTAAAACCTACTCCGCTCTGTCCTAAATACTACATGACCCCCACCCTGTTCCCTAAAACCTACCCCACCATGCTAGCCCCATATCTGTGGTAATGGCAGCGTGGTCAATGCATTGCACTGCATTGATTGCCTTGTAAGGGATATTTCCCGGTATGAGTGGTGCTATAAAACGAATGAAATGCATCTGAGAGAGAGTTGTGATGGATTGTAGTGAGGGAATCCGTGGCGGAGGTGGTCACTGGGGGGCACCATCAAACAATGTCGCACAGGGCGCCACCAGCACTAAGGCCGGCCCTGTCAGACAGCACAGCAGTTCACAGGAAGGCGGCAGCACAGAGACTGCCACTTGACAATCAGACAAGGACCTAGCAGCAATCATAGGCCTTACTGACCTTCACAGGCAGGCGGGGGGCCAGAGACTGACACAGCCTGACTAGAAAGAAAGCTCCTAACAGGCAGCACAGTGCATTGCAGGCAGCACAGGAATCGACAGGAAGCACTGCGCCCATCAGGCAGTACATGCCTCTTAGGACTTCACACAGGCAAACAGCAGCACAGAGCTTGTTGCTGTCTAATAGGCAGCCAGGGGCCCAGCAGACAGGGAATTGATGGCCGCACAGGACTCGACCGGAGGCGACCGCCTCCTCCCAACGCCCCCCCCCCCCCACGGCAACCCTTCTGGGTGCAAACTTTGTGCAGGCGGCCCACCTGAAGGTTGTCCCTGTCCCCCCCAGAAATTTTGTGTCTCCTACGCCCCTGTCTGTGCCAATCTCCAGCCGTGGGTCGCGTGCCAGGGGGCCGTTCTGTGTCCTGCTGGTGATATCCGTGCCTTATGACTTGTGCCATGAGGCACTCCTGTGCCCGAGGATGTTATCTGTGCCAGACTCTTGCCGGGTCGCGTCCTGGGCCATGAATCTGTGCCCTGTGCCTTATCCCATGTGTAGGAGGGTGCCTGTTCCCTGAGGGCGTTATCTGCGCCCTGTGCTATTTGTCACCAATCGTTGGTCGCGATTCCTATGCCAGGAGTCAGTTGTATGCCCGATGAGTGTTTTCTGTTCCCTGTGCTGTTTGCCACCAAGCGTGTGTCCTGTTTTGGTTTCAGCGGTGTGCCCTACTGGTGTTATCTGTGCTTTGTTCTATTTACCAAAAACTTAGGGTCTCGTGTTAGAAGTCTATTGTGTGCTGACAGCATGATTATCAGTACCGTTCAGGTCTGTGTCCTGCTGGAGTCACCTGTGCCCTAAGCCTGGCTCCGGTCTTTTGACCTGGTCCAGAGGTCCGTTCTGTGTCCTGCTGATGATATCTGCCACTTAGCACTGATCCAGCTCCTTGGGACAGTTCTGTTTCTGGAGGTGTTTACCTGTGCCTTGTGCTATTTGCAAGTAATGCAGGATGCTGTGCCCCGAGAATGCTATCTGTACGAAGTGTCAGGCTTAAGTCCTGTGCATGGCTCATGTCTGTGTCCTGCTGGAGTCATCTGTCTTCTAAGCCTGGTTCCGGTCTTCAATAATGATCTAGAGGTCCGTTCTGTGTACTGCTGGTGCTATACATGCCCTGTGTCAGGCTTCAGTCCTGTGCGCCAGGGCTCAGGTCTGCCACCTGCTGGAGTTATCTGTCTCCTAAGCCTGGTTACAGTCTTGAAACCTGATGCAGAGGTCCGTTCTGTAGCCTGCAGGTGAAATCTGTACCCGGTGCGTGCCATTTGTCACTAATTCAGGGTCCTGTGCCAGGGGTCAGTTCTGTGCCCACGTGGTGCTAATGTGAATGTTACTGAACATCAGTCTTCGGTCTTGGCCGTTGTGCGAGGGCTCTGTGCTGTCGATGCTGTCTATGCCATGTTCTCATTGTCACCAGTCTTAGGTTCTCTGACTCTGTCTAGTATTTGTAGATTTTGTGAGGGGGGGGGGCAGAACATGCATTTACCCCTTCACTGCCAGGCCTTTTCCCCTCAGGTGCCAGGCCTTTTTTTGGCTATTTGGGGCAGTTCGCACTTAGGCCCTCAAAACTTTTTGTCCAGAAGAAGGCTTGTGGCTTTTTCCCTGAAAATGGCATCAACAAAGGGTTTGCAGTGCTAAAATCACCATCTTCCCAGAACAGAACAGGCAGACTTGAATCGGAAACCCCCATTTTTCAACACAATTTTGGCATTTTACTGGGACATACCCCATTTTTACTATTTTTTGTGCTTTCAGCCTCCTTCCAGTTAGTGACAGAAATGGGTATGAAACCAATGCTGGATCCCGGAAAGCTAAACATTTCTGAAAAGTAGACAAAATTCTGAATTCAGCAAGGGGTAATTTGTGTAGATCCTACAAGGGTTTCGTACAGAAAATAACAGCTGAAATGAAAAAATATTGAAATTGAGGTGAAAAAAACAGCCATTTTTCTCCACGTTTTAACTTTTTCCTGCAATGTCTGATTTTTGAAAGCAATATACTGTTATGTCTGCTGGACCCTTCTGGTTGCGGTGATATATAGGGCTTGTAGGTTCATCAAGAACCCTAGGTACCCAGAGCCAATAAATTAGCTGCACCTTGCAATGGGTTTTCATTCTATACCGGGTATACAGCAATTCATTTGCTGAAATATAAAGAGTGAAAAATAGGTATCAAGAAAACCTTTGTATTTCCAAAATGGGCACAAGATGAGGTGTTGAGAAGCAGTGGTTATTTGCACATCTCTGAATTCCGGGGTGCTCATACTAGCATGTGAATTACAGGGCATTTCTCAGATAGATGTCTTTTTTACACACTGTCTTACATTTGGAAGGGAAAAATGTAGCGAAAGACAAGGGGCAGTAACACTTGTTTTGCTATTCTGAGTTTCCCCCAAGTCTCCCGATAAAAATGGTACCTCACTTGCGTGGGTAGGCCTAATGCTTGCGACAGAAAACGCAACGTGGACACATCAAATTTTTACATTCAAATCTGAAGTGTTTTTTGCAAAGTGCCTAGCTGTAGATTTTGGCCTCCGCCTCAGCAGGCACCTAGGGAAATCTACCAAACCTGCACATTTTGGAAAGCTAGACACCTGGGGGAATCCAAGATGGGGTGGCTTGTGGGGCTCTCACCATGTTCTGTTACCCGGAAAACTTTGCAAACCTCAAAATTCTGCCAAAAAACACTTTTCCTCTCATTTCAGTGACAGAAAGTTCTGGAATCTAAGAGGAGCCACAAATTTCCTTCCACCCAGCGTTCCCCCAAGTCTCCTGATAAAAATGTTACCTCACTTGTGTGGGTAGGCCTAGCGCCCGCAACAGGAAATGCCCCAAAACACAACGTGGACACATCACATTTTCCCAAAGAAAACACAGCTGTTTTTTGCAAAGTGCCTAGCTGTGGATTATGGCCTCTAGCTCAGCCGGCGCCTAGGGAAACCTACCAAACCTGCGCTTTTTTGAAAACTAGACAACTAGGGGAATCCATGATGGGGTGACATGTGGGGCTCTCACCATGTTCTGTCACCCAGAATCCTTTGCAAACCTCAAATGTGGCCCAAAAACACTTTTTCCTCACATTTCGGTGATAGAAAGTTCTAGAATCTGAGAGGAGCCACAAATTTCCTTCCACCCAGCGTTCCCCCAAGTCTCCCGATAAAAATGGTACCTCACTTGTGTGGGTAGGCCTTGTGCTCACGACAGGAAATGCCCCAAAACACTATCTGGACACATCCAAATGATCAAATACTTAACTACCTGTTTTTACAGGGGGGCACCTGCGTTTTTTGGTCCTGGGCTCAACAGCCATCTAGGGAAACCTACCAAACCCAGACATTTCTGAAAACGAGACACCTGAGGGAGTCCAGGGAGGTGTGACTTGCGTGGATCCCCCAAGGATTTCTTACCCAGAATCCTCAGCAAACCTCAAATTTAGCTTTAAAAAATCACATTTTTCCCACATTTCTGTGTGGGATCACCGCACCAGGACACATTTCCTACCACCCAACGTTCCCCTCAGTCTCCTGGTAAAAATGATACCTCACTTGTGTATGTGGGCCAAGTGCCTATGACAGGGAAGAGGAAAAAACATGTCGAAATTGAGGGGGAACCAAAGCGGGTCCAAAAGGGCAGTTTGAAAAAAAACATTTTTAGGCTGACAAGTGCACCAGAATTTTTATCGATATAGATGAGACAATGTTGGGTGGTAGGAATTTTGTGGATTCCTGCAGATTCCGAAAGTTTCCATCACAAAAATGGGGAAAAATGCAAAGTTAGAGGTTTGCAGGGCATTGTGGGTAAGAAAATGGTGTAGGAAGCTAGCCTGGCTTGTAGTGGGTACCAGAGGTACTCACACCTTGTGCCAGGTCCAGTTATCCCTTATTAGTATATAAGAGGTGTTTCTAGCAGCTTAGGCTGATAGAAGGTAGCTATGGCAAAGCAGCTTAGGCTGAACTAGGAGACATGTAAAGCTCCTACTATACCACTGGTGTCATATGCACAATATCATAAGAAAACACAATACACAGAAGTACTAAAAATAAAGGTACTTTATTTTTATGACAATATGCCAAAAGTATCTCAGTGAGTACCCTCAGTATGAGGATAAGATATATACACAAGATATATGTACACAAACCAAAATTATGCAGATAATAGCCAAAGGAAGTAATGCAAGCAATGTAAAGTTACAGTAGATTGCAATAGGAGCACATAGGTATAGGGGCAACACAAACCATATACGCCAAAAGTGGAATGCGAACCACGAATGGACCCCAAACCTATGTGAGCTTGTAGAGGGTCGCTGGGACTGTAAGAAAACAGTGAGGGTTAGAAAAATAGCCCACCCCAAGACCCTGAAAGGTAGGTGTAAAGTGCACCTACTACCCCCAGAGAGCACAGAAGTCGTGATAGGGGGATTCTGCAAGGAGAACAAACACTAGCAATGCAACAACAGTGGATTTCCGGACATGAGTACCTGTAAGACAAGGGGACCAAGTCCAAGAGTCGCGACAGTGTCGAGAATGGGCAGGAGCCCAAGAAATGCCAGCTGAGGGTGCAAGGAAGCTGCCATCTGTTGGAAGAAGCTTGGTGTTCTGCAAGAACGAAGAGGACTAGGAACTTCCCCTTTGGAGGATGGATGTCCCACGTCGTGAAGAAGCTTGCAGAGGTGTTCCCACGCAGAAAGACCGCAAACAAGCCTTGCTAGCTGCAAGGGTCGCGGGTAGGGTTTTTGGATGCTGCTGTGGCCCAGGAGGGACCAGGATGTCGCCACTTGGATGAGGAGACAGAGGGGGTCCCAGCAAGTCAGGGAGCCCTCACAGAAGCAGGCAGCACCCGCAGAAGTACCTGAACAGGCACTTAGAAAAAAAGTGAACCAGAGTCCACCCGAAGTCACAAAAGGGAGTCCCACGACGCCGGAGGACAACTCAGAAGGTTGTGCACTGCAGGTTAGAGTGTCGGGGACCCAGGCTTGGCTGTGCACGAAGGAAATCCTGGAAGAGTGCACAGGAGCCGGAGCAGCTGCAAATCTCGCGGTACCCAGCAATGCAGTCTGACTTGAATCGGAAACCCCCATTTTTCAACACAATTTTGGCATTTTACTGGGACATACCCCATTTTTACTATTTTTTGTGCTTTCAGCCTCCTTCCAGTTAGTGACAGAAATGGGTGTGAAACCAATGCTGGATCCCGGAAAGCTAAACATTTCTGAAAAGTAGACAAAATTCTGAATTCAGCAAGGGGTAACTTGTATAGATCCTACAAGGGTTAAGTACAGAAAATAACAGCTGAAATGAAAAAATATTGAAATTGAGGTGAAAAAAACAGCCATTTTTCTACACGTTTTACTCTAACTTTTTCCTGCAATGTCCGATTTTTGAAAGCAATATACTGTTATGTCTGCTGGACCCTTCTGGTTGCGGTGATATATAGGGCTTGTAGGTTCATCAAGAACCCTAGGTACCCAGAGCCAATAAATTAGCTGCACCTTGTAATGGGTTTTCATTCTATACCGGGTATACAGCAATTCATTTGCTGAAATATAAAGAGTGAAAAATAGGTATCAAGAAAACCTTTGTATTTCCAAAATGGGCACAAGATCAGGTGTTGAGAAGCAGTGGTTATTTGCACATCTCTGAATTCCGGGGTGCTCATACTAGCATGTGAATTACAGGGCATTTCTCAGATAGATGTCTTTTTTACACACTGTCTTACATTTGGAAGGGAAAAATGTAGCGAAAGACAAGGGGCAGTAACACTTGTTTTGCTATTCTGAGTTTCCCCCAAGTCTCCCGATAAAAATGGTACCTCACTTGCGTGGGTAGGCATAATGCTCGCGACAGAAAACGCAACGTGGACACATCAAATTTTTACATTCAAATCTGAAGTGTTTTTTGCAAAGTGCCTAGCTGTAGATTTTGGCCTCCGCCTCAGCAGGCACCTAGGGAAATCTACCAAACCTGCACATTTTGGAAAGCTAGACACCTGGGGGAATCCAAGATGGGGTGGCTTGTGGGGCTCTCACCATGTTCTGTTACCCAGAATCCTTTGCAAACCTCAACATTCTGCCAAAAAACACTTTTCTTCTCATTTCAGTGACAGAAAGTTCTGGAATCTAAGAGGAGCCACAAATTTCCTTCCACCCAGCGTTCCCCCAAGTCTCCTGATAAAAATGTTACCTCACTTGTGTGGGTAGGCCTAGCGCCCGCAACAGGAAATGCCCCAAAACACAACGTGGACACATCACATTTTCCCAAAGAAAACACAGCTGTTTTTTGCAAAGTGCCTAGCTGTGGATTATGGCCTCTAGCTCAGCCGGCTCCTAGGGAAACCTACCAAACCTGCACATTTTTGAAAACTAGACAACTAGGGGAATCCATGATGGGGTGACTTGTGGGGCTCTCACCATGTTCTGTCACCCAGAATCCTTTGCAAACCTCAAATGTGGCCCAAAAACACTTTTTCCTCACATTTTCGTGATAGAAAGTTCTAGAGTCTGAGAGGAGCCACAAATTTCCATCCACCCAGCGTTCCCCCAAGTCTCCCGATAAAAATGGTACCTCACTTGTGTGGGTAGGCCTTGTGCACACGACAGGAAATGCCCCAAAACACTATCTGGACACATCCAAATTATCAAATACTTAACTACCTGTTTTTACAGGGGGGCACCTGCGTTTTTTGCTCCTAGGCTCAACAGCCATCTAGGGAAACCTACCAAACCCAGACATTTCTGAAAACGAGACACCTGAGGGAGTCCAGGGAGGTGTGACTTGCGTGGATACCCCAATGATTTCTTACCCAGAATCCTCAGCAAACCTCAAATTTAGCTTTAAAAAAATCACATTTTTCCCACATTTCTGTGTGGGATCACCGCACCAGGACAAATTTCCTACCACCCAACGTTCCCCTCAGTCTCCTGGTAAAAATGATACCTCACTTGTGTATGTGGGCCAAGTGCCTATGACAGGGAAGAGCAAAAAACATGTTGAAATTGAGGGGGAACCAAAGCGGGTCCAAAAGGGCAGTTTGAAAAAAAACATTTTTAGGCTGACAAGTGCACCAGAATTTTTATCGATATAGATGAGACAATGTTGGGTGGTAGGAATTTTGTGGATTCCTGCAGATTCCGAAAGTTTCAATCACAAAAATGGGGAAAAATGCAAAGTTAGAGGTTTGCAGGGCATTGTGGGTAAGAAAATGGTGTAGGAGGCTAGCCTGGCTTGTAGTGGGTACCAGAGGTACTTACACCTTGTGCCAGGTCCAGTTATCCCTTATTAGTGTATAAGAGGTGTTTCTAGCAGCTTAGGCTGATAGAAGGTAGCTATGGCAAAGCAGCTTAGGCTGAACTAGGAGACATGTAAAGCTCCTACTATACCACTGGTGTCATATGCACAATATCATAAGAAAACACAATACAAAGAAGTACTAAAAATAAAGGTACTTTATTTTTTTGACAATATGCCAAAAGTATCTCAGTGAGTACCCTCAGTATGAGGATAAGATATATACACAAGATATATGTACACAAACCAAAATTATGCAGATAATAGCAAAAGGAAGTAATGCAAGCAATGTAAAGTTACAGTAGATTGCAATAGGAGCACATAGGTATAGGGGCAACACAAACCATATACTCCAAAAGTGGAATGCGAACCACGAATGGACCCCAAACCTATGTGAGCTTGTAGAGGGTCGCTGGGACTGTAAGAAAACAGTGAGGGTTAGAAAAATAGCCCACCCCAAGACCCTGAAAGGTAGGTGTAAAGTGCACCTACTACCCCCAGAGAGCACAGAAGTCGTGATAGGGGGATTCTGCAAGGAGAACAAACACTAGCAATGCAACAACAGTGGATTTCCGGACCTGAGTACCTGTAAGACAAGGGGACCAAGTCCAAGAGTCGCGACAGTGTCGAGAATGGGCAGGAGCCCAAGAAATGCCAGCTGAGGGTGCAAGGAAGCTGCCACCTGTTGGAAGAAGCTTGGTGTTCTGCAAGAACGAAGAGGACTAGGAACTTCCCCTTTGGAGGATGGATGTCCCACGTCGTGAAGAAGCTTGCAGAGGTGTTCCCACACAGAAAGACTGCAAACAAGCCTTGCTAGCTGCAAGGGTCGCGGTTAGGGTTTTTGGATGCTGCTGTGGCCCAGGAGGGACCAGGATGTCGCCACTTGGATGAGGAGACAGAGGGGGTCCCAGCAAGTCAGGGAGCCCTCACAGAAGCAGGCAGCACCCGCAGAAGTACCTGAACAGGCACTTAGAAGAAAAGTGAACCAGAGTCCACCCGAAGTCACAAAAGGGAGTCCCACGACGCCGGAGGACAACTCAGAAGGTTGTGCACTGCAGGTTAGAGTGTCGGGGACCCAGGCTTGGCTGTGCACGAAGGAAATCCTGGAAGAGTGCACAGGAGCCGGAGCAGCTACAAATCTCGTGGTACCCAGCAATGCAGTCTAGCGTGGGGAGGCAAGGACCTACCTCCACCAAACTTGGACTGAAGAGTCACTGGACCGTGGGAGTCACTTGGACATAGTTGCTGAGATCCAGGGATCAAGCTTGTGGTGCTGAGAGGGGACCCAGAGGACCGGTGATGCAGTCTTGTGTTGCCTGCGGTTGCAGGGGGAAGATTCCGTCGACCCACGGGAGATTTCTTCAGAGCTCCTGGTGCAGAGAGGAGGCAGGCTACCCCCCAGAGCATGCACCACCTGGAAACAGTCGAGAAAGCCGTCAGGATGAAGCGATACAAGGTTGCTAGTAGTCGTCTCGCTACTTTGTTGCGGTTTTGCAGGCATCCTGAGCAGTCAGCGGTCGATCCTTTGGCAGAAGGTGAAGAGAGAGATGCAGAGGAACTCTGCTGAGCTCTTGCATTCGTTATCTGGTGAGATCCCCAAAGCAGAGACCCTAAATATCCAGGAAAGGAGGTTTGGCTACCTAGGAAGGAGGACTGGCTAGCAAGAGAGGTAAGAGCCTATCAGAAGGAGCCTCTGACGTCATCTGCTGGCACTGGCCACTCAGAGCAGTCCAGTGTGCCACAGACACCTCTGTTTTCAAGATGGCAGAGGTCTGGGACACACTAGAGGAGCTCTGGGCACCTCCCATGGGAGGTGCAGGTCAGGGGAGTGGTCACTCCCCTTTCCTTTGTCCAGTTTCGCGCCAGAGCAGCGCTTGGGGATCCCTGAACCGGTGTAGACTGGCTTATGCAGAGATGGGCACCATCTGTGCCCATCAAAGCATTTCCAGAGGCTGGGGGAGGCTACTCCTCCCCAGCCCTCACACCTATTTCCAAAGGGAGAGGGTGTTACACCCTCTCTCAGAGGAAGTCCTTTGTTCTGCCTTCCTGGGCCAGGGCTGCCTGGACCCCAGGAGGGCAGAAACCTGTCTGAGGGGCTGGCAGCAGCTGCAGTGGAGACCCCAGAAAGGCAGTTTGGCAGTACCCGGGTTCTGTGCTAGAGACCCAGGGGATCATGGAATTGTCCCTCCATGCCAGAATGGCATTGGGGTGACAATTCCATGATATTAGACATGTTACATGGCCATGTTCGGAGTTACCATTGTGACGCTGTACATAGGTAGTGACCTATGTACAGTGCACGCATGTAATGGTGTCCCTGAACTCACAAAGTCTGGGGAATTTGCCCTGAACGATGTGGGGGCTCCTTGGCTAGTGCCAGGATGCCCACACACTAAGTAACTTTGCACCCAACCTTCACCAGGTGAAGGTTAGACATATAGGTGACTTATAGGTTACTTAAGTGCAGTGGTAAATGGCTGTGAAATAACGTGGACGTTATTTCACTCAGGCTGCACTGGCAGGCCTGTGTAAGAATTGTCAGAGCTCCCTATGGGTGGCAAAAGAAATGCTGCAGCCCATAGGGATCTCCTGGAACCCCAATACCCTGGGTACCTCAGTACCATATACTAGGGAATTATATGGGTGTACCAGTATGCCAATGTGAATTGGTAAATTTAGTCACTAGCCTGTTAGTGACAAATTTGGAAAGCAGAGAGAGCATAACCACAGAGGTTCTGGTTAGCAGAGCCTCAGTGAGACAGTTAGGCATCACACAGGGACCCTGTCTGGCAGGGTCCCAGTGACACATAGACTAAAACAACATATATACAGTGAAATATGGGGGTAACATGCCAGGCAAGATGGTACTTTCCTACAATGGTGCGGGTGCATGTGAAGCACACCACCCTGGAATCAACCAGATGTTTAGTTTTCAGATGTGTCTAGGTCTTGTGGAGTTTTCTACATGGCAGGATCCCAAAGTCAAAAAAGTGCAGCCCTCACCATTCCAAGTGGGACGATTTTTAGAGTTACCAAGCTCTCATGGCCCAAATGTAAAACCAAAACCCCAAATTATCAAATGTCCTCTTGCTTGGGGTGGGGGCATAACCAGGCCCATACTGGTTGGTAGCCACCACCCAACATTTTTTTCCATTCCCTGCCATCTAATAGACTTTCTGCCCCCTCAGGGTGTGGATTGGGGGTAATTGCCCAATCTGCCCACTGGTGGGCAGAACAACTCTGGCCCCATTTGTCTGGGATGGGGGTATGGCCATTCCCCCACCGTCTTATTTTGAAAAAAAAATCTTCCTTGGGGGCAGATGGGCCTTCCAAAAATAGGCCGATCTGCCCCCAAGGGTGGCAGGTATGGCCAACAGTAATGTGACCCCATTGGGAGCGACCCTTGCCCAAGGGGCTGCCCCCCAAACAAAACACACACATACACTCACAGCAATCCCTGCTGTCTAGTGGTTTCTGCCCCCGTTGGGCCTAAAAATAATTTGAAAAAAACACTAAAGAGTATGAGGTTCACTTGTAATGAGGAGCTATCCCCAAGGGAGATTGTCCAGGGGCTCCTAGACCTCAATGGGTGTATGAATGAAGTGTGAGTGCTGTGGAGTGGTGATGGGGGGGGGGGTGTATTTCCTTTACGGACTAGGTGGTCTCACACACTATATAGTGTCATGCTTCATCATTTGACCATCTAGCCCCACCCAGGTAGAACAATGCCACCTGGGTGGACTCAACCTCACCGTTAAAGGAACGGGAGGGAGTGCGTAAATTATTATTATCTGGAATAAGCGGGATCCAGCTAAGCTAGTTAAAGATATAAAAACACCTAGGCAGTTAACGGTGTGCAGTCTACACTTTTAATAATGGTGTCTGCTGGTGTATTAAAAACAAGGATGGGACACCTGGGTGAGAACAAGGACTCACTGTGTCACCTATCTAAAAAATGGCCGACATGTTTCTGCCCTCTACAATGAGCCAAGGAAGGTCTGGGTGCATTCTTCAGGGCCTAGGATCCCTAAACGTCATGCAATGCAGAGACAAACATCCAACACTCAGTAAGAGAGTGGGTACAGAAAAGTGAGAAATGATGAGGCCTACCTGTGGCGAGGAACTACCTAACGTAGGCCCCAAGTCTAAAGGCTACTTGCCCCAGATTCCAGGAGGGGGAGTGTCCCCTTATAGTCACACTTACGTCAAAGGAGGCACTCAGGAACCGTGTGCCAGGATGATGCCAGCTCGCCCGCGGCACCGAACAGGTTAAAAAGTTGCGCAACGCAGCACAACAACTGAAGTTGTTGCACTGTGTTGCAGAAGGGAGAACACACAGGGCAGAACCATATCTCAAAGATATAATACTACTGCTTTCATCATCTGCAAAGAGACTCAACCAGGCTGCCTAGCACCATGCACACACCCTTGCACTATAGAGCTAAGGTGTGAGAGTGATGTCTAGCTAGCACAGGTTTTGTGCTCAAAGGGTACCCTTCTAGTACAAAAAAGTATCCTAAGACATACTTTAGATCTTTTCAAATAGTGTGGTTCTCATTATGACCATTGGCGGTCTACTGACCCCAAGGGCCACGGTGGCGGTATCACTGCAACAGGCTGGCGGTGACCGCTGCCACATTATGAGTGTGGCAGGTTGGCCTCTGCCAACCTGCTGCATCCCCGCTCAGACCGCCAGGGCGGTTAGACTTGCTGGGCCGAAGATGAGCATTCCCGACTCAGCGGTCCACAGAAGACCACCGGTGGTATTATGAGCCGCCTTTCCACTGGGGTTTTCGCAGCAGTAGCACCACCATGCTCAATAACTCCCCACCCACCCCTCCAGGTACAGCACCCCCCTCCCACCCTCCAGGAACAGAGCCTCCTCCCTGCATATATGCACACACACACAGACACCCACACGCATCCCGCATACACTCATTCATCAACACTTTCATACACACATTCACTCACATGCATCCATACTCGCTTTCACTTCAACACTCATACTCGCATTCACTTTAACATTCATACATGCAAACACACATGCAAACACGCATACACACACATTCATACACGCTTTCAAACACACATACACACTCGTATACACACATGCATACACACACTCTCACTTACATTCACACATGCAGACAACACCCACTCACACTCCCACCCCCTCCCCTATCAGATGCCTGACTTACTTTGTCCGGCAAGGAGGTCATCTGGCAGGGAAAGGGCGCTTCCACCTCCGGCAGCGCCGCACCATCAGGACACTGCCATGCCGTATTACTACTCTTAATATGGTGGGCGGAGTCCTACTGGCGCGGCGGGCCGGTGGTGAAAGCGCACATGTGCCTCCACCCACCAGCACGGCTACTGCTGGATTTCTGCCCGAAATGTGACAGAAATACAGCAGTACTCATAATGTGGTGGGCAGAAGACCACCAGCACTGGTGGTCTTCTGGCACCCGTGGCTTTGTCGGTCTTGCAAAAAGACTACCAAAGTCATAATTAGGGCCCATGTCTGCAAATTTGGAGAAATAAGTTGGCAATATACTATCAATCAAAAAGCTCTTTAATGCAAAGTACTTCCAAGCGCTAATTGCATTACTATATCGCTATTTTGCAGCCCAAATACAGTTCTGCCCTTCGCATGGCATTCAGGCCCCACTGTGTTGATACATCTGCCCCAAGGTGTTTTACCGTTCTACAGTATTGTCAACTGAATATATGTATTGTTTTTGGAAGTGACAACACTTAATAGACTGGTGGCAATCCTACCCTAGGGGCCTCTAACACCTCCTGTTGAACACACCAGAAATCTGGGGATCATGTTCGACTCCAAAGTCAGATTTAACAAACTGATAAAATCCCTCTCAATCCCTTGATCTGATAGAGATCTCTAGTTGCAGAGTCCTTGTAAAGAAATGGCTCCCTGTTGCAGTTACCCCCCACTTTTTGCCTGATACTGATGCTGACTTGACTGAGAAGTGTGCTGGGACCCTGTTAACCAGGCCCCACCACCAGTGTTCTTTCACCTAAAATGTACCATTGTCTCCACAATTGGCACAACCCTGGGACCCAGGTAAGTCCCTTGTAACTGGTACCCCTGGTACCAAGGGCCCTGATGCCAGGGAAGGTCTCTAAGGGCTGCAGCATGTCTTAAGCCACCCTAGGGACCCCTCACTCATCACAGACACACTGCTTGCCAGCTTGTGTGTGCTGGTGGGGAGAAAATGACTAAGTCGACATGGCACTCCCCTCAGGGTGCCATGCCAACCTCTCACTGCCTGTGGCATAGGTAAGTCACCCCTCTGGCAGGCCTTACAGCCCTAAGGCAGGGTGCACAATACCACAGGTGAGGGCATAGGTGCATGAGCACTATGCCCCTACAGTGTCTAAGCAAAACCTAAGACATTGTAAGTGCAGGGTAGCCATAAGAGTATATGGTCTGGGAGTCTGTCAAAAACTAACTTCACAGCTCCATAATGGCTACACTGAATACTGGGAAGTTTGGTATCAAACTTCTCAGAATAATAAACCCACACTGATGCCAGTGTTGGATTTATTAAAAAATGCACACAGAGGGCATCTTAGAGATGCCCCCTGTATTTTACCCAATTGTTCAGTGCAGGACTGACTGGTCTGTGCCAGCCTGCTGCTGAGAGACGAGTTTCTGACCCCATGTGGTGCGAGCCTTTGTGCTCTCTGGGGACAGAAACAAAGCCTGCTCTGGGTGGAGGTGCTTCACACCTCCCCCTGCAGGAACTGTAACACCTAGCAGTGAGCCTCAAAGGCTCAGGCTTCGTGTTACAATGCCCCAGGGCACTACAGCTAGTGGAGATGCCCACCCCCTGGACACAGCCCCCACTTTTGGCGGCAAGTCCAGGAGAGATAATGAGAAAAACAAGGAGGAGTCACTGGCCAGTCAGGACAGCC
Organism: Pleurodeles waltl; assembly: GCF_031143425.1. Taxonomy (NCBI): domain Eukaryota; kingdom Metazoa; phylum Chordata; class Amphibia; order Caudata; family Salamandridae; genus Pleurodeles; species Pleurodeles waltl. Next base: position 701,262,294 of record NC_090451.1, on the reverse strand, counting down.
CCTAAGGTGTCCTGAGCTGAGGTGACTCTGACTTTTAGAAATCCTCCATCTTGCAGATGGAGGATTCCCCCAATAGGATTAGGGATGTCCCCCCTCCCCTCAGGGAGGAGGCACAAAGAGGGTGTAGCCACCCTCAGGGCTAGTAGCCATTGGCTACTAACCCCCCAGACCTAAACACACCCCTAAATCGAGTATTTACGGGCTCCCAGAACCCAGCAAGATAGATTCCTGCAACCTAAGAAGAAGAGGACTGCTGAACTGAAAAGCCTGCAGAGAAGACAGAGACACCAACTGCTTTGGCCCCAGCTCTACCGGCCTGTCTCCCCACTTCTAAAGACACTGCTCCAGCGACGCGTTCCCAGGGTCCAGGAACCTCTGAAGCCTCAGAGGACTACCCTGCATCTAGAAGGACCAAGAACTCCCGAGGACAGCGGCTCTGTTCCCCAAAGACTGCAACTTTGCAACAAAGAAGCAACTTTGAAACAACACACGTTTCCCGCCGGAAGCGTGAGACTTTGCACTCTGCACCCGACGCCCCCTGCTCGACTTTTGGAGAACAAACACCACATGGAGGACTCCCCGGCGACTACGAGACCGTGAGTAGCCAGAGTTGACCCCCCTGAGCCCCCACAGCGACGCCTGCAGAGGGAATCCCGAGGCTCCCCCTGACCGCGACTGCCTGCTTCAAAGACCCGACGCCTTGTAAAGACACTGCACCCGCAGCCCCCAGGGCCTGAAGGATCCGACCTCCAGTGCAGGAGCGACCCCCAGGTGGCCCTCTTCCTTGCCCAGGTGGTGGCTACCCCGAGGAGCCCCCCCCCCATTGTCTGCCTGCATCGCTGAAGAGACCCCTTGGTCTCCCATTGATTCCTATTGCGAACCCGACGCCTGTTTGCACACTGCACCTGGCCGCCCCCGTGCTGCTGAGGGTGTACTTTTTGTGTGGACCTGTGTCCCCCCCGGTGCCCTACAAAACCCTCTTGGTCTGCCCTCCGAAGACGCGGGTACTTACCTGCTGGCAGACTGGAACCAGGGCACCCCCTTCTCCATTGAAGCCTATGCGATTTGGGCACCACTTTGACCTCTACACCTGACCGGACTTGAGCTGCTGGTGTGGTAACTTTGGGGTTGCTCTGAACCCCCAACGGTGGGCTACCTTGGACCCAAACTTAAACCCCGTAGGTGGTTTACTTACCTGCAAAAACTAACAAACACTTACCTCCCCCAGGAACTGTTAAAATTGCTGTGTCTAGTTTTAAAATAGCTATATGTCATTTATGTGAAAACTGTATATGCTATTTTGCTCATTCAAACTTCCTAAAGTACCTACCTGAAATACCTTTCATTTAAAGTATTACTTGTAAATCTTGAACCTGTGGTTCTTAAAATAAACTAAGAAAATATATTTTTCTATACAAAAACCTATTGGCCTGGAATTGTCTCTGAGTGTGTGTTCCTCATTTATTGCCTGTGTGTGTACAACAAATGCTTAACACTACCCTCTGATAAGCCTACTGCTCGACCATACTACCACAAAATAAAGCATTAGAATTATCTCTTTTTGCCACTATCTTACCTCTAAGGGGAACCCTTGGACTCTGTGCATACAATTCCTTACTTTGAAATAGTGCATACAGAGCCAACTTCCTACATTGGTGGATCAGCGGTGGGGTACAAGACTTTGCATTTGCTGGACTACTCAGCCAATACCTGATCACACGACTAAATTCCAAAAATTGTCATTAGAAACTGATTTTTGAAATTTGAGCTATTTTTCTAAATTTTTAAAAGTCCTGCTAGGGCCTTGTGTTAGTCCCTGTTAGCATTTCTTTTAGAGTTTAAAAGTTTTGTAAAAGTTTGAATTAAGTTGTAGAGATAGTTTTAGATTCTTAAAAAGTATTCCAACTTTTAGAAACAAAGGGCCTCATTATGACCCTGGCGGGCGGCGGAGGCCGCCCGCCAGGATCCCGCCCTCCAAATTACCGCGCCGCGGTCAAAAGACCGCGGCGGGTATTACGAGTTTTCCCCTGGGCTGGCGGGCGGTTCCAGTTAAACCGCCCGCCAGCCCAGGGGAAAACGACCTTCCCACGAGGATGCCGGCTCGTAATCGAGCCGGCGGAGTGGGAAGGTGCGACGGGTGCTACTGCACCCGTCGCGTATTTCACTGTCTGCAAGGCAGACAGTGAAATACATTTTGGGGCCCTCTTACGGGGGCCCCTGCCGTGCCCATGCCATTGGCATGGGCACGGCAGGGGCCCCCAGGGGCCCCGCGACCCCCCCTACCGCCATCCTGTTCATGGCGGCTTTCCCGCCATGAACTGGATGGCGGTAGGGGGGGTCAGAATCCTCATGCCATGGAGGATTCCAATAAGCAGCGGAAAGTCAGCGGGAGACCGCTGACTTTCCGCTTCTGACCGCGGCTGAACCGCCGCGGTCAGAATGCTCATTGGAGCACCGCCAGCCTGTCGGCGGTGCTCCCGTGGTCGGTGGCCCTGGCGGCCACCGGCCGCCAGGGTCAGAATGACCCTCATAATGTCTACTGCAGAAGAGACAGTGGTGGAGCTCATCCTCACACCTTACCTGCGTCTTAGGATGTCAGAGTTAAGGACTCTCTGCAGAATCAAAAAAATAAAAACTGGATCAAACCCTACCAAAGAACAACTCCAGGAGCTTTTGGCAGAGTTTGCTAAAAACAACCCCTCTGATGATGCCCTTGCCCTCACAGAGGGGGAAGCTAGTTATGTGGAGGAGAATTTCCCCCCTCCAGTCCTAGTTAGGGAGAACAGGGTCCCTCAAACCCTGACTCCAAATGTGATAGTCAGAGATGCTGCTTCTCTCACAGGAGGGTCCAGCACCTCTGGAATCACTGAGGATAGTCTCAGTGAAGATGACCTACTGTTAGCCAGGATTGTCAAAAGATTGGCTTTAGAGAGACAGCTCCTAGCCATAGAAAGGGAAAGACAAGAGATGGGTTTTGGTCCCATCAATGGTGGCAGCAACATAAATAGGGTCAGAGATTCTCCTGACATGTTGAAAATCCCAAAAGGGATTGTAATTAAATATGAAGATGGTGATGACATCACCAAATGGTTCACAGCTTTTGAGAGGGCTTGTGCAACCAGAAAAGTGAACAGATCTCACTGGGGTGCTCTCCTTTGGGAAATGTTCACTGGAAAGTGTAGGGATAGACTCCTCACACTTACTGGAAAAGATGCAAAATCCTATGACCTCATGAAGGCTACCCTGATTGAGGGCTTTGGATTCTCCACTGAGGAGTACAGGATTAGGTTCAGGGGGGCTCAAAAATCCTCGAGCCAGACCTGGGTTGATTTTGTAGACTACTCAGTGAAAACAGTGGATGGTTGGGTAACTGGAAATGAAGTGCATGACTATGTTGGGCTTTATAATTTGTTTATGAAAGAACACATTTTAAGTAACTGCTTCAATGAAAAGTTGCATCAGTATCTGGTAGACCTAGGTCCAATTTCTCCCCAAGAATTGGGAAAGAAGGCAGACCACTGGGTCAAGACTAGGGTAAACAAAACTTCCACTGGGGGTGACCAAAAGAAAGGGGTTACAAAGCCTCCCTAGGAGAAAGTGGGTGACACTAGAAACAAAGAGAAAGAGTCCTCTGTAGGCCCCCAAAAACCAGATCAGGTGGGTGGGCCCCATGACACATCCCAAAACAAAGGTGGGTACCAGGGTAAGAACTGGGATGCCACTAAGGCATGGTGCCAAAACTGTAGACAGACAGGGCACCACACCAATGACACTTCTTGTCCCAAAAACAAACCCCCTAGCAAAATCCCAGGGGTGACCAGTGTAGCCAATGGGGATGACTCCTCAGATGAGGAGGTCTTCATAGCCTTCAACTGGAAAAAGGGCCCAACAGGTGAGTTGGAGATTCCAGAGGGAAGTAGACACTTCCACCACCTACTGGTGAATGGAATCCCAGCCACTGCCCTGAGAGACACTTGTGCCAGTCACACTATTGTGCATGACAGGCTGGTGTTCTCAAACCAGTACATCCCAGGTGAGATGGCCAGAGTAAGAGTTAGCCCAGACAGGGTCACTGATAGGCCTGTGGCTTTTGTGCCCATAGAAGTGGGTGGGACGTTTAGCTGGAGAAGGGTGGTAGTCAGTACAGACCTCCCCCTTGATTGTCTCCTTGAAAATGACTACCCAGAGGTTAGTCAGAGCCCAAAAGAGGAACTGGTCGAGTGCCAGTCCTCTCCCAAGGATTCTGGAGGTCCTGCCCCTGCAGTAGCTGCAAGCAGGCCCCAGAAGAAAAAGAAAAGAAAACGGTGTAGGAAGGGTGGACAACCTTTAGCCAAGGTTACAGCAAGCCAAGGAGATTCTGCTCCAGTAGGGGAGAACTCCAAAAGTGGCACTGGTAAAGTCCAACCTATCCCACAAGAAGTCCTGGCTAGTCAGGCAACTGTTAAGCCTGAGTGGGTGGCTCCTCAGCTAACAGAAGAAAGAGTGGAAGAAGGGTGTTTACTACAAGATGTGGTAACCCCCCACTCTAATACAGCAGACAGGCACCCTGAACCCAAAGAAGCCTGTAACTTAGCCCCTTCCCTTGTAGGTGAAGAGCTAAAGGTGTGGTTCTGGGCACTGACAGCTGTCAGTGGCCTCTGCTGGGTGTTAGCCTTTATGGCTGCACTATCCTTGGCATGGTGGTCTGACCCCATGCCAAATAGAAAGTTAGGCCCCCTGACCCTGTTGGTCATGGTGGGGTTACTCCAGCTCTGGGTAACCTCTTTGGGTAAGCTAGGGGTGACCCTGGCTAAGATAAGATTAGCAGAGGTGGATACCTCTAACCCCAAAATAGAGAGAATGGGTGGAGACATTAAAGACACAGACAAGAGGCAATTCAGCCTAGGTCCTATCACTGTGGAAGTGGGTCAGTTCCCCAGAGGGAATGACCTGAACAGGAGGATGTAAGGCAGAGTAGGCCCTGCAACAAACCAGCCTATTTCCTCTACTCTTCCTCGCCTGACAGACTAGGAAGACTCTCCCAGCTTTGGCTGAGTCTCCTGGCCTGTGGACTGGGGGGGGGGGGGGGGGCTTGTGTAAAGAAATGGCTCCCTGTTGCAGTTACCCCCCACTTTTTGCCTGATACTGATGCTGACTTGACTGAGAAGTGTGCTGGGACCCTGCTAACCAGGCCCCAGCACCAGTGTTCTTTCACCTAAAATGTACCATTGTCTCCACAATTGGCACAACCCTGGCACCCAGGTAAGTCCCTTGTAACTGGTACCCCTAGTACCAAGGGCCCTGATGCCAGGGAAGGTCTCTAAGGGCTGCAGCATGTCTTATGCCACCCTAGGGAATCCTCACTCAGCACAGACACACTGCTTGCCAGCTTGTGTGTGCTGGTGGGGAGAAAATGACTAAGTCGACATGGCACTCCCCTCAGGGTGCCATGCCAACCTAACACTGCCTGTGGCATAGGTAAGTCACCCCTCTAGCAGGCCTTACAGCCCTAAGGCAGGGTGCACTATACCACAGGTGAGGGCATAGGTGCATGAGCACTATGCCCCTACAGTGTCTAAGCAAAACCTTAGACATTGTAAGTGCAGGGTAGCCATAAGTGTATATGGTCTTGGAGTCTGTCAAAAACGAACTCCACAGCTCCATAATGGCTACACTGAATACTGGGAAGTTTGGTATCAAACGTCTCAGAATAATAAACCCACACTGATGCCAGTGTTGGATTTATAAAAAAATGCACACAGAGGGCATCTTAGAGATGCCCCCTGTATTTAACCCAATTGTTCAGTGCAGGACTGACTGGTCTGTGCCAGCCTGCTGCTGAGAGACGAGTTTCTGACCCCATGTGGTGAGAGCTTTTGTGCTCTCTGGGGACAGAAACAAAGCCTGCTCTGGGTGGAGGTGCTTCACACCTCCCCCCTGCAGGAACTGTAACACCTAGCAGTGAGCCTCAAAGGCTCAGGCTTCGTGTTACAATGCCCCAGGGCACTCCAGCTAGTGGAGATGCCCGCCCCCTGGACACAGCCCCCACTTTTGGAGGCAAGTCCAAGAGAGATAATGAGAAAAACAAGGAGGAGTCACTGGCCAGTCAGGACAGCCCCTAAGGTGTCCTGAGCTGAGGTGACTCTGACTTTTAGAAATCCGGTGACTCTGACTTTTAGAAATCCTCCATCTTGCAGATGGAGGATTCCCCCAATAGGATTAGGGATGTGCCCCCTCCCCTCAGGGAGGAGGCACAAAGAGGGTGTAGCCACCCTCAGGGCTAGTAGCCATTGGCTACTAACCCACCAGACCTAAACACCCCCCTAAATCGAGTATTTAGGGGCTCCCAGAACCCAGCAAGATAGATTCCTGCAACCTAAGAAGAAGAGGACTGCTGAACTGAAAAACCTGCAGAGAAGACGGAGACACCAACTGCTTTGGCCCCAGCTCTACCGGCCTGTCTCCCCACTTCTAAAGACACTGCTCCAGCGACGCGTTCCCAGGGTCCAGCAACCTCTGAAGCCTCAGAGGACTACCCTGCATCTAGAAGGACCAAGAGCTCCTGAGGACAGCGGCTCTGTTCCCCAAAGACTGCAACTTTGCAACAAAGAAGCAACTTTGAAACAACACACGTTTCCCGCTGGAAGCGTGAGACTTTGCACTCTGCACCCGACGCCCCCAGCTCGACTTGTGGAGAACAAACACCACAGGGAGGACTCCCCGGCGACTACGAGACCGTGAGTAGCCAGAGTTGACCCCCCTGAGCCCCCACAGCAACGCCTGCAGAGGGAATCCCGAGGCTCCCCCTGACCGCGACTGCCTGCTTCAAAGACCCGACGCCTGGTAAAGACACTGCACCCGCAGCCCCCAGGGCCTGAAGGATCCGACCTCCAGTGCAGGAGCGACCCCCAGGTGGCCCTCTCCCTTGCCCAGGTTGTGGCTACCCCGAGGAGCCCCCCTTCCCTGCCTGCATCGCTGAAGAGACCCCTTGGTCTCCCATTGATTCCTATTGCGAACCCGACTCCTGTTTGCACAATGCACCCGGCCGCCCCCGTGCTGCTGAGGGTGTACTTTTTGTGTGGACCTGTGTCTCCCCCCCCCCCGGTGCCCTACAAAACCCCCCTGGTCTGCCCTCCGAAGACGCGGGTACTTACCTGCTGGCAGACTGGAACCGGGGCACCCCCTTCTCCATTGAAGCCTATGCGTTTTGGGCACCACTTTGACCTCTGCACCTGACCGGCCCTGAGCTGCTGGTGTGGTAACTTTGGGGTTGCTCTGAACCCCCAAAGGTGGGCTACCTTGGACCCAAACTTGAACCCCGTAGGTGGTTTACTTACCTGCAAAAACTAACAAACACTTACCTCCCCCAGGAACTGTTGAAAATTGCAGTGTCTAGTTTTAAAATAGCTATATGTCATTTATGTGAAAACTTTATATGCTATTTTGCTAATTCAAAGTTCCTAAAGTACCTACCTGAAATACCTTTCATTTAAAGTATTACTTGTAAATCTTGAACCTGTGGTTCTTAAAATAAACTAAGAAAAGCTATTTTTCTATACAAAAACCTATTGGCCTGGAATTGTCTCTGAGTGTGTGTTCCTCATTTATTGCCTGTGTGTGTACAACAAATGCTTAACACTACCCTCTGATAAGCCTACTGCTCGACCACACTACCACAAAATAGAGCATTAGAATTATCTATTTTTGCCACTATCTTACCTCTAAGGGGAACCCTTGGACTCTGAGCATACTATTCCTTACTTTGAAATAGTGCATACAGAGCCAACTTCCTACAGTCCTTATCTTAGAATTTCCCCCAGGAGTCAGGTGGCACTGGTCAACTCCGCGTCCATCGTTGTCGCCATGATGACATCGCGGTTGTATATAGCCACCACCTCAGCACACTGATGTAAGTTATTTTCTTTCAGCACCAGCCTACAGCCAGATCCGGAGAAGAGCTACCCTCAGTCACTTTTTGACTGACTTTTCAAACTTTTTGTCGAAGTTTTGACTCTCTTGGTACATCAAGATGTCTTCCCGTAAGAGGGGTCTCAAGATGTGTGACTCCTGTCACTGCATGATGTCAGTGACGGATCTGCACCCTGTGTGCTTGTGGTGCCTGGAGTGCGACCACGACCCAAAGTGGTGCTCCAAGTGCTGGGCCATAAACCCGAAGGCTTTGAGGGAGCAGTACCTAAACCTCATGGCAACCCGGTGCTCGGCTCCGAGTCGCTCCCGGTCTCGTTCGACAGGAAGGTCACGAGACCGCTCGCAGAGCCACCACCACTTGTCTTCATCCCACTCCAAGTCCTCTGGACATTTAGTTCACAAGAAGAATAAGTCGAAGAAGAACAAACGTTCTTCGACTTCACCCAATCGCTCAGGCGAAGCGACGTGGGAGAAGCATCGATGCTCCAGGCCCCCGTCCTCGGAGCCTGCTTCTTAGTCGGCACCACACCTCCCCGAGTTTCCAGGTGCCGGAGCCACCCCTGCCCAATTCAGGGAGTTTTACGAGGCCATGGCCTCATTTTTGGGTAGAGCAACCCTCCTGTGATGCCCACGGAGTCAGTAGGCCTGATGGGGCCCCCCTCAGGTTCCGCGCCTGACGCTTCAGCCTCGGCTCCAAAAGGCACCACAGGATCGGTTATTGGATCTATGCCGACACCGGTCATGCCATCGCAAACGCCCATGGCGCCATCAAAGACGTTGATTCTTCCGACGCTGGTCGGGTCATCAACGTCGACCCAATTCTGATTCCTGGCTCTGACCTGGATCGACATTGCTCAACACCGATTCCGTCTCCGATGAGGACTGTGTTCCCCAGGTTATAACCTGACCATTATACTTATGGGTATCGATATGGTGAGAGTGTGGAGGATGGCTGGACCCTTTAGAATTCCAGCTAAATGATCCAGAAATGGACTGGGCTCAGGAACTGGGCGAAGCAGGTGGTCTGGACTCCTCTCTTGACGCTGGCATGTTTTCTCCCCTACTGTGGCTACAAAGGTGGGAGCCTCTTATTCCATGTTGGTGAGAAGAGCGGCTTAGATCCTGAGCCTTGAGCTGGCTTCTGTGGCAGTCAGGACGAAGCCCCTGACTGAGGTGCTTTAGCCCGGGGCTTATACGTTAGAACCCCTTTTGCCCTTTAGTGATGCCCTCACTGATGTTTTGCTGGGGACATGGTCCAAACCCAGCAAGGGGCTTCTGTTAACACGACGATCGCCCGCCGCAATAGGCCTGCGCCTAACGACCCATAATTCCTGGCTCAACACCCTACACCTGAGAGCTTAGTCATTCCGACTTCTTCCTCTTCTGGAGTATTCTAATCCGCACCTTTAATAGGAAATTAAAAAGACTGGACCAAATTGGGAATAAGTTGTTCTTTTCCTCTAGTCTGGCGTTGTGGTCTGTGAACAACGTATGTCTTTTGGGCCACTATACCCATACTTCATGGGATAAGGTCACACAGGTGCTGCCCCAGGTCCGGAGAAGGCCCGGGCCGTTCTTTCCCATGCTGCTGCAGACAGGAAAGATGCAGCCAAGTTCACAATACTTTGTGAGCTGGACACAACAGACTCACTAGGCAGATCAGTTGCGTCTACAGTGGCCTTAAGGCACCATGCTTGGTTGAAGATATCTGGCTTTTCGGGGGATGTCCAGCAATCGCTTTTGGAACCAGTCTGTTCAGAGACAAAGCGGACTCATCGCTCTATCCCTTTAAGTAGTCCGGAGCTACGGTTCAGTCTCTTGGCTTTGCAGCTGCTCCCCGCCTCAGCCTGCTTTTCGACCCCTTTCGTGGCTACGGAAGGGGCACCCAACTGCACCCATTTCCCTCCAGCCACTGTGCCGTGCATGCTGCCCAGCTTCTGTGCGGATGCAGGATCCAACATGCCATGGATCAGGGAGCCAGTGGTCAGCCCAGTCCACCACTGCCCCAGCTGCAGACTCCAAACCGCCCCACTGAGAATCCATCACAATAAACAAGTGGGTTTTGCAATTAGTCAGAAGGGGCTACTCCCTCCCTTTCAAGACTACCCCTCCTGCCATGCCACCATCATACAGTCAGGTGACAAAGGATCACTTGGCACTTCTCCAAGCTCAGGGCGATCAGGCTTGCACTGAAAGCATTCCTTCCCTCTCTCAAAAGAAAAGCGGTGCAGGTGTTTACAGACAACACCACCGCCATGTGGTACTGCAACAAGCAGGGTGGGGTTGTGAACCCTTTATCAAGAGGCTTTACACATCTGGACATGGCTGGAATGTCAGGGCTTATCACTGGTGTTTCAACATCTGGCGGCCTCTCTGAAAGCCAAAGTAGACAAACTTAGCCCTCAATGGAGGGTCAATCACAAAGAACAAGTTACTTACCTTCGGTAACGCCTTTTCTGGTGGATACATTAGCTACCTGTGGATTCCTCACCTAAAGAATTCTTCCCAATGCGCAGCATTCAATGGAAATTTTATTTCCAGCTCTGCACATCGGCGAGGACGTCACAATTGCGGGACTCCACGCGACTTCGTCTGATGTCATCGTGGCAATAAGAGGTCCTCGCCAGCGTGCTGATGTCCGTTTACAACATTTTTTACGTGCCTTTGAGGCTAACAGGTGATAACCGACATCACTCATTCACTACAATTGCATCAATGAAAACCTTTATACAAATTTTATTCAAAAATACACAACAAATAATATCAATATATATGGTTATAAGAATACACATTTAAAAATGCACACATATCTCTCTCTCTCTCTCTCTCTCTCTCTATATATATATATATATATATATATATATATATATAATTATTATATATACATATATACATACTCATATACATACAGAAATATACAAATATACAAATATATATACACCCAAGGAGATCTTGGTCTGAACAGACAGACAACGGGTGGCGGGTGGGACCGTGAGTAATCCTCAGGTAGCTAATGTATCCACCAGAAAAGGCGTAACTTGTTCTTCTGATGGATACAACTACCTGTGGATTCCTCACCTAATGAATAGAGTCCCAAAGCAGTACCGCCTCGGAGGTGGTTGTCTGACTGATCACACCAAGAAATCCTGTAGCACAGACTGCGCAAAATGGCCATCCCTCCTAACCTCCGAGTCCAAGCAATAATGCTTCGCGAAAGTTTGGAGGGAAGCCCAAGTCACGGCCTTACAAATGTCAGCCACCGGAACACCTCTAGTCAAGGCCGAAGTTGCCGACTTAGCCCTGGTGGAATGGGCCCTAATTCCAACAGGAGGAACCTTCTTTGCCAATGAATAGCATATCTTAATGCAAAGAATGACCCACCTGGCTAGTGTTTGTTTGTGGACGGCCTTGCCCTTCCTCTTCCCCACGTATCCGACAAAGAGTTGGTCGTCCAAGCAGAACTCTCTCGTTCTGTCTATGTAAAAACCCAAGGCTCTCCTTGGGTCCAGCCAATGTAGTCTCTCCTCGTCCTTAGATGGATGTGGAGGAGGATAAAAGGACAAGAGTGTGATAGACTGCCCCAAATGAAAAGGAGTGACTACTTTGGGGAGGAAAGCCGCCCTGGTCCTCAGCACCACCTTGTCCGCATGAAAGGTCGTAAAAGGGGGATGAACACAGAGAGCTTGAAGCTCACTCACACGCCTAGCAGACGTGATGGCCGTTAGAAAAACAGTCTTCACGACTAATAGTCTTGATAGACAAGAATGTAAAGGTTCAAAGGGTGAATCCATTAAAAAAGTGAAAACTAAATTTAAATCCCACTGGGGCATAAGAAACGGAGTGGGAGGAAACCTATTAGTAAGCCCCTTCAAAAACCCTAATACTAAAGGGGATTTGAATAAGGAGGGTTTATCAGGTAAGCTTAGAAAGGCTGAAAGAGCCGATAGATAGCCTTTGACAGTAGCGACTGTACAACCCTGCTGTGCCAAAGACAATGCAAACAACAATATGTCAGACAAATGAGCTTTTAAAGGGCTAATTTGCTTCTCTCCACACCAAGCAACACATTTTGCCTATCTGCCCGCATAGATAGATTTGGTGGAGTGTCGCCTGGCCGATATAATAATGTCCGCCACTTCCGGCGGGAGAGAAAAGGAACTCAGGTTGCCCCGTTCAATCTCCAGGCATGAAGGTGCAGGCTCTGGAGGTGAGGGTGTATAACCTGCCCCTGCGACTGCGAGAGGAGGTCTGCCCTGTGAGGGAGATGGAGCGGTGGGCACAGTGAAAGTTGGAGAAGGTCTGTGTACCACACCCTTCTCGGCCAATCCGGAGCTATTAAAATGACTTGAGCCCGGTCTTGGCGAATCTTCCTCAGAACCCGAGGAATCAAGGGTATGGGGGGAACGTGTAAACCAACTGACCTTTCCTGGACATCTGAAATGCCTCCCCCAACGCTCCTTGCACCGGATACTAGAGGCTGCAGAAAGACGGACAGTGCGTGTTCTCCCGAGTGACAAACAGATCTACCTGAGGAAACCCCCACATTCGGAAGATGTAAAGGACCTGGTCCGGATGGAGACGCCACTCGTGATCGGCTGAGAAGTGTCGACTGAAACTGTCCGCACGTATGTTTAAAACTCCGGCCAGATCATTCGCTACTACGCAAATCTGATGGTCCTGAGCCCAGGACCAGAGCCGCAGAGCCTCTCTGCAGAGGAGGTACGACCCTCCTCCTCCCTGCTTGTTGACATACCACATTGTGGTAGTGTTGTCCGTCAGGACTTGGACCGACTGACCGCGAAGGGAAGGGAGGAAGGCCTTGAGAGCCAAACGTATCGCCCGCAATTCCAGCAGATATGAAACATCTGCCCCACTGGAGACCAATGACCTTTGATCTCCAGGTCCCCTAGATGAGCTCCCCACCTTAGAGTGGAAGCATCCGTTATAACTGTGGCCACTGGTGGTGGGAGTGAAAACGGCCTTCCTTGGGAAAGGTTGCTGTCCACAGCCCACCATTGTAGATCCGCTGTAGTGTCTCTGGACATCTTTATCAACTCCTCGAGATCCCCTTTGTGCTGAAACCACTGCCTGCAGAGACACCACTGAAGAGCTCTCATGTGCCAGCGTGCATGAGTGACCAACAGAATGCATGAAGCGAACAGACCGAACAGACGAAGGACCTTAAGGGCTGGAACAACCGCTCCACCTTGAAACATTGGAATCAACGCCTGAATGTCCTGAATCCCCTGTGGCGGAGGAAAGGCCCGATCCAATGTCGTATCCAGTACTGCCCCTATGAACAGGAGGCGCTGAGTGGGCTCTAGGTGAGACTTGGGTACATTTATTGAAAAGCCCAGATCGAACAACAACAGGGTTGTCATATGCAGGTGATGCAGCACGAGCTCTGGAGACTTGGCTTTGATCAACTGTAGGAAGTTGGCTCTGTATGTACTATTTCAAAGTAAGAAATAGCATGCACAGAGTCCAAGGGTTCCCCTTAGAGGTAAGATAGTGGCAAAAAGAGATAATTCTAATGCTCTTTTTTGTGGTAGTGTGGTCGAGCAGTAGGCTTATCAGAGGGTAGTGTTAAGCATTTGTTGTACACACACAGGAAATAAATGAGTAACACACAAATATCTTTTCTTAGTTTATTTTAAGAACCACAGGTTCAAGATTTACAAACAATACTTTAAATTAAAGGTATTTCACTTAGGAACTTTAGGAACTTTGAATTAGCAAAATAGTATATACAGTTTTCACACAAATGGCAATAAGCTATTTTAAAACTGGGCACTTAGTGCAATTTTCAACAGTTCCTGGGGGAGGTAAGTGTTTGTTAGTTTTGCAGGTAAGTAAACCACCTACAGGGTTCAAAGTTGGGTCCAATGTAGCCCACCATTGGGGGTTCAGAGCAACCCCAAAGTTACCACACCAGCAGCTAAGGGCCGGTCAGGTGCAGAGGTCAAAGTGGTGCCCAAAACACGTAGGCTTCAATGGAGAAGGGGTTGCCCCGGTTCCAGTCTGCCAGCAGGTAAGTACCCGCGTCTTCGTAGGGCAGACCAGGGGGGTTTTGTAGGGCACCGGGGGGACACAAGTCAGCACAAAAAGTACACCCTCAGCGGCACGAGGGCGGCTGGGTGCAGTGTGCAAACAGGCGTCAGGTTTGCAATGTAGTTCAATGGGAGACCCAGGGGTCTCTTCAGCGATGCAGGCAGGCAAGGGGTGGGCTCCTCGGGGTAGCCACCACCTGGGCAAGGGAGAGGGCCACCTGGGGGTCGCTCCTGCACTGGAGGTCGGATCCTTCAGGTCCTGGGGGCTGTAAGGTGCAGTGTCTCTACCAGGTGTCGGGTTCATAGAAGCAGGCAGTAGCGGTCAGGGGGAGCCTCTGGATTCCGTCTGCAGGCGTCGCTGTGGGGGCTCAGGGGGGTCAACTCTGGTTACTCACGGGCTCGCAGTCACCGGGGAGTCCTCCCTGTAGTGTTGGTTCTCAACAAGTCGAGCCAGGGGCGTCGGGTGCAGAGTGCAAAGTCTCACGCTTCCGGCGGGAAACGTGTGTTCTTTCAAAGTTGCTTTTTTGTTGCAAAGATGTTTCTTCTTTGGAGCAGAGCCGCTGTCCTCTGGAGTTCTTGGTCCTTTTAGATACAGGGTAGTCCTCTGAGGCTTCAGAGGTCGCTGGACCCTGTGGAACGCGTCGACGTTGCAGTTTTTCTTGAAGTGGGGAGACAGGCCGGTAGAGCTGGGGCCAAAGCAGTTGGTGTCTCCGTCTTCTCTGCAGGATTTTCAGCTCAGCAGTCCTTCTTCGTCTTAGGTTGCAGGAATCTCTTTTCCTAGGTTCTGGGGGCCCCTAAATACTGAATTTAGGGGTGTGTTTAGGTCTGGGAGGGCAGTAGCCAATGCCTACTGTCCTTGAGGGTGGCTACACCCTCTTTGTGCCTCCTCCCTGAGGGGAGGGGGGCACATCCCTATTCCTATTGGGGGAATCCTCCAAAATCAAGATGGAGGATTTCTAAAGGCAGGGGTCACCTCAGCTCAGGACACCTTAGGGGCTGTCCTGACTGGTGGGTGACTCCGTGTTTTTTTCATTATCTCTCTTGGACTTGCTGCCAAAAGTGGGGTCTGTGTCCAGGGGGCGGTCATCTCCACTAGCTGGAATGCCCTGGAGCATTGTAACACGAAGCCTGAGCCTTTGAGGCTCACTGCTAGTTGTTACAGTTCCTGCAGGGGGGAGGTGTGAAGCACCTCCACCCAGAGCAGGCTTTTGTTTCTGTCCTCAGAGAGCACAAAGGCCCTCACCACATGGGGTCAGAAACTCGTCTCTCAGCAGCAGGCTGGCACAGACTAGTCAGTCCTGCACTGAACAATTGGGTAAAATACAGAGGGCATCTCTAAGATGCCCTCTGTGTGCATTTTTTAATAAATCCAGCACTGGCATCAGTGTGAGTTTATTATTCTGAGAAGTTTGATACCAAACTTCCCAGTATTCAGTGTAGCCATTATGGAGCTGTGTAGTTCGTTTTTGACAGACTCCCAGACCATATACTCTTATGGCTACCCTGCACTTACAATGTCTAAGGTTTTGCTTAGACACTTTAGGGGCTTAGTGCTCTTGCACCTATGCCCTCACCTGTGGTATAGTGCACCCTGCCTTAGGGCTGTAAGGCCCGCTAGAGGGGTGACTTACCTATGCCACAGGCAGTGTGAGGTTGGCATGGCACCCTGAGGGGAGTGCCATGTCGACTTAGTCATTTTCTCCCCACCAGCACACACAAGCTGGCAAGCAGTGTGTCTGTGCTGAGTGAGGGGTCCCTAGGGTGGCATAAGACATGCTGCAGCCCTTAGAGACCTTCCCTGGCATCAGGGCCCTTGGTACCAGGGGTACCAGTTACAAGGGACTTACCTGGGTGCCAGGGTTGTGCCAATTGTGGAGACAATGGTACATTTTAGGTGAAAGAACACTGGTGCTGGGGCCTGGTTAGCAGGGTCCCAGCACACTTCTCAGTCAAGTCAGCATCAGTATAAGGCAAAAAGTGGGGGGTAATTGCAACAGGGAGCCATTTCCTTACATCAACCAATCGTCCAGGTAAGGGAATACCGCAATTCCCTTCCTCCTGAGACTTGCTGCAACCACCGCCATCACCTTCGTGAAGACTCGAGGTGCTGAAGTAAGACCAAATGGCAGGATAGCAAACTGGTAGTGTTGCGACCCCACCGCAAACCGGAGATACTTTCTGTGCGACTTGAGAATGGGAATATGGAAATAAGCATCCTGCAAGTCGACAGACACCATCCAATCCTGCTTGTTCAGCGCCAAAAGTACCTGTGATAGAGTCAGCATTTTGAATTTCTCCTGTTTGAAGAACCAATTCAAAATCCTCAGGTCCAGGATAGGTCTGAACCGACGATCCATCTTGGGGATCAGGAAATACCTTGAATAACATCCCTGACTCCTTTCCTGCTCCGGAACCAACTCCACTGCACCTTTTGATAAGAGGGATAGAACCTCCTGTTCCAACAACAGAAGATGGTCTTCTGAACAAAAAGAAAGACAGTGAGGGAAGGGAGGAGGAGTCTCCCGAAAGGGAAGGGCATAGCCTTTCCTCACAATACTGATGACCCAAGAGTCTGATGTGATCGACTCCCACATGCGATGAAAAACAGATAATCTTCACCCTACAGGAGAGACATGGGATGCAATAGTGAGAGGACTAAGGTTGCTTCCCCTGCTGTGCCCCCCCTGAGGAAGAGGCAGGGTGCTGCTGTTGGGTGACCCCTCTAGTGCGGACTCTACCCCGCCCTCTAAAAGATCTGTAAGGCAGACTTGAGGGCTGCTGGCCTGCTTGCTGAGATCTTCCACGAAAGGACGCCCCTCGTCCAAATCCTCTAAATCGCCTAAACGACCTAAATAGGGTCAAACCAGTTTGCAGGCCCAAGGACTTCGCCGTTGACCTACAGTCCTTGAAGCGCTCCAGCGCAGCATCAGCTTTAGCGCCAAAAAGCTTATCACCATCAAAGGGCAGATCTAACAAAGTAGCTTGAACATCTGTAGAGAACCAAGACAATCGTAACCAAGCATGTCGTCTGGTGGCGACAGAGGTACCCATGGCTCTTGCAACCGAGTCCGTAGTGTCCAGTGCTGATTGTATGACCTGCGTTGCTGCAGCCTGGGCATCCGAGAGAAGTCCCTGCAAGTCCTGGGGCATTCCTGGCAGCACAGCATTAGCCGCGTCCATAAGAGCATAAATGTATCTACCCAGGATGCAGGTTGCGTTCGTCGACTTGAGAGCCATACTGCATGATGAAAACACCTTCTTTGCCGACTGCTGCATTCTTTTGGACTCTCTGTCAGAAGGCACACCAGGGAAAGAGCCAGGAGCAGACCTCGATGAATATGACACCTGCACTACAAGACTCTCCGGAGATGGAGGTTTAGCAAGAAACCCTAGGTCCCCTGGAGCTGCTCTATACCTCCGGGCAACCGATCTATTAACTGCCGGCGAAGAAACACACATCCAAAATTGGGTCAGTGAGAGCCTCATTAAAAGGCAGCAACGGCTCTGCAACAGCTGCGGCTGGAGGTAACACCTCTGTCAAAATATTGGTCTTGACCTCAGCTGAAGGAAGTGGGAGATCCAAGAAATCTGCAGCCTTCCTTACTACCGAATGAAACGAGGCTGCCTCCTCGGTAAACTCCCCTGGTGAGGCTAAGTCATATTCCGGGGAAGTGTCAAGCCCACTGGCAGAGTCTAACCCCTGAAAGTCACCTAGGGGTTCCACAATCTCCCCTTCCTCCAGGAGCTGTTCCCGGTACTCTCTTTCCTCCAATAGCCTTGGGGCCTTCCTTCGGGATTCCAATCTGGCCTCCAGCCTCGGAGCGATAAAGAGTTGACCAACGTTGAATTTCGGTGTGGAGTTGGTGACATAAATCGACCTCCCGAACCATCCGACGCCGGCACTGGATCCATCGGCGACATGGATAGCAGATCTTTCCCAACCGACGCTGTCCGACTCCGAGGTGACTCAATCGACACTCCCACCGCCATTGGGACATACATCGGCGTCGAAGGTCCTTCCACCAACGTCGACAGCACCTGCACAGCCGGCACCGGCGCCGGACTAGTGCCCCCTGCCGGACCGAATGGCATAAATGGTGTCTGTCTGTAAGGAGTCGGAGCGCCTAGAGAAAATGCCAAGGGACCAGTGGGGCCAGCCGGCGCACCACCTCCCGGTGCCATATTCTGAATTATGGCAAACATGGCATTAAGGAATGCCGCCGGATCCAATCCCGGAGTAGGGAAGGCAGGATACCCTTGTGGAGCCGGATCTTGGACATCCGACTTCCCCAGAGAAAAGCATGGACTCCGAGGCTCTGTCACTTTGAAGATCGACGGCGCCGGTGAAGTCTGTGGAGTCAGAGGTTGGGGAGTCACCATCGGGCTGACCTCCCACGACTTATGGCGTCGAGTAGAAGGAGACCTCAACCTCGAACGGCTTCTTCTGGAACGACGCCGGGAATCATGATGACGCCGCTTATGACTCTTCGCCAACTTCCCCGACGAAGATCTATGCCGACTCCTTTCCTTCTCCTTTTTAGCCTTCACTAAAAATAACTTGGCTTCCCGCTCCTTGGGAGCTTTTGGATTTATCTTCTGACACGACCCACACTCCTGTACGTCGTGGTCGGAACTCAGACACCAGAGGCAGTCATTATGCAGCTCAGTGACTGACATACGACCTCCACATTCTCTGCAAGGCTTGAATCAGGACTTCTTTGGAACAGACATTATCAGATAAACACAAAGTATCCCTTCAACAGCGATCAACACAAGAGCTGGTAGAAATAACCGTTATCAAAGGCACGGAAAAATGGGAACTGACGTCAGCACGCTGGCGAGGACCTCTTATTGCCACGATGACGTCAGACGAGTCGCGTGGAGTCGGGCAATTGTGACGTCCTTGCCGACGTGCAGAGCTGGAAAGAAAATTTCTGTTGAATGCTGCGCATTGGGGAGAATTAATTAGGTGAGAAATCCACAGGTAGTTGTATCCATCAGAATGGTGCCTCTATTTGGAGGGATCGCAAGGTCTCTTTCAGCAGTGGGGAGCGCCTTTGTTAGACATGTTAGCCTCCGCAGAGAACGTGCAATGTCAGCTGTTTTGAGCGCTAATCTTTCCAAGGCGGCACTTGCTCGTGAAACTTTTCGCCTTGAGTGGAACTCAGGCCTCCTGTACGCCTTCCGCCAATACCACTTATACTCAAAGTTTTCAAGAAGATCAAGAACGACTGGGCCCAGGTGATACTTGTGGCTCTGGGCTGGGCTAGAAGATTATGGTATCCCGAGCTTCAGAGCATGGCCATCGATCCTCCACTCAGAGTGCCTCCTTGGGAGGATCTTCTGTCGCAGCAGCAGGGGACGGTTCTCCAACCGAGCCTGTCCGGTCCGCGCCTTTTGTGTGGAGGTTGAGCAGTGGCAGTTGACAGTTTTGAACCTTACACCCAAAATCTATGATGTTATCTGGGCAGCCAGGCATCCCTCCACCAAAACAGTATACACCTGTTGTTGGAACAAATTAGTGGCATGGTGTTCCAAGTCTGTTGATCCCCTTTCTGCACCTCTGTCTGAGGTTCTTTTGTTTGTCCTCTCTCTAGCCAGCAGGGCTCTGCTTTGGGCACCCTTAAAGGTTATCTGCCATCTCTGCTTTCCTCAGGCTTCCAGATCGACCCTCCTTGATTCCCACTGTTGGGAGGTTTCTCAAGGGACCTACCCACATGCTCCCACCTACCCCGTTCATGATGCCCCAGTGGGACTTGAACTTTGTACTCACTTAACTTATGTGCGTTCCCTTTGAGCCCCTTCATAATGGTCCTCTGCAGCTTCTCCCCTGAAACACAGCCTTTCCTATTGCCATCACCTCTGCATGCAAAGTGAGTGAGCTGCAAGATCTTTCTTCGAAGGCACCCTTTCTCTCTGTCCATCCTGACAAAGTGGTGCTTCATACCAGGGACTCTTTCCTCCCTAAGGTGATCATGCCCTTCCATGTAGGCCAATCTATCACCTTGCCTACTTTTTACGCACCCCTACATCCTTCTCATGAAGAGGAGACGCTCCACTGCCTGGATTCAAAAAGAGAGTCGGCGTTCTACCTCAATCGGACCAAAGACTTTTGGGTGGATTATCAACTCTTTGTTGGTTATGTGGGTGTGAAAAAGAGGTGGGTGGTGCAAAAAAGGACCATCTCCAGAAGGGTCATACTCTGCATCAAAATGTGCTAAGCTCTGGCTAAGAAGCAACCTTGCGTGCTCACTTCACCAGAACACTGCTTCAACACCTGTGCTAGCAGACAGAGTTCCAATCCTGGACATCTTCCAGGCAGCAACGTAGGCATCCCTGCACACGTTCACTAAACACTACTGCCTGGACAGTCGTGTCTGCAGGGACATCTACTTTGGCTGTTTGGTCCTACAGGACTTGCTAGTATTCTCTTGGTTCGCAGACCCCCCTCTGGGGATGGTATTGCTTGGGTATCGATTCTAAGGTAAGGAATCTGCAACTAGAGGTCTCTATCACATGAACAAGTTACTTACCTTCGGTAACGAATGATCTGGTAGACATATTCTAGTTACAGATTCCTTACTGACCAACCCATCTTCCCCACTCTGTGAACCGATTTCTAAGGAGAGGGACTCCCTTCTAGAGCCCTAGTTCTGGCGCACCACTCTCAGTGTTCTTCATGGCTCTGCGCTTCTGGCGTGGAAAGTCGTGAAAAGAAACTGACGTCAGCGCGCCGGGGTACCACCGATATGCGACCATGACGCCAACAACAGACGCAGAGTCGACCAACACCACCTGACGGCATGCAAGGGTACTGCTCGAAGAAAAATCTCCAGCTCCAGACTGACGCCTGTGGAAAATTCTAAGGCAAGGAATCTGCAACTAAAATATAATTTGGTACTGAAGGTAAATAACTTGTTCTTTCATTCTCTTGTCAGTCTTCAGGAAAATTCCTCCATTTCTTCCAGCATTCTCTCAGAAGGACCTGGCCAAACCCTTATAATATTGAGGCTGGACAACTGGAATTCTCATGTGGTGAAAGTTCCTTTGCCCGCCTTACACACAAAGTACATATTATTATATAAAACACAGCAGCCCAAATCTTGCCATGGCTAAAAAGTAGTTCACCCCGCTCAAATCATGTGCATCAAATGCACTGGCTTCCCACTGCCAAGAGAAGCATATTTAAAGCACTCTAAGCCACAAAACACCATACAGAACACATCTGATTGTTATATGCCACCAGGTTCTCTTGTTACTCCTCCGCACATCCTTTAAGATCACACTTTCATGATTAGATCAATGTTCATAAATTCAAAAGAAATAAGGATGTCGATCCTTGCCCGTAATGACGGCAAAATCATGGAATGACGTGCCTAATTTGCTCTGTACTCATACTAGCTATGAAGAAAAGGCACACAATTAACCTGTTCACGTAAGAATTACACCTCATTGAAGGTTTTCCTGTCTTGCGATATTGTTGAAGAGTGGCTTGGAAGCCTCTAGATAAATCTTTATGAGATTTAGCGAGCATTATAAATGCACTATTGATTCATGTGATCAGCAAACTTCAGCATCTATGCTTGCATGACGGTCCCATTCCTCATTCATACCAAGGGGTATGGGCTGGATTCTATCTACCCAGTTACATTCACGATCTGTCAGCTGTGGTCAGGTCTCTATGTGCTGGATTTATAATAACTTGTTTGATAGCCTAGCTGTCAGAATACCGTCCACACAAATATAATCTGACAGAAATAGTGTCTTAAACAATGTTTACAAAATCATTGCCCAAATCAGGCGATATATTTGTAAACAATATAATATAACAATGCTCATTTAAAGGAATATATAGATAAATACCTTTCCAACTGTTTTATTAAGACAATCTTAAACTCCTGTGCATTCACCATTACTTTTTCTACCAAAATAAAATTGAGAACTGAGGGATAGATTATTGAGCCGTGAATCAGGTGGCAATCAAGAACACGTATGCACTGCCATTAATCGCAGCCTTAGTGGACGAGGTTAAAGAAGCTAAAATCCATGCCAAATTTGATTTACAAAAGGCATGTCACCTCATAAGAGTTGTTCAGGGTGAAATGTGGCAGACAGCATTCCAGACTAAGGGCCTGATTTAGATTTCTCCATCACAATGGTGTTGGACAGCCCGTCTGCCGAAATATAAATCCTATTATATCCCACTGGATTTATATTTCAGCAAACTGGCTATCCTTCACCATTGTGACGGAGGAACCCGTCCACTGAATCGAAATCAGGCCCTAAGTATGGACTTTTTGACCAACAAGCTATACCGTACAGCCTATGTAATGCTACTGCTGCTGTCCAACACTTTCTCAATGATGTGCTGAGGGAGTTTTTCAACAGAACTGCTATGGTGTGCATTGATGATATATTGATTGTTTTCTGAGAACAAGGAAGGCCACTTGAAATATGTGAGAGCTATCCTACAAGAAAATCATTTAAATGTAAAATTAGGTAAACATTCTTTCCAGTTTGAAACAGTGAAGTTCTGGGGATTAATAGATATAGCTTATCCTAGAGGGAGTTTAAATGGACTCTAGTAAGATAAAAGGTAGGAACAGAATTCCTCCCACCAACTAAGGTGTAATAAGTTTAGCATTCTATTGGCTTTGCCCATTTTTACATATGCTTTATCAAGGAGTTTTCTAAGAAATGAATTCCTATAACCCCCCTGCTGAAGAAAGGACCTAAATTTTACTGGCCAGAAGAAGCACAAAAAGCCTTTTACCACAGCATCCATTTTTTTGCAACGAAATACAAAAAGAACAATTATATGTTGCTCTATTCAGTAATGTATCATTCATGGAAAATGACTAAAGATTAGAAGAACTATGCAGTTGTTAATAAAGAGCTATACATCTCAAAAGATGCATTTAAAGAGTGGGCACTTGCTTGTTGGGGGCCTGACATGTGATAACGGAGTTTACAGGTCATACAAACATAGAGGTCTTAAAATCAGCAAGAACATTAAGCTTCACACCAACTTAGATGGCTCCTCTATTTAGCAGACTTTAATTTTGTTATGACCTTTTAATCAGGCTTTTCCAAACGAATAGCTGCTTCTCCTTCTAGAATTCACAATAAACACAATGCTCACATAATAGAAAAATAATTCATTAGTCTCACTGAGAAAATTCCTTACTCAACTATCTAGACTGATTTTGAAAAGGGAGTCCAACTGGCAATGACAGCAGAAAAGAAGAAGGGATTGGCAAAGAAGGAACCAGGATGAGAAATTAAAAGACATCTATCTTACAAAGGAGCACTATACTTGCCATCCAAGAGTTTACAAGAGCAAACATAATTAAATTACCATCCCGATTCATTAACAGGATATAAATTAATTCATAAAACCACAAATCTTGAAAAAAGGAATTTTCTGTGGCTGAACTTGTTACCCAATAAGACAATATATTCTCACTTGTGAAAAAATATATTATAGGTAAAGCTGGTAGAAAATAACCACAAGATGATTTACAACTACTACACATTGCACCATATCCTTGGCACAGTGTTACCTTGTATTTAATATTAGATCACCCATATAGCCAAGGCTGCCCTACTCTTTTTGCAGACGCACATACTTGGATGAGCCATTTTGTGCCCCCAAAAACAATTCAAACTGCTCCATAATCAGCATGTGTAAAAGCAGACAGCATCTGGGTAGTAGAGAGTTTGAATAGGACATCCCATTTCTGGCAAGCATTTGTGAAGGTTTTTTTAATAAATGCCCGGTACGCTACTAGTTACCATCCGGAAACTGATGAGAAAGCCAAAAGAACAGATCAGGGACTGGAGCAATACTTATGTTTATACTTGCTAGATCAGAAGCGAGAAAGGCCATAGTTACTTCACAAAGCAGAGTTTGCTTATAATAATGCTGTAACCAAATTTACTGTTACTGTCCCATTCTTTTTAAACTATGGCTGACATTCTAATATATTTACTGGTAAAGAAGATGAATCTGTGCCAGTGGTTGGAGAACTAGTACAAAATGTATAAGTGGCAGATCAGTCAGCTAGAAAAAAATTTAAGCCAGCCAAAAATCATATAAAAACAGCTAGATAAAAAGCAAAAAGGTAATTCAAGTTACACCGAAGGAGAGCTAATATGCTTATCCACTAAGTATCTTCCCTTAAAGGGAAATAGGAAACTTCAACCTAATTTTTGGGTCCCTTCAAAACTGAGAAGAGTGATTAACCCAGTAACAGTAAAAATAAAATGGCCTACAAGAGTTACAATGCATACAATGTTTAAAGTTTCCTTAGTTAAAAAAAAGTCCAGAGGATCACAGCCAAAAATCTCCACATCCTGAAATGGCAGGGAAGAAGAGATCAATGTCAAAAGGATTCTAGATTCCAAGAAGTTTAAGGTATTGTTTTATTGGCTATATTGGAAAGGTTTGGGTCAAGAAGAAAGGTCTCCTAAACTCTCTTCAGCTGTGTATGCATTGAGATTCATAAAACAGTTTCACAAATTGCATCGCCACAAATCTCAACCTGTGAACAGGTCTTTGGACGTGTGTACTGTCAGGAGTGCTGTGGCAGGAATAGGTTTATTTAGCTATTGTGAATCAGTGAAAATTAGCAAAAGATCCAACTTGAAAGATTTCATGAAATACCCTCAATGGTTCCACAAACTGCCTTACAGGAGAGTCAAAAATAAGCACTGGTCTGAGGAGAAATGCTATATCGACTTATGATTAGGTTTGGTCTGAAAGGTATTTTGATAGACTCATATTTTGGATCAAAGTTTTGATGTTTGAGCCCTCCAGTCAATAGGTACGTGGGCTGTATTGTCTTTATTTGTTTGCCATCAAAACACGTGCACTGTTCCATCACTTCACTACACGCTTCTGGTGGAAGATGATCCAGAAGTACCACAGCGCAAGAGTACTGATGATTACTGGTAAACAATGATTACTGGTAAGCAATTCATACATTTCCCCCATGCTAGAAGGCCCAGAGCAGGACTTCTAGTAGTGGGAAAACGGAAATGATGAACCGTCATTTAGGTGGCAGAATGTTAGAAATGGGGTTTCTTATTGACTAGGGTATGCACCTAAGCCAGGCAGAACCCACCCACTCTAGCCAGAGCAAGGGAGTTACACGTCCAAGAAAACCCCTGCTCACCCCTTTGGTAGCCTCACACGGGCATTCAGGCCTAACCCGGAGGCAATGTGTAAAGCGTTTGCACAACACACACAACACACGTGACGCACTATCCCCACCATAAAGGAAACACAACACCAAGTTATATGAAAATATTCTGTATTGTACACAACACAATTATTAGACCAAACATCACATATCAGTAATATCCTGGTACCTTAGCAGTTGTCAGAACGTTACATATTAGTTACTCTGCAAAACTAGCAGCAGTCACATATAACACACAGGTTACTTAGTATTCTGCAAGATAAGCAATAGTCAGGAAACATGTTATTACACCAAAGCACTTGTCATAAGTGTAGGAGGTTGGCCTGGTTTGTAGTGGGTACCTTGGGTATTCACACCTTACACCAGGCCCAGTTATCCCTTGTTAGTGA
Source organism: Pleurodeles waltl (assembly GCF_031143425.1). NCBI lineage: Eukaryota > Metazoa > Chordata > Amphibia > Caudata > Salamandridae > Pleurodeles > Pleurodeles waltl. The sequence continues at coordinate 701,236,743 of NC_090451.1, read as the reverse complement.
ATGTAGTAGTGTTTCAGCAGCTTAGGCTGATATAGGTAGCTATAGCAGAGCAGCTTAGGCTGAACTAGGAGACAAGGAGACATGCAAAGCTCATGCAATACCACTTATAGTTACATAGTACTTATGCACAAGTAAAGACAATACTCAGTGTTACCAAAAATAAAGATATTTATTTGGGTGACTGTAGGAAGTTGGCTCTGTAAATACTATTTCAAAGTAAGAAATAGTGTGCACAGAGTCCAAGGGTTCCACTTAGAGGTAAGATAGTGGCAAAAGTAGATAATTCTAATGCTCTATTTTGTGGTAGTGTGGTCGAGCAGTAGGCTTATTAGAGGGTAGTGTTAAGCATTTGTTCTACATACACAGGCAATAAATGAGGAACACACCATCGAAGACTTACTACTGGCCAAAAGGTTTTTATATTGAAAAATATATTTTCTTAGTTTATTTTAAGAACCACAGATTCAAGATTTACATCAAACACTTTAAATGTAAGGTACTTCAGTACTTCACTTAGATACTTTAGGAACTTTGAATGAAAACAATATCATGTACAGTCTTTGTAAAAATGGCAATAAGCTATTTTCAAAGTGGACACAGTGCAAAAATCAACAGTTCCTGGGGGAGGTAAGTAAAGGATAGATTAGGAGGTAAGTAAAAAACCCTTACAAGTCTCAGTTCTGGGGCATAGGCAGCCCACCATTGGGGGTTCAAGGCAACCCCAAAGTTACCACACCAGCAGATCAGGGCCGGTCAGGTGCAGAGGTCAAAGAGGTGCCCAAAACACATAGGCGCCTATGGGGAACAGGTGTGCTCCGGTTCCAGTCTGCCAGCAGGTAAGTACCTGCGTCCTCGGGGAGCAGACCAGGGGGGTTTTGTAGAGCACTGGGGGGGGGACACAAGTAGGCACACAAAACACACCCTCAGCGGCACACGGGCGGCCGGGTGCAGGGTGCAAAGCAGGCGTCGGGTTTTGTATAGGTTTCAATGGAGGGACCCAGGGGTCACTCTAGCGCTGCATGCAGGCACGGGGGGGGGGCTTCTTGGCACAGCCACCACCTGGGCAAGGCAGAGGGTCGTCTGGGGGTCACTCCTGCGTCGAAGTTCGGTTCCTTTAGGTCCTGGGGGCTGCGGGTGCAGTGTTGGTTCCAGGCGTCGGGTCCCTTGTTACAGGCAGTCGTGGTCAGGGGGAGCCTCTGGATTCTCTCTGCAGGCGTCGCCGTGGGGGCTCAGGGGGGTCGTCTCTGGTTACTCACGGGCTCGCAGTCGCCCGGAAGTCCTCCCTGAGGTGTTGGTTTTCTGCAGGTCGAGCCCGGTGCGTCAGGTGCAGAGTGTAGAGTCTCACGCTTCCGGCGGGAAACGTGAAGTCTTTGGAAGTTGCTTCTTTGTTGCAAAGAAGTAGCTGGTTTTGAACAGGGCTGCTGTTCACAGGAGTTTCTTCGTCCTGTAGTCCAAGGCAGTCCTCTGAGGCTTCAGAGGTCGCTGGTCCCTGTCGGATGCATCGCTGGAGCAGGTTTTCAAAGTTGAAGACAGGCTGGTAGTGCTGGGGCCAAATCAGTTGTCGTCTTCCTACTTCTCTGCAGGCTTGTAGGTCAGCAGTCCTTCTTCTTTTTTGAGGTTGCAGGAATCTGATTTCCTGGGTTCTGGGGTGCCCCTAAATACTAAATTTAGGGGGATGTTTGGGTCTGGGGGGGCACTAGCCAATGGCTACTGTCCTTGAGGGTGGCTACACCCTCCTTGTGCCTCCTCCCTGAGGGGAGGGGGGCACATCCCTATTCCTATTGGGGGAAACCTCCAAAATCAAGATGGAGGATTTCTAAAGGCAGGGGTCACCTCAGCTCAGGACACCTTAGGAGCTGTCCTGACTGGTGGGTGACTCCTCCTTGTTTTTCTCATTATCATCACTGGACTTGCCGCCAAAAGTGGGGGCTGTGTCCAGGGGACGGCCAGCTCCACTAGCTGAAGTGCCCTGGGGCATTGTAACACGAAGCTTGAGCCTTTGAGGCTCACTGCTAGGTGTGACAGTTCCTGCAGCAGGAAGGTGTTAAGAATCTCCACCCAGTGCAGGCTTTGTTTCTGGCCTCAGAAAGCACAAAGGCTCTCACCCCAGGGGGTCAGAAACTCATCTCTCAGCAGCAGGCTAGCACAGACCAGTCAGTCCTGCACTGAAGGATCGGTTAAAATACAGGGGGCATCTCTAAGATGCCCTCTGTGTGCATTTTTTAATAAATCCAACACTGGCATCAGTGTGGGTTTATTATTCTGAGAAGTTTGATACCAAACTTCCCAGTATTCAGTGTAGCCATTATGGAGCTGTGGAGTTCGTTTTTGACAAACTCCCAGACCATATACTTAATATGGCCACACTGTACTTACAATGGCTAAGAATAGACTTAGACACTGTAGGGGCAAATTTCTCATGCAGCTATGCCCTCACCTGTGGTATAGTGCACCCTGCCTTAGGGCTGTAAGGCCTGCTAGAGGGGTGACTTATCTATGCCACAGGCAGTATTTTGTGTGCATAGCATCCTGAGGGGGATGCCATGTCGACTATGCCTTTTCTCCCCACCAACACACACAATCTGCACTGGCAGTGTGCATGTGTTAGGTGAGGGGTCCCTAAGGGTGGCACAACCCATGCTGCAGCCCTTAGAGACCTTCCCTGGTCACAAGGCTCTTGGTACCACTCGTAACTTTTACAAGGGACTTATCTGTGTGCCAGGGGTGTGCCAATTGTGGAAACAATGGTACATTTTAGGTTAAAGAACACCGGTGCTGGGGCCTGGTTAGCATGGTCCCAGCACACTTCTCAGTCAAGTCAGCATCAGTATCAGGCAAAAAGTGGGGGATAACTGCAACAGGGAGCCATTTTCCTACAGTGACACAGTACCACAAATATCTTAGAGACAATACTCCTTTTAGAGGTAAGTATTATACACAATATATACACTAGACACAAAAATTAGGCAAGTAAATAGTCATAGAATAATGCAAACAGTAGGAAATCCTATAGAATGCAATGGGAGAAAATAGGTCTAGGGGCAACACAAACCATATACTAAAAAAATGGAAGGTGAATCACAAATTTCCCCCTAAACAAGGATAGTGTGTGCAGAATTGCTGGGAGAGCAAGAATACAGTAAAGGTAACTAAATTACCCCACCCCAGAACCCCGAAAAGCAGGAGTAAAGTACTGCAAGTTTCTTTAGGACACACTATACCTCGTTTTGGGGATTTTGCAGCAGCCAACCAAGTCTGCAAAGAACAACTGCTGTATTATTGGACCTAAAGACCTGCAAAGGAAGGGGACCAAGTCCAGAAGTCAAAGAAGTTCCAGGAAGGACAGGAGCCCCTGCCAACCCAGAAGAGGGTGCAAAAGAATAGTCCCCAGTTAGTCGAAGTCTGCAGAAATGCACCCTAGGAAGATGCCAGCGGGATCCTGCGTGATGCAAAAGATGTCCCACAGCGTGAAGATCGTTGCAGATGAGATTTCATGTTGGAAGGCGCCAACAAGCCTTGGCTGCCGCAAAAGTGCGTTTTTCATCAAAATGGCGCTGGACGGACTCAGGAGGGACCTGAGGAAGACGAGGGGGCTCTCACCACTTTAGAGAGCACTTAGGATGCCAGCCAGCACCCCCAGAAGCCGCAGGATCCAGGTTCTAAGGAGGTGGAAAACACGGTTGATGCAGCACAACTAAAGAAGGTCCCACGCTGCCGGAGAACAACCCAGCGAGTTGTATGTCGCAGGGTAGAATGCTAGGGACCTGGGCCAGGCTGTGCACAAAGGAATTTTGCAAAGAGTGCACAGAGGCCTCAGGAGGGGAACAAGACACAATACACAGGAGTACCGTCGTTCTCGGGGGAAGGCAAAGTTTTACCTCCTCCAAATTGCGTCAGCAGGACCTCAGGCAGTCTATGTCGATGATGTCCACCCTCTGTGTCCTTAGGAGCACGCTCGTCACTGTGAGAGGAGTCCTAGGGTACCGGTCGTCACCTTGGAAGGTGCCTGCTTGGATCAGGGGAGTGATTCCGTCACTCCAAGGGAGAGTTCTTTGGTTCTTCTTGTGCAGAATGAAGACAGGGAGTCCCCAGAGCGTGCACACAGTGGAAACTGTTGCAGTTGCTGACTTGGAGCTGAGGTTGCTGAAGGAAAGTGTCTCTTGTAGACACTTTGGGGGTCATTACAACATTGGCGGTAAATGCCGCTTACTGCCGTGCAGAAGACCGCCAACACACCGCCACGGCTGCGGAATTCCGCCACAGCTATTACGACCCACAGCCCGGAATCTACCAAAATCCAGACACCCACACAAGTCCGCCACACCAAAAGTCAGTGATAAACTGGCGATAACAAAACCTCCACCGTCAAGCCAACAGGAATACGCCCACACTATCACGACCCACAAATCCACGCGGCGGTCTTTCAAGCCGCGCTCAAAATACACACAAACTTAAAAAACACAACCACATTGGACAATTACAAATACACACACCTGATACAAGTACACACACCACTCCCACACATCCAATACAATATAACACCCACAAACCATTACGACCACAATTGCATCTGAAGGCCAGAGAGAGACAACACCATCTACAAACTAGCATCCACAGGCACTCAACACCATCACTCACACAACATCAACGCACAAAACACCACACACCCCTAAACATCACCCCACACATCACAACACACACCACACCACACATCACCCATACCACCCCATGGCATCGCAAAGACACCCCAGGTTTTCTGAGGAGGAGCTCAGGGCCATGGTGGAGGAAATCATCCGGGTAGAGCCACAGCTATTCGGATCACAGGTGCAGCACACCACCATAGCTAGGAAGATAGAGCTATGGCGCAGAATCGTTGACAGGGTCAACGCAGTGGGACAGCACCCAAGAACACGGGATGACATGAGGAAGAGGTGGAACGACCTGCGGGGGAAGGAACGTTCCGTGGTCTCAAGACACCAGATTGCAGTTCAGAGGACTGGCGCCGGACCCCCACCTCCTCCCCAACAACTAACAACATGGGAGGAGCAGGCCTTGGCTATACTGCATCATGAGGGCCTCGCAGGAGTAGCTGGAGGAATGGACTCTGGTAAGGCAAATCTTTAAATACTTCATCCCTCACCCTACCTGCATGCTATCACATACCCCCTCCCTCGTCCTCACCCCATCACTCCAACTCCTCACACATGTCCCACTATCACAAACCACACATCCCAACACCAAGCCCTGCATGTATCAACAAAGCATGGACACCCATCACCAATGCATGGCCACTGCACATACCCACACACACCCCTAAACATTTAGCACACAAGGTCCTACACAAGAATGCAAGCACTGGGGTACAGGGTCACCCACCCATTGCACACCATGGCACACACAGATGCAATAATCATGACTTTACACCCCTGCAGGACCCCTACCCAACGTCACAGGACAGGAGGTTCCAGACATATCCACTCCGCCCACAGAAGAGGCCCACAGTGATGACAGCAGCTCTGTCCAACTGGATCTAGATGACCAGCCGGCCGATCTGGGACCTCAGGACAGTTGGTTCCTCTCACACTGGCACAAGCCACAACAGAGCCTCCCCTCTCTGGAAACACCAGCACAGCACCCACCCAGCGGGCCCATACCTCTGTCCCAGGACACGTCAAGCAGCAGTGTGTCCACCACTACAGGGAGCCCAGGCTAACCCACCACCCCAACAACACCAGGGACCTGGGGGCAGTGGCAGTGGGCACTCGGTTCAGGGGACAGAGGCACAGGAACACAGGGGAACTGGGAGGGCTGCTGTGCGGCAGGGGGAGGACAGGCCCAGGGAACCCACTCTACACGAGGCCCTCTCCAACATCATGGGAGCCTACCACCATTCCCTGGAGACTATGGCAACGGTAGTGGCCAAGTTTCAGGAGACCCAGCGGCTGCAAGAGGAACAGTATTTGGGGTTCAGAGAGGAACTAAAATCCATCAATACCACCCTGGGCACCATTGTAGGGGTGCTGAAGGAACTCGACAACACCAGGAGGGACACTGTGGCACAACAAGGGGCCCCTGACACTAGCCTGGACGATGAACTGCCCTCCGCCGGCACTAGTGGACAGGAGGCACCGCCACAGGACCACAACACCAGCACCCCACCCCCTGCAGATGGAGAACCACCCGCAAAACGGTCCCTGAGATCCAGGACAAAGACAGAGAACAATGCCAAGACCCCCACCAAAAAATGAGACCACCCTGATTGTCATCCTTCTGTCCCACTTTGTCACCCTGTCCATCCTTAAACTGCCCCAGCTCCACTTCCTATGCCCCTTTGGACAATGCACCTGTGAGACTAATAGACTGGACTCTGCCATGGACATTCCTCCACCATCACCCCTGACCACTTTACAACCCCCTCCACTATTTAGCACTTAAATAAACACCCTTAAATCACAAAACTATCTGGAGTCAGTCTGTGCTTTTGAAAATGTGTATTTGCAATAACTGTGGAAAACTGCTATATCCATTGTACTGTCAACATACCAATGTCACATAGCTCTAGTCCATGAGGAAACAAAGCAGATGTCACACAGTGATGAATCACCGTGTTTCTGTTGTTGATATCCTCTTCTTCTGCTTCCTCGTCTTCACTGTCCACAGGCTCTACAGCTGCCACAAGACCTCCATCTGGACCATCCTCCTGCAGAAAAGGCACCTGTCGTCGCAAAGCCAAGTTGTGAAGCATACAGCAGGCCACGATGATTTGGCACACCTTCTTTGGTGAGTAGAATAGGGAACCACCTGTCAGATGGAGGCCGAAGGTCCTCTCTATAACCCTCCTAGTTCACCCATGGGCCTCATTGTAGCTTTCCTCTGCCCTTGTCCTGGGATTCCTCACTGGGGTCAGTAGCCATGACAGGTTGGGGTAACCAGTCACCTGCAAATTATCAAGGGAAATCTGTTAGACACACACTAACTCTTAGGGATATCCCCAGACACCTAGTCACACTGTATAGGGTCCATGTCCTCACCTAATAGTCACACACGGTGCCTCTGGAGTTGCCCCATCACATAAGGGATGCTGCTTTTCCTCAGAATGTAAGCGTCATGCACTGAGCCAGGAAACTTGGCATTCACATGGGAAATGTACTGGTCGGCCAAACACACCATCTGCACATTCATTTAATGGTAACTCTTCCAGTTTCTGTACACGTGTTCACTCCTGAGGGGGGGACCAAGGCCACATGTGTCCCATCAATGGCACCAATGATGTTGGGGATATGTCCCAGGGCACAGAAGTCACCTTTCACTGTAGGCAAATCCTCCACCTGAGGGAAAACGATGTAGCTGCGCATGTGTTTCAGCAGGGCAGACAACACTCTGGACAACACGTTACAGAACACTGGCTGGGACATCCCTGATGCTATGGCCACTGTCGTCTGAAAAGACCCACTTGCCAGGAAATGGAGTACTGACAGGACCTGCACTAGAGGGGGGATTCCTGTGGGATGGCAGATAGCTGACATCAGGTCTGGCTCCAACTGGGCACAAAGTTCCTGGATTGTGGCACGATCAAGTCTGTAGGTGACAATTACATGTCGCTCTTCCATTGTCGACAGGTCCACCAGCGGTCTGTACACCGGAGGATGCCGCCATCTCCTCACCTGCCCCAGCGGGCGTGCTCTATGGAGGAGAACAGCGAGCAGAGAGTCAGCCAACACTGAGGTACGAAAACACAACTTTATTCCACACATTTTTTATTCCGCTATGTGCCTGTCTTAGTGTGTATGCAAGGCCTAGATATGTGTGACGCATTTAAAATTATGCCATGTGGCCCCCTGAAATGGCGGCTGCCTGACCTGTAATGTGGGACATGGGGATATGAGGTAACTGCGCTGGCGTTGTACATCGTCGCGGTAGACGGTCAAAGACCGCGGAGCAATCCTGCATTGGTTAACATTGGACCCTATGGGTCCCAGGTGCCAATGACGATGGATGCCGGCGGTGACGGTACGCACCGCTGCGGACGTATCTGGGGAAAGGGCCCCTGCCTTCAGCACGGAGGAGCTGGAGAAACTAGTGGATGGGGTCCTACCCCAGTACATGCTACTCTACGGTCCTCCAGACAAACAGGTAAGTACACTGTGAGCATGCTGTATGGGCAATGCCCGTGTGGAGTGGTGTGGAGGGAAGATGGGGGGGGGGAGAATGAGGCGTGCATGAAACCACGGTGAGTGGATGTGCATCATGGCAAGGGTAGGGATGCGGGCCAATGACTGTGATGGTGCGGGCGGTTATATCTTCTCCTTTTCCCCTGTACTATTCCTGTAGGTCAGCGCCCACCAGAAGAAGGATATTTGGCGTGCCATCTCTAAGGAAGTCCGGACCCTGGGGGCCCACCACAGACGGAGCACCCACTGCCGTAAAAGATGGGAGGACATTCGCCGCTGGAGCAAGAAGACGGCGGAGGCCCAGCTGGGTATGGCCTCCCAACGTGGGAGGGGTGCCCGTCGCACCATGACCTCCCTGATGTTCCGGATCCCGGCGACGGTGTATCCAGAGTTGGATGGGGGCTTGAGGGCATCACAGCAGCCACAAGGGGGTGAGTACACTTTCATTCAGCTGATTCAGTGCACATTGGAGGTGTCTGGGTGGGGGAGGTGGGCTATGGGTTCCCCTAGGCCAAGGTGTGTATAGTAGGCAAGGTCCCTTCGCAAGGCAGGCCATGTGCCCCCCCCCCCCCACCTGTGTTCAGAGGCAACTGCACCTAGTCAGGCTCCTGTGACTTCCATGTGTGCAGCAATCGATGATAGGCCTTGTAACCCATGTCCCTGTGATTAATTAGGGAACTCAAAGTGCACGGCGTAGTGCAGGGGGCTTCTGTGTCTGTAGTGTCCGCCAACGGTAGCGGTATTGCATGCGCTGAACATGTCTTTCTTCTGTCTTCCCCCCTTTTTGTGGTCTCCCTGTTCTTGTGTTCATTAGCATCATCAGGCGGAGGAGCTGTGCCACCAGAGCAGGAGGGAGCTGCATCCCACATGGCCCTGGAGGGCGACACAATGGAGTCTGAAGCCACCAGTGAGACGGAGGGCGAGGGGAGCTCCACGGCGGGGACGGGAGCTGAGACCAGTGCCACGGACTCCTCCTCTGATGGGAGCTCCCTTGCGCTGGCGGGCCCCTCTGTGCCCCCCGCATCTACAGGTATAGCTGCCACCCCCCCTGCCAGCACCGCCCTCCCAGCAGCCCCTCAGCGTGTGCCCTGTGGCCGCTCACCCAGGAGGGTGGGCATCTCCTTCGCCCCAGGCACCTCAGCCCCCACCCCTGTCAGCCTTGCTGCCCTCAGTGAGGAGGCCATTGACCTCCTCAGATCCCTCACTGTTGGGCAGTCTACCATTTTGAATGACATCCAGGGTGTAGAGAGGCAGTTGCAACTGACAAATGCATACCTGGAGGGCATTCATTCTGGTCAGGCAGCCCAACAGCGAGCTTTTCAGACTCTGGCCTCAGCACATATGGCAGCCATTGTCCCTGTGTCCAGCCTCCCCCCTCCAACTTCCTCCGCCCAGCCCCAATCCCCTGTACCTCAGCCTATCCCAAGCACACCATCAGACCAGCATGAACACACCCCAACACACAAGGGAAGCTCTGGCAAACATTAGCACCACACATCCCACAGGCACTCACACAAGCATCATACCCATGCACACATACCAACATCCACTGCCTCCACTGTGTACCCTTCCTCCTCGTCTCCCTCCTCCCTCCCTGTCTCGTCTCCAATCACACCTGCATGCACTACATCTTCAGCCACTACCTCCATCACCAGCACACCCATCACCACACCCCGCTCACGTGCACTCACGACCCCCACTACCATTCACACATCCCCTGTGTCCTCTCCCAGTGTGTCTGTGAGCCCACCTCCCAAGGTACACAAACGCAGCCACCACGGACAGTCCCCCACCTCAGAAGCATAAAAAGTTGGCCACTGCCCAGCGGGAGAAAGGCAACACATCTGGCACCAAAGGCTCTCCCAGGAGTACAGTTGGGAGTGGGAAGACAGCTGCGCCACCATCCAAGATGGGGAAGGGGCACAGAAAGAAAGGCAAGTCGCCGCAAACCTGCACGGCGGACAAGACCGCCACCAGCACCGCTGCCAAGGACACCGCTGCCACCAGCACCGCTTCACAGGACACCGCCGCCACCAGCACCGTTTCACAGGACACCGCCGCCACCAGCACCGCTGCCAAGGACACCGCCGCCACCAGCACCGCTTCACAGGACACCGCCGCCACCAGCTCCGCTGCCAAGAACACCGCCACCACCAGCACCGCTTCACAGGACACCGCCGCCACCAGCACCGCAGGCCAATGAGCGCAGAAAGCTCCGACGCTACTGAGTCTGCCACAAGCAGGTTGTAGCACTCTGGGCACAAAGCCCCTCCAGAACCAGTGGAGAAAGACATCCACTACCTCTGTCCTTGGCAGGATGAAGCACTCTGGGCACAAAGCCCCCGCCAGAACCAGTGGAGAAAGACATCTATTACCTCTGTCCTTGGCAGGATGAAGCACTCTGGGCACAAGGCCCCCTCCAGAACAAGTGGAGAAAGACATCCACTACCTCAGTCCTTGGCAGGATGAAGCACTCTGGGCACAAAGCCCCCTCCAGAACCAGTGAAGAAAGACATCCAGTACATCTTTCCTTGGCAGGATGAAGCACTCTGGGCACAAAGCCCCCTCCAGAACAAGTGGAGACTGTTATCCACTTGAGAGGCTGTGGCTTTGCACTCCCCAGGATAAAGCAGTGGGCAACCCACCCACTGAAAAGACTTGTGAGACTGTAGCTTTGCACTCCCCAGGATAAAGCAGTGGGTGACCCACCCACTGGAGAGACTTGTGAGACAGTGGTTTTGCACTCCCCAGGATACAGCAGTGGGCATGGAGCCCCCTCGGGGACCGGTGTCGTGCACTCATCCGGCTGAGGTGCCCCCCCTTACCTTCCCCCTGAGGTGCCTGTTGTATTTCTATCTGATGCCCCTGTAGTGTTCTCTACGTTTTGATCGGGTATTGAGTGTATGGGTATGGGCCTCGCCCATGCATTTTGGGCCCAGTGGTCCACGGACTTTAATGGTGCAATACCTGGACTTGTATTCTTGGTGTATATATTTGTTTGTAGGGTATATATATTTTTGAGTACTGGATTTTAATAGATTACAAACGTTCAAATCATTTTCTTTTGTCTTTGCATTCTTTCAGGGGGGTTGGGGGGTGTAACTGTAATGTATCAATATGTATTAGTGTGTGTGTTGTAGTGGGTGAGGGTGGGGGTGTGGGTGGGGGTGTTGCGTGTGTGTGTCACTCTTTTTCCCCTCCCCCCTCCCCTGTGTCGTAGGTGCAGTACTCACTGTAGTCGTCGCTGCCGGCGTTCGTGCTCCTAGTAGAGGAGCAGGAAGACAAAGGCAGGGAAAATCTGGAGTTCCGGTTCCATGGCGTCCTGGTTCCTTGTGGGGTGTGTAGAGGTGAGCGTTTTCCCTTCCAATTCCTGTTCCCGCCGTGTTTTTTGTTCGCGGTGAATCCGCCCCCGAAAAGGTGGCCGATTGGCCTGTTGTAATACTATAGGCGGTACACTGTGTTCCACCTGTCTGTTGGCGGTTACCGCCGCGGTGTTTGTTTGTGCCGCTGTGGCGGTCGGAATGTTAAAGTGGCTGTCTATGTTGGCGGTTTCCGCCACGGTCGTGATTCCATTTTTTTTTACCGCCGGCCTGTTGGCGGTTTTACCGCCGCTATCCCACAGACGCCAGGGTTCTAATGACCACCTTTGATGCAGTTACAGCGTTTCTTGGAGCAGGCTGCGGTTGATCCAAGGTCGTCAGAGTCTGAAGTTGTTGCAGAGGATTCCAGAAGGGAACTTGCAAGCAGAATCTGAAGAGAACCCAGAGGAGACACACAAATAGCCCTGAGAGGGGGATTGGCTAAGTTATCAGGTATGGACCTATCAGGAGGGGTCTCTGACTTCACCTGCTGGCACTGGCCACTCAGAGCCCTCCAGAGTGCCCCCACAATCCATCAGTTTATTTGTTGAGCGCACTACTCACCAGAAAGGGTCTCAAGGCGCTGGGGGGCTGTGGGGGGGTGGGGGGTGCTACTGCTCGAAGAGCCAGGTCTTGAGGCACTTTCTGAAGGTCAGGAGGTCATGGGTCTTACGTAGGTTGGCGGGGAGTGAGTTCCAGATTTTGGCTGCGAGGTGAAGCAAGATCGCTCAAGTCTGGGACACACTGGAGGAGTTCTGGGCACCACCCCTGGGGTGGTGATGGACAGGGGAGTGGTCACTCCCCTTTCCTTTGTCAAGTTTCCCGCCTGAGCAGGGGAGAAGGGGTCCCTGAATCGGTGTAGACTGGTTTATGCAAGGAGGGCACCATCTGTGCCCTTTAAAGCATTTCCAGAGGCTGGGGGAGGCTACCCCTCCCCAGCCTGTAAGACCTATTTCCAAAGGGAGAGGGTGTAACACCCTGCTCTCAGAGGAAATGCTTTGTTCTGCCTTCCTTGGACTGGGCTGCCCAGACCCCAGGGGGGCAAAACACTGTCTGTGAGGTGACAGCAGCTGTAGCTGCAGTGCAAGCCTCAGAGAGCTGGCTTGGCAGTACTGGGGGTCCATGGTGGAGCCCCCAGGATGCATGGAATTGGCTCCCCAATACCAGATGTGGAATGGGGGGACAATTCCATGATCTTAGATATTGGCCATATTCTGAGTTACCATTGTGAAGCTACATATAGGTATTGACCTATATGTAGTGCACGCGTGTAATGGTGTCCCCACACTAACAAAGTCCGGGGAAATGGCCCTGAACTATGTGGGGGCACCTTTGCTAGTACAAGGGTGACCTCACACTTAGTAACTTTGCACCTAACCTTCAGCAAGTGAAGGTTAGACATATGGGTGACTTATAAGTTACTTAAGTGCAGTGAAAATGGCTGTGAAATAGTGTGTGCACTATTTCACGCAGGCTGCAATGGCAAGGGGTTGTCTGAGCTCCCTATGGGTGGCGAAAGAAATGCTGCAGCCCAAATTGATCTCCTGGAACCCCAATGCCCTGGGTACCTAGGTACCATATACTAGGGACTTATAAGGGGGGGTCCAGTATGCCAATATAAATTGGTAAATTAGGTCACTCGCCTACAGTGATAAATTTAAAAGCAGAGAGAGCATAAGCACTGAGGTTCCGATTAGCAGAGCCTCAGTGACACAATTAGGCACTACACAGGCTTACACATTAGGCCACAAGTAGGATCCCAGTGACACAGTAAAAACACGCTGATACACATCACAAACAGGCCAAAAGTGGGGGTAACCATGCTAGAAAGAGGCTACTTTCCTACGATAAGAATATCATAAACACCCATATTAGGAACATCATAAAATGTATGGCAAGTCAGAAAAACATATTAGCATGTTATGCCCATAAAAGGAATAGTTGCATACACATATGAAAACATCATAAAAACAGGTAGGCAACATATACACCAATAAAGTCTCTACAAAGAACTTATATCATATACATTGTCTCTGAGTAGTACCTGGTTTCTATGATGAGGCACCTCCAGGGCCAGTGGAACAAAAATGGGGCCCCCGGTGCTCCTCTGTGCCAAACGGGGGCCTTGTAGGGGTTCCGAGGATGAGGGGGGCGGCACGCACCCCCTCTGCATTAATGACGGACGATCACTGGGCGCCCTTCCAGTCCTCAACCGGCCCTCACGAGGGGGGCCGAAGTCTGCCAATAATTCAGGAAGGAGGGGGGCGACACGCACCCCCTCCGCTTTAATAACAGGCCCCTCCTGGAGCCCGAGAACTCTGGAGGCCCCCTGGGCCTTCACTGGCCCTCCAACAAGGGGGGTGAGGGGGCCAACACAATGGCACCGGCCCACAAGGGGCCACAAAAATGGGACCGGTGGTGCAGGGGGCCTCCGGTGAGGCTTCTGCCCCGCCCACGGTCCTCAGAAATACCTTTGGGGTTCTGGTGGGGCAGGGGAAGGTTTCCTTCTCCAACTTGCCCTCCAAAATAAGTAAAAGGGGGCCCAGTGGGGCAGGGGAACCTCCGATGAGGCCTCCTTCCCTGCCCGACAGCCCCTGGAACCCAGGGCGGCCTGCCCAGCCGTCAGAGAGGGCAAGCACCAGAGTAGGTGCCTGTCTGTGCCCTGGGGGCGCTCCTCGGAGCGCACTTCACCCTGGGGGCAAGATAGGAGCTCGCTCGCTCCAATCTTCTTCCTGAGCAGTTTCCTCGTGTCCCAGGGGCAGAAAGAGTAGCGCGACTCCGGAGATTCAGATGAACAGTCCGCCGTGGCTGAGGTGGTGATTTTTCCCCGAAATCACGCTTACGAGCGCTTTATACTTTTGATGACCCTGGGTCGCGGCGGTGTTTCTGGGCTGCAAGGCGAGCTCTCAAAGCGCTTGAAGAATAGAAGGTGCAGCTCTTTCCCAAGCGCTAGTTTTGTCAAATATTGAAGAACTCCTTGTGCTTCACATGGTTGCAGGGGTCAGGGGCCACAGCATCCTGCCCCTGGGAGCAGAGTTGAAGAGAAAAGGCCCACTGGTGAAAGGGCCCAGAAACAGGCCAGCGTAATGGGGATGCAGGCAGTTCCTTACAGTGACCAAGCAGGTCACAGGTCAGCACAGCAGCAGCAGTCCATGGCGGTCCCTGGTGAGTCCTTCCAGCCTTCTGTCTCCAGTTCCAAAATGTCTCCAAGAGTCTCCAAATTGTGGGGAAAACTCCCCTGTACTTATACTCAGTTTTTACAGTGTTTTACACTGGAAGGGGAGAGGAGGTTCCAACCAGTTACAACTGGCCGGGGCACAACCTTTACTAATGTAGGTGTGCCCCGCCCCTCCCGTCTCTCAGCCCAGGAAGACTATTCAGTATGTAGATGCACCTCTGTGACACCTCCACCCTCCCTGTGTACAGGCTGTCTGAAAAGTATGCACAAAACCCAACTGTCACTCTGCCCAGAAGTGGATTGGAGTCAAGCTGCAAAACACCAGTGTCATAAGCACAGAGAAATGCTCAATTTCTAGAAGTGGCATTTCTGTAATAGTAATAAAAAATACACCTACACCAGTAAGCAGCATTTTGTACCACCATTACAACCATGCCAAACGTGCCTACGCTACCCCTCATAAATCAGACAATACCCCCTACATATACAGCAGGGCATTTCTAATGCAATCCTATGAGAAGGCAGCACTCACAGCAGTGAGACACCAAGTTAGGCTGTTTGTCACTACCAGGACAGGCCATGCAGCCTGGCACATGTGCTGCCTTCTACATACATGGCACCCTGCCCATAGGGCTAGCTAGGGCCTACCTTAGGGGGACTTACATGTAGTAAAAGGGGAGCTCTGGGCCTGGCAGGCACACTAGTATCATTTAATAATTTACAGGCCCTGAGTATAGAAATACGACTTATAGGTAAATTAAATATGGCAATTAGGTATAAGCCAATCATACCAACTTTAGATGGGAGAGCTCCTGCACTTTAGCACTGATCAGCAGTGATAAAGTGCCCAGAGTCCTAGAGCCAACAGCGAGAGGTCAGAATAAAATAGGAGGAATTTAGCAAAAAGTCAGGGGATGAACCTGCCACAGGGGCCAGGTCCAACACAGAGGGTAACACATTTCCTTGCAACCTGATGTTCAGTCCATGTTAAGTGGGGTATCCAGCTGCGGGGAATGAGTTCTGGTGGGTAAAAAGAAATTATCCTATGGGAGACGACAGGGAACGTCACAATATTTCTCAAGTAGGTGACTTAGGGCCTCATTTAGATCTTGGCGGTAAAAGTCCCTCCGTCGGTTTTCTGTCAGAAAACCCATCTGCAGACTTCTCGGTCCGCTCGCCTGATTTAGATGCATAAATAGCACCAACGGGAATAGTGGCAGGTAGCAGGACTTCAGCCACCCTTGCGGACGTCGAGCAGATTTCGATGTGCCTTGCCTCCAAGGCAATTGTGGCAGTGCTACTTCCACATCTCAGTTGGCAGATTGGAGGGGAAACGAGGTAAAAACCTTCCTTTTTTCATGAATCCACTTCCATTTCCAACTGAACATGACTGGATAAGATCTTCCATTGCTGCTGTCACTGGACCACGGAGACTACGTGATGTTGTTTTACCAGTTGTGTATGTGAGTCAGTATGTGTACGTGTGTGCACGCAATTGGATTGGTTGGTTGAGATGGAGCGAGCTGTAGTGGGTGATGCAGTTGTGTCAGTATTTGTGCTACTTGCAAACGGGCCTGCTGTTGTGTATGTTTGGCTGTTTATTGTAGTGATGTGTGTAACATTCATGCGAGTGTCATTGTATGGTGGTTGTTGTAGCAATGTGTGTAGTGATAATGTGTGAGTGTGTTTGTGTAGATGAATGTGTGGTTGTGTTGGCTGTCATGGTGTCATGTGTGGGTGTAGTGTCAACAGTGTGCGCATGTTGTGTCATGGATGTATGACAATGTTTATTCGGCATTGTGGTACAATGGATAATAAAGTGTTTGTGGTGTGTTGTGTAGTGGGTTGTGCAGGGGGACAAATATGGCTAAGGTACAGTATGTGCGTGACTTGCCTCTATTCAATAGCCAATGCCATTGTATGATGTCCATTAGGTCCTGCTACAGTCCTACTTCCGTCAGCAATCTGCAAGTGGAACTGTAACATCCAAATATAGTCGGCGGGAACCCGCCAGCCCGACGGCTTCGAAGAGCACTCCGTCATGGCGCTCGGTGGTTCAGCCACAATACATCTAAATACAGTGGTCGAACAATGTCAGATTGATGGAGTACTTGGGTCTGCCGCTGTGGCAGATTGCCGGTAATACCGTCAATATCTAAATCAGGCTCTTAGCTTCTTCCTCTTCTAACCATAACCATCACCAGTGGTTCATGTCTTCTGCTGAAATTATCATCTGCAGAGGGTTGGCTGGAATGAGTGATGGGCCATAGCCAATAGTGTCCCATCATTTCCCCAAAAGAGCTGTAACGGTTTATGGGAGTCAATACATCAAGGTAGAACCACAGCACTAAGTATTAGTCCACATAAATATTGTACACAATTGGAGTCACTAAGGTTCAAATCCAGTCGTTCTTAAAAGGTGAATTCTTCTTTATTACAAAGTCACTGTACCAATAATTTCAATCAAGTCGAGCCAGTCCCTCTGTGGTTCTACCTTGACGTATTGTCTTTCATGTACTTTGTTGAGTACAGTTCCATACCAGGGCATTGGTAACCATTCAGCACCATTGTTGAATCGTAATTGAATACGAATTACACACTTTAGCCTGTTGTTACTTTGGACACTTACAGGATTGTGCAGTTAAATTACGACTACTGATTTATGGTTTATGGGAGTGTAATGTAGGGGTGTTTCAAACATAGCAAAGTTTGCAAAGGTCATGAAGATTTGAAGGTTTAAAAATGTGATGCTAGAAATGACCCTTGCAAAAACACCAATTTTTAGCTAGATTATTTTTTCACAAAAACATTTTTGCTCAATGTTTTAACCACATGCAATATTTTGTCCAATGTGACATACTTAGTACTGGTGTTTGGTTGCAAAGTTTATTCAGAATTATAATTTTACACATCCCTGACTTATATAGATGCTGGACATGGATGGTGACTTTGAGTGCCAATGATGCCCAGTCCTCCTGCACCTACACTGAACCCTTCAATTTGACGTTGGTGTTGCTATACCATACTTATGTGCTACACGTCTAAAGGAATGCTGTTTTCTAGCACCAGAGCTACACTAACATTACTATGATAAACAGAGGTATGAGCTGTGGTCAGTGGGGACCAGGTCTGGCCACCTTATTCTCCTGGCAGTACACCTGCCACTGGTCTTTCATCTTACAGTCCCAGTCGCGGATGCATATCCAGGGGCAAGATGCCAGTAAAAGCGCGTCCCAAGATGGGCACATAATTATATAATGTTTTGAATCAGTGTTAACTTTTGATGCGTAGGGTGGGGCTGACATGTGTTAGTTTGACCCAGGGACAGTGGTTTGTAGCTGAAGTATGTGATAACTGGAGCTAGATCTGAGGCCCAGGTTAATTACTTTCACAGCAGATGCCAGGTGACAGTGTGGATTGCTTAAATAATGGTAGGTTCGTCATGATGACACATCCAGAAGTACAGTTCAGAGGAGCAGTTTGTCGTAGAAATATTGTATGAACTTGTCACAGAGCTCTATAGAGGTAAGAGAGGCTGATGAAGGCAGCTCTATGGCCATCAGCTCACTATAGACATTAACCATTTATTGGGTAATTCCCTGCTTCCGAGATCTTTACCATGCCATGTGCCCTGTCTGCCCTTGTAATTACAACAATGAATCTTGCTGGTTCCTGCGTCTTGTTCCATCTTCACACGTTTTCTGTTTTTAGAGATTTTTGTTTTATATATGTTTATAAAATTTCAGAAGCAAGATAGATATGGAAACATTTTGTGTTTATAGTTTCCTGGTCCAGTTTTGTGTTTTCTGCAGCTGAGTTTGTAATATATTAGGGCTGGATTATATTTTGGTGTCATAATCTGCCATATTCCTGTGGCCAAATTGACAGCACCTCAATTCCTTCTCTGCCTCCACCAAAGAAAAGGTATGACTCCTGTCATGCAATCACTCCACTAGCTACCTGTAGCTAAAAAGCAATGCACAAGGCATTCTGCTTCATGCACAGAGCTTCCTATGGAAAATTACTACTACTCCTAGCGTGTGTACTACATATTATCATACCACTTTATTATAAGAAATCTATTTTCGGGATACAAACCACAAAGCTCTGAACTAACTACTAGTCAAGATTTAAATCCTTCACTATCAATTACATTCCAGAAGAGAAGTGAAAATATGGTTATTTCCAAAAAACCTTTCGTTATCTCATAACCCTGACACAGAACCCGGAATGATAACTGCTCTATCAAGTACAATCTACAGTTTACTATCATGGATTAGCCCAGCCTGCTCACAATTTTGATATAGCAAGACACTGTCTGAGCATAAAAGTCATTACTGTATCTTTGGCTATTCTCCATACTTATTCTTGAAACTGAAACCATAACACATTGATGATACCAAATTCATCCTAAAAAATGGAGGATATACCATCATAACTTGAAGAATTGGCCTGATCACAAGACTATTCAGACTATTGACCCCTCTTGTAATATAATGTTTTTAATCAAGATTTCTATCAAACTACTGATGTCACAATTGCTTAGTCGTGAAGCACAGGTTGGGTTTTTGTTTGCTTCTAGTGCCAAATATTAAAACCGCTGATCAAAATAGAAGCTCACATTACTTGACATTTCTGTTGTTAATTCTTTTGGAATCAAATACATGATTTCAACTATTATTGAAAATTTAGATTTCAATACTACTGGGAAATCTCAGAAACTGACTTACTATATTGAAGTTTATGCAGCATTAGTGAGGGGACACTGTAATCTGAGGAGTTGATGACAGCCTACTATGCAGCCATTCGTACCCAGTTGTTGTCACAACTTTCTATGTTTCTATTAAGGTCCGTTTTGCGCATAGCTTGCATACTATACAGTAATGTCAATTGATAACTCACGGGCCTGCATTATTAATAACACCATAACACTCCCCAATCTGCTATAATAACTCCATTATACTGCTTGACCCCCTTACACTTACTTTAGACAGAATCCCTAGGGGTAATGTCCAGCCAGTAGTGTAACATTTCACAGTAATAAAGCACTTATCACCAACCCAAAAAAACATGGACTAACTGAAGCAATCTGCCACATACCACTGGTTAACAGAGGATTCTAATTTACTGCAGATCCTAACCAGCTACATACTACAACCACTTATTGACATTTCAATATGTCCATCATTACAGGATCACAGTAAAAAAAAGCCTATTCCAGCACATCACCACATCAGCTATGTCTCTATCTATGCCTGCTCAGGACCATAAACTGCAAACTAAAAATCTCACAATGGAGAGACAACCCGCGTAGTAACCAACGAAGTGGATGTGGCGAGAAGGTTGGAAAAAAGGCTCAGGAGGCTTTCCTTCCTTATGTATGGTGGCTTTTATAAAAACTTTCTTACTCAATGGAGTCCTGATCACAGCTCTCTTGTGTCTTCCTTTTTTTACTGAGTCAAATGCCACTGTCTTAAAAGGGGGGGATTACGAGCTGAATGGCTTGTACATATGCTTTTTCTATCACCATTAGTGCCTTTGCACTGTTTTCACCTTCCCTCCTCCAGTGTCCCCTTAAGTGCCTTAGCAAAGGTTTGGTGTATTTCTATACCTTGTCACTCTCCCTTCCAACATGCATCCCCTTCTACCTAAAGCAATGGCTAGGTTTGGTTCACTCACCGCCATAGCCACAACTCAGCATAGCCGCAACTCTCCTGAGTTGTGGCTGGCACGTCCACAGATGTCAGTGGCAACCACCACTCCTCCAACCATCTGTCATCTTCTTCTTCTTCCTCGCATGAAACGTTGGCCCAACACTCTGTACGCTCCATCCCACTCCAGAGCCCTGAGGTTGTTTCTGCACCGCCATCTCACCTCTTCATTGTTCGGACCTGCTCTTGCCTGTTCTCCTCATGGATCTTTCTGTCCGTCTTCATTCTCCCTTTCCAGTCCTCCAACCTCCTTTTCATCCACATAACACCTCCCTACTTTACCTGCAGCTGGTAATCCTTTGTCACTGTTGTTTACACGTTATCCCCTCCTCCTAACAGTGGTCTCTTCTTTCTTTATAGGTGTCAGCGCTGTCCAGTAGCTGTCATCCCGGGATCTCCGTCCGGAACAGGTAAGTGGGGTTTCCTATCCCTGGCCTTCTCCTTTACTTTCTCCTCCCCTACTTTCTTCTCTGGAAGAAATCTATCCTTATGGTACCAGGAGAAGAAATCCACACTGTTTTGTTCTCTTCATATTTTATGACGTGCAGAATCTGAAAGGTTGTAGGGCCAAAAACCAGCACAATACTCTTGCGTTATTTCCTTTTGTTTTGACCCATCCATTCTAGGCCTAATAAGTATACAAGTTGAACTATCTGCCCTTAAAAAATCCCAGGGCAGTTCTTTAAGTAGTATATTAACTCACACTCCTAATCTCAGTTCAGACCTTGGTCTATATACTGGAGGTCTTCGGGAAATAAATCCCCCCGTCCGAGAACAGAACTGGGATTGGTCCTTCCCATTTCTTCAGGATATTAACAGGATACATCTAAGATTCTCTTTTCACTGTATTGAACTCCAGTCTATACATTACAGGGTTTACTCATTTGAGCACTTTGTATGGACCCTGCCATTGGCTTAAAATCTTATGGTCTGTTGTAGGGACTGATAAGAAAACATAGCCCCAAAGGCAAATGTTTGAAGTTTGGACTTTTTATTGTACTGTTCCTTCTGGCCAGGATGATGGTGATCTAGTTAGTCTCATAATCTCTCTCATTTCTTGTAAGCGTGTTATCAGGTGACTTACATATTCAAGAATAGTTTTGGATTCATCGCTTTCTTTCTCCAATACTTCTCAAGCTATGTGTAATTAAGTACAAGGCTTTCCCTAAACAATAATTAAAAGGGAGCTAAAATAGGACTTTCTCTATAAAGCGTTCAGGAACTACGAGCTGTGTGGGTTGGTTCCTCTCCCAACTTCAATACAATAATCCCTTATTCTTAAAGAAGCATGGACCTACCTCTTAAAATCTTCGGATTCTGCTGCCCTAGCACAAGCCTCATGAAAGAGCGGGTCTTTATGTGATGCAGCTTTAAAATTCCTCACTGATTCACAGAACACTTTTTTATTGGCAGGCAGAGTCACCAGGTTTCTATATTTCACCACCCTCCTGCATTTGTTGCTTCTGGGAATAGGCCATTCTGTATCTTCCATTCCAAATAAAGGGGATCCATTCCACCAAAACTACCCCTCCTTCCAAGAGTCTTGCACCACTAATTCCAGTTTTGGGTAATCTGTCCCTACAACAACGGGTTCTGGTCATTTTGGGATTAGGCCAACTTGGAGGGGAACAGAAGCCTTTCCTTTATGTTGTATATCCACCAGAACAATTGGGTATGCTTTTTTCCTCTCCATGAACACACTGAATGGTCACAATTAACCGCTTAAGTGCCGACGTCCACACTACCTCCCTGGTGCGGGCCACGGCCAGTGGCTGACACCAGGGAGGGGGTTAATAAATAAAGGTGCGTCACACCCGAGGATTTTTTCTTTTTTCTTTTTATCCCTGGGAGACACGGAAGCTCTTCCGTGTCTCCCCCCGCCCCCCACCCGCCCCTTTGTGACGTCAGTGCACCGCTTCCTGCTCCGATGGGGAAAACGGCCACAAACGGCCTTCCCCACGTTCGGGAAGGCCTCGTAAGAAAGGGGAGAATCACCCCTTTCTTACGAGGTCTTCCTGAAAGTGTTTCCTGGCCCCCGATCGCAGCACATTCAGGAAGGCCTCATAAGAAAGGGGAGACTCTCCCCTTTCTTACGAGGCCTTCCTGAAAGTGTTTCCTGGCCCCTGATCGCAGCTTTAAAAAAAAAAAAAAAAAAAAAGAAATGGACAGGGGGTCTATGTAGATATATATATATATCACTTTTGTCAATATGTGTGTGCTTTCCCTGGGGGCTGCGATCGGAAAACCAGACCTACATATATTTATATATAGATTTGCCACCAGCGTCTTCAAAGCAATGCACATACTTCAACTGACGCTTTTCAACTGTAGCTTTTAGGCAGCAATAACAAAGTCAAGTAAGTATTGTGATTATGTTTCTGCTACAAAAGGGTCAGACTTGTCTAGTGGCAGTTTTAGTGCCATAAAGAAGCGCAGAAGGTTTATATGCCTACTGCAAAGAGCAAATCTGTATTTTATGTAAATAGCTGAGTACATTAGTAAAGTCAGCCATTACCTGCGCTATAATACAAATGAAATGTATGTGCGGGGTGGAGGGCGGCTATGGAGAGATGAAGGGCACTTTTGCTGGGTGGTAGTGAGGGAATCCGAGGAGTTTTTTTTAGTGTCTTGAAAGAACGTGCTGATTGAGGGAAGAAGCGCAGGTAAGGTGGCCTCTACTGCGGCACGTATCTCACACACACCATCGATTTTGTGACTGTCTACGTAGGCTAATGTTTTAGAGCAACAGTTTAGCCAATAGCAGAGATGGCATCTTGATGGATGCCGTCACTCGGGTTATAGAGGACAGCTCTGACATAGGATCAGAGACTGAGACATCAGATACTTAGACAGCATCTGAGGGATAGGACAATGGCGCAGACTCTGGGAGTGATTTTTCAGTCGGAGGAGTCCCATTCGATAACTCCTCTCCAGTACATTATGAGGGAGGTGATGAGGACAGTCCTGCTGTCCCTTCGCAAGCAATCTGTGCAACTGGGTAATAGTGGGTTAGCCCAACCCAGAGAGCAGGTGAATGCGGCAGCAAGCAGAGAGAGAGAGAGAGAGAGTGCTCTCTTGGGAGCTCCCCAATTTCGTTCAGCCCCAAATTCCACCGCCAAAATCGTATTGTGGAGACATCAAAATTATCTATCGGAAAAACAAACTGGTTTTGT
The DNA here is from genome assembly GCF_031143425.1 of Pleurodeles waltl. Lineage (NCBI taxonomy): Eukaryota > Metazoa > Chordata > Amphibia > Caudata > Salamandridae > Pleurodeles > Pleurodeles waltl. The sequence continues at coordinate 701,213,151 of NC_090451.1, read as the reverse complement.
AAGGCAGGCACCTGTGTTTTTGGTCCTGGGTTCAGTGGCCATATAGAGAAACACACTAAACCCAAACATTTCAGGAAACTAGACATTCGGGGGAGTCCACAGAGGTGTGACTTGTGTGGATTCCCCAAAGTTTTCTTACCCAGAATACCCTGCAAAGCTGAAATGTTGAATAAAAACTCTATTTTTCTCGCATTTCACACAAACTACAGGAATATGCTGGGATCCACAAAATTCCTACCACCCAGTGATTCCTCACCTGTCCTGATAAAAACACTACCCCACTTGAGTGCCTACACCTAGTGCCTGCGTCAGGAATGGATCACCCCAGGGTCAACAGCTGCCTCATGTAAGGACCAACAGTGACCGTTGTGTGATCTATTCCTGTCGCGGGCACCAGGCCTACCCACACAAGTGAGGTACCATTTTTATCGGGAGACTTGGGGGAATGCTGGGTGGAAGGAAATTTGTGGCTCCTCTCAGATTCCAGAACTTTCTGTCACCGAAATGAGAGGAAAAAGTGTTTTTTTGGCCAAAGTTTGATGTTTGCAAAGGATTCTGGGTAACAGAACCTGGTCAGAGCCCCACAAGTCACCCCATCTTGGATTCCCCTGGGTTTCTAGTTTTCAAAAATGCGCTGGTTTGCTAGGTTTCCCCAGGTGCCGGCTGAGCTAGAGGCCAAAATCTACAGGTAGGCACTGTTTTCAATGAAAAAATGTGATGTGTCCACGTTGTGTTTTGGGGCATTTCCTGTCGCGGGCGCTAGGCCTACCCACACAAGCGAGGTATCATTTTTTTCGGGAGACTTGGGGGAACGCTGGGTGGAAGGAACTTTGTGGCTCCTCTCAGATTCCAGAACTTTCTGTCACCGAAATGTGAGGAAAACGTGTTATTTTAGCCGCATTTTGAGGTTTGCAAAGGATTCTGGGTAACAGAACCTGGTCAGAGCCCCACAAGTCACCCCATTTTGGATTCCCCTAGGTCTCTAGTTTTCAAAACTGCACTGGTTTGGTAGGTTTCCCTAGGTGCCGGCTGAGCTAGAGGCCAAAATCTACAGGTAGGCACTTAGCAAAAAACAGCTCTGTTTTCAGTAAAAAAATGGGATGTGTCCACGTTGTGTTTTGGGGCATTTCCTGTCGCGGGCGCTAGGCCTACCCACACAAGTGAGGTATCATTTGTATCTGGAGACTTGGAGGAATGCTGGGTGGAAGGAAATTTGCGGCTCCTCTCAGATTCCAGAACTTTCTGTCACCGAAATGTGAGGAAAACGTGTTTTTTTATCCACATTTTGAGGTTTGCAAAGGATTCTGGGTAACAGAACCTGGTTAAAGCCCCACAAGTCACCCCATCCTGGATTCCCCTAGGTCTCTTGTTTTAAAAAATGCACAGGTTTGGTAGATTTCCCTAAGTGCCGGCTGAGCTAGAGGCCAAAATCTACAGGTAGGCACTTTGCAAAAAACAGCTCTGTTTTCTGTCAAAAAATGGGATGTGTCCATGTTGTGTTTTGGGGCATTTCCTGTCGCGGGCGCTAGGCCTACCCACACAAGTGAGGTATCGTTTTTATCGGGAGACTTGGGGGAACGCTGGGTGGAAGGAACTTTGTGGCTCCTCTCAGATTCCAGAACTTTCTGTCACCGAAATGTGAGGAAAACGTGTTTATTTAGCCACATTTTGAGGTTTGCAAAGGATTCTGGGTAACAGAACCTGGTCAGAGCCCCACAAGTCACCCCATCTTGGATTCCCCTAGGTCTCTAGTTTTCCAAAATGCACAGGGTTGATAGGTTTCCCTAAGTGCCGGCTGAGCTAGAGGCCAAACTCTATAGGTAGGCACTTTGCAAAAAACAGCTCTGTTTTCTGTCAAAAAATGGGATGTGTCCACGTTGTGTTTTGGGGCATTTCCTGTTGCGGGCGCTAGGCCTACCCACACAAGTGAGGTATCATTTTGTATCGGGAGACTTGGGGGAACGCTGGGTGGAAGGAAATTTGTGGCGCCTCTCAGATTCCAGAACTTTCTGTTACCGAAATGTGAGGAAAACGTGTTTTTTTTAGTCACATTTTGAGGTTTGCAAGGGATTCTGGGTAACAGGACCTGGTCAGAGCCACACAAGTCACCCCATCTTGGATTCCCCTAGGTCTCTAGTTTTAAAAAATGCACAGGGTTGGTGGGTTTCCCTAGGTGCCGGCTGAACTAGAGGCCAAAATCTACAGGTAGGCACTGTGCAAAAAACAGCTCTGTTTTCTGTCAAAAAATGGGATGTGTCCACGTTGTGTTTTGGGGCATTTCCTGTCGCGGGTGCTAGGCCTACCCACACAAGTGAGGTATCATTTTTAACGGGAGACTTGGGGGAACATAGAATAGCAAAACAAGTGTTATTGCCCCTTATCTTTCTCTACATTTTTTCCTTCCAAATATAAGAGAGTGTGTAAAAAAGTTGTCTATTTGAGAAATGCCCTGCAATTCACATGCTAGTATGGGCACCCCGGAATTCAGAGATGTGCAAATAACCACTGCTCCTCAAAACCTTATCTTGAGCCCATTTTGGAAATGCAAAGGTTTTCTTGATACCTATTTTTCACTCTTCATATTTCAGCAAATGAATTGCTGTATACCCAGTATAGAATGAAAACCAACTGCAGGGTGCAGCTCATTTATTGGCTCTGGGTACCTTGGGTTCTTGATGAACCTACAAGCCCTTTATATCGCCGCAACCAGAAGAGTCCAGCAGACATAACGGTATATTGCTTTAAAAAATCTGACATCACAGCTCAATTTCAATATTTGTTTATTTCAGCTGTTATTTTCTGTAGGAAACCCTTGTAGGATCTACACAAATGACCCCTTGCTGAATTCAGAATTTTGTCTAGTTTTCAGAAATGTTTAGCTTTCCGGGATCCAGCACTGGTTTCACACCCATTCCTGTCACTAACTGGAAAGAGGCTGAAAGCACCAAAAATAGTAAAAATGGGGTATGTCCCAGTAAAATGCCAAATTTGTGTTGAAAAATGTGGTTTTCTGATTCAAGTCTGCCCGTTCCTGAAAGGTGGGAAGATGGTGATTTTAGGACCAGAATCCCTTTGTTGATGCCATTTTCAGGGAAAAAAACACAAACCTTCTTCGGCAGCCCTTTTTTCCCATTTCATTGGAAAAAAATAAATTTTCACTGTATTTTGGCTAATTTCTTGGTCTCCACCAGGGGAAACCACAAACTCTGGGCACCATTAGAATCCCTAGGATGTTGGAAAAAAAGAACTCAAATTTGGCGCGGATAGCTTATGTGGACAAAAAGTTATGAAGGCCTAAGCGCGAACTACCCCAAATAGCCAAAAAAGGGCTCAGCACTGAGGGGGGGGAACGGCCCAGCAGCTAAGGGGTTAAAGCATTGCAACCCTGGTGGGATATGTATCTGACCTCCACCTGGGCTCAGGGATTCCTTTTAATTTGTGGATCTGGTAGGCTTCTGGCAATTCTCATGTGTAAACCCCACTCTTTTTTGATCCTCCTTCCTCACGTTCATCCCTACTTTCTTGTGCAGTTATATTTTCCGGCTAGTTCAACAGCAGTCTCCAGTATTTGTTTACTGTGTTGTTTTACCCACTTCTGAACAGGGAACTGGAGAGAGTTTAAAAACTGCCTCAGATAGATTTGTTTCGGTAGTTCATCTCTGTTTGTGGCTTACAGTTTTAACCACTTGTGTTTCATATCCTTTACTCTATAATACAGGTCTTGGGGAGTCTCATTGGGTCCCTCTTTAATCTGTCTTAATCAGATTTGATAGCTTTTCTCATCTACCGACAGTTGTTCGCGAATACCTTGTTTTATATCCACCTGAGAAGTAGTTCCCCTGGGGTTGGCTTCTTGGTAAGCGGTTTGTAAGTCCCTGGTCAGCAGGGGACCCAGATACAGTCCCTATCTATCTCCCAGCCATGATGTGGCTTAAGCTGTATGCTCGTAATTATTGAAAAAGAAATCAGGATCTTCCCCTCCTACATTCTTTTGTAGGACCACCGAAGGGAGGACTGTATGGCCTTGTTGCGGTCCCAAAACATCTGCTAATTGGCTAACCTTCGTATCCTGGGTTTGGGCCACCTTGTCTATCTTATCGGCCCGACTTAGGTTGGCTTTGTGGAAAGACTAACTATCTTCAGCAACCACTGTCTTCCCCCGTTTCCTCCGATCCCACTTCTGACACCACTTTGTGGAGGGACAGTCGGAAATAAGGCTAAGGAGGCTTCTTTTGCTTAGGTATTGTGGATTTTATTGAATAAACTAAAGTTATATTCAATGAGGGTGGGATGTGAATGTGGTCTCCCCCTACATTAATGTATGTCCTCTTTATTATCAGTAGGGTATTAGGATTTTCATTTAAGCTTTTTTATTTTTCTCCTCTCCGGGTCTGTGTCAGTTTCCAGCGATGCCCCTAAAAAAACTGGAGAATATCCAGGTAAGTGAAAAGAGAAAAAATCAAAAAAGGAAAATGGGAGCGAAGCTATGCACTTTAAACACATGCTCCCCTGCTCATCCTATTAAGTGCTTGTGGGCTTCCTGGTGTGAGACACCCTTTGTTAGTCAGGGAGGGCTCCCATCACTTTTACAGTGTTGTGTTTGTGAGTTCTCTGTTCCACAATGGAGTCCCGATCAAGACTCTCTTGTCTTTTTCCCTTTTACTGAGTCACGTACCTCTCAGTTAATTGGGGTGGGGATGTATTAATAATGGAAAGGCTTGTCTATATCTTTTTTTTATCACTATTGCCCTTACACCGTGTCTACACCTTCCCTCTTCCAGGGTCTGCTTAAATGCCATATCGAAGGTTCCATGTATTTCTAAATTTCGCCTCTTGTGGTCCTTTCTATCCGTCTCCATTCTCCCCTCCAGTCCACAGTCCTCCTTTTCCTCCACGTAGTTCCTCCCCTTTCCCTGTAAGTGATAGCCTTTTGTCACTGTTTTTTTGTTTACATGTTATTCCCTTCCCTTCTCCTACATAGTGGTCTTTCCTTTTTTTTAAGTATTGGTGCTGTCAAGTAGCTGTTGTTCTGGGATCCCCATCCAAAACAACAGATAAGTGGGATTTCCTATCCCTGGCCTCCACACAGTGGACTACATTCAAAAGAATTACCTCAAAGTGACCTGCAGAGCTGTTCAAACGGCAGCTGAAAATCATAAACTGCATCCCTATCTCACACTTCGTTGTCCATCACACTGCTAAGCACTGCGCCCCCTTACAAGATAACTACACCTTGGTGGACATCAAGCATGTCATGGAAACACTTCCTACGTAGGAGCAAAACAATGAATACTTCATGCCACATACTTTGCCCTGTATAGCATGCTACCCATGTAGGCAAGCATTTCAATTCTCTGCATTCTGGTAGTAAGCATAATATAAATGAAAATGCTACTGTAAAAAATTCCCAGTTTTGTATGGTCACCCCAACACTTTTTAGGGCCGAGCCTGTGTCGCATGCGCTTGCGCATGCGTTTAGCTAGGGAGGCGCTTTAGTAGATAGAAAAGGGCTCAGAACCCCGTCCATGTTACGTCAGTGTCTTTCATTGGGTCCTGAGCTTGCCTTTCAAAATCTGCTTGCTTTCATTAGTGGAAGGCACGCCTTTTCCGTTGGTTAGCCCTCCTCGAGCGCAGCGACCAAGTACTGAAAACATGCGAGGCTCGATGTTTCCCATCAGGTTTGTGGACTACTTTTTATCTTTTTATCGCAGCGCGATCTCACTTGTTGTCGCCTGCTTTCTCCTTTCCAGGACAACAGCATTCTCATTAGATTTGTTTAACCTGGGTAAACAACACCAGCACATAAAAGAAAACTCGCAGCCATAACTGGTGCCAATGACAACGGATCAGTGCTGAAGAGATAAATCAGTCATTAATTAAAAATAACATATCACTGCATAGTTTTATTTTTTGTGTAACACTAATTAAATCTCTCTTTGGTTAACCCCCCGGGACCAATCAACTAGAAACTAAACCAACTAATAACCTCCTTGTCAAAAGAATTAAATTGAACTGTTTATGGGGCAGCAGTAGGTCAGCAGGCGCATTTATTTGGTTTTAGCCACTTCTCAATCCCACTCGAAGGAAGAGGGCAACGGTCAATCCAGCAGTGTGGCAATCATTGCAGGGCTGCAGCCAAGCATAAAAAGGCTGTAATAAACAGGCCCGCTGCCTCCTATCACTCCATTCATCCTGCGCCTGAAAGTGCCCAGGCCTTCTGGCCTTGCTGAGTGGTGAATCTCCGTGCAGCTGTTTCCCCCTATTATGAGAACATGATAGGCACCCCTGCCACTCGAAATGTCTACAACAGTTGGATGCACTGAATCTATCTTATCTTGGATAATTATTTTTATGTGGTTTCCGAGCCTATTGACAGCCTTCAGATGGTGTAGACAACTCCAACTGTGTTTTCAGGCAGAAGGGTTTCATTGCCTTGGCGCCATTGTTAATGAGCAGCTGCTGAAAGAAGGCTGCCGTAATGTTGATTGGTCACCTCTAGCACACAATCCCTTTATATGACCTCCATGCCATAAAGCCGTAATGCAGCCTCAGCATATGCATCATTAAAATCAAAGTCCAATACTGTAAGCAGTAAATCTCCCGGATTCTCGCTTTGACAGGCCTCCCTTCAATATCATTCACTTAAAACTACCTAGGGATAACTTCCTTTGTCAGATTTAAATATATAGACTGCGGAATAATAATGGACATTTCACATTAATTTGATAAATACAATTTCATTCCTCAGAAATGTTGCATTAAACTAATTGTAGCGAGCAGGGTTTCCAGTCTATTAAAATGTTAAAATTTGGCGTGGGATGTTCATTCTCACTCCAGTCCACCTTATTTTCGGATTTTAAAACAAGGTTTTAATTGGTAAAGGGGTGAAAAAGTTTTTCAACTCTGCTGCCCGGTGCTATGGACATGAGCTCTATGCTTCGGATAGAAAGAGTTTAAAAATTGGTTAAATACAACCTTTGCGTGCCTCCAGAGCAGGGTGCCCTGAGAGCAAATGACTTCCAAGTCACCCTCTTGATTGGTGTTTGACCCGCTTTACAATGTGTGCCATTTAAAGCCCGCGGAATCCAATCAATGTGTAAGGTAAATGGCAGCTCATCTGTCGAGATTAAGTGCTCGACAAAGTCTCAGACACTGGCACATTTCGCTGAAGCCATTAGTAACACCTGGAATCATTCACATTAGTTTAAAATCTGGCCCCATAAAGTCCCAGCCATTAATGATTATTCTGACTCCTCAGAATAAATGGCTTAAAGTTTTTGATAATGAAAATATACATTCTGCAGTAGTTCTTTCTTAAACCCACATTACCTTTCTAATGTACTTCATGGCTGATAGGAACAGGCGGTGTCACAACTCTCGCTGGGTTTTTTATTGTGCTGTAAAGTATTTAAGATCTGTTGTAGTGTTACTTTCTCCAAAATGCTATGCTGTACTTATTTCGCTGTTTACAAAACAGCATTGAGGTCTGGGCATTAATTGGATTTATTCCAATCAAGGTGTTATTATGCGTAACTAGTATTATGTGCTTTACCATGGAAGCTGCTCAATTTGGTAATCTATGCGCTTAAAGGAACAGCAGTCCTGGTCACTGAGGTATTCTGCACAGGATAAAATAATAACAGAAAACACTGGGCTGTGAGTGGTGTGCGTCAGATTAGTTATAGCTAAGAGGAATTATTTAAATGTCTCAAATAAATCTTTTCATTCACACATCCATATCTTTTAAGTGCTCATTAAGGTGGGGTGTGACAGACCTGGAAAATTAAACACTAAGGCCCTCATTCTGACCCTGGCGGTCGGCGGAGAGACGGCGGTCGGACCGCGAACAGACCGGCGGTATTAAAAATGGCATTCTGACCGCGGCGGTCCCCGCCGCGACCGACCGCCACTTCTCCACTCCGACCGCCACGGCGGTCATGACCGCGGGGCTGGAGTTTGCGCACTCCGGCCCGGCGGTCGTCCCAAAACCGCCAAGGGTATTATGACCCTGCCTACCGCCGCGGTTTCTTGCGGGCGGGAACCGCCGTGCGAACCATGGCGGTAAGCACTATCGGGGCCAGGGAATTCCTTCCCTGGCACTGATAGGGGTCTCCCCCACCCCCCACTACCCACCCGAGTCCTCCCCCCACACCCTCCACCCCCCTGCCACCCCCCAGAGGTGGTACGAACCCCCTCCCCACCCCCACCCCGACATGCACATACATGCACCCCGACATGCACACACCCCCAACATGCACATATACACACCCCCTACACACACATACACAACGGGGACACATACCCGCACACATACATGCAGACATGCGCACCTGCCGAACAGCACACATTACCCATAGACACAGCAGCACCCCCCGCCCGCATACACGCACTCACACACCCCCTCTACACACTCACACGCACACCCCCATGCACGCCCACATCACACAACACCCCCCCACCCCCTCCCCTCACGGACGGTCAACTTACCTTGTGCGTTGGTCCTCCGGGAGGCGACGGGAGCCATGGGGAGGTGACCGCCAACAGAAGACCGCCAACAGAAGACCGCCACACAGAAATGTGGGTCGTAATTCTGTGGGCGGTGTTCTGCTGGCGTGGCGGTGGAGGTTGACCAGTCTCCACTTTCCCGCCGACCGCCAGTGTGGCTGCTGGCGGTTTTCCGGCGGAACGCTCCCAGCGGTCAGAATGCGCACAGCGGCATACCGCCGCGGTCGGCGGTCTTCACCGCGGCGGTAACTCGGCGGTCTTGCGAAAAGACCGCCAAGGTCAGAATGAGGGCCTAATTCTCTTCTCTGAAGCCTGAGTGAAACCTCCCAAGGGCAGCTAGTGTAGGTGTGCTACAATTCTGGGGCGGCCTACAAACAAATACTAGCTCAGATATGCCAAGCAAAACACTCTTGAAAATAGTAAATTTAATAAAGGTGCCACACATAACATTTGGCCACTTGTCTGCTGTGCATAATTAGGGTTGAGCGCGTAAGCGCTCCGTCCCTGTTGTAATCTCTCTTTGGGCTTTTAACCACGTCCATGTCACGCCTGTCACTTTCATTGGTTCGTGGGCTTGCCTTTTAGAATCCCCATGCTTTCATTAGTGAAAGGCATGCATACGTCATGCTTTTTCCCGTGTTTAGTCCTCCTCGTGCGCACCGGCCAACTACTGAAAACATACGAGGCTCCATGTTTTCAACCTGGTTTCTGAACTACTTTATTTTTTTATTTTCCATGCAGCTAGATCATGCTCGGTTATACATAGCACAATTGAATTCGTTTTTTTTTCTTTCAATTTATAGTGCAAGAAAAGTCTGGTAAGGAGTTTACAACGCTAATAGCTCTAACTCGAACAAATGCGAGAACCGTTGCATTGCAAATGCTTGTTTCCTTAATGCTGATGGTTATGAGGCTGAAAGTGCACAGGCTCCTGCTAACCAAGCCCTAGTACCAGTGCTCACTTCCTAAATATGATGCATGTGAATGGGTATCCCCAACTTGCAAGGACTTTAACTGCCTTATAATTCCCTTGTAAACTGTACCAGCGTTATCCAGGGCTTGGGAGTTAAAGGGGTCACCTGGGCCTGAACCACTGCTTGTGCCACCCAGAAAGACCCAACTTAACTGATGACAACATGCCTGTCATTGCAGACTGTAGGAGCAGTGCAAACTGCTCCACTCAACTTTGACTTCACCATGTGTGGCAAGGTGAAAGCAGTACTTTTAATATACGCCAGTCACCCCTAAGATAGGCCTCTTAAGCTCAGGAGGCAGGGCGGATTATATTAAAGGTGTGGATATATAAGTGCAAGCATAGTGTTCTTTTTCCACTGAGGGATACTCTAAGCATTCAGTGGACATGGGTAACATGGGCTAGTACATGGGCATCCGAGCTCGCCAACTCTATTATGGCCAGATGAAGTATGCCATGTTTGGTATCAAACGACTTGTCTGGCTAAACCTGACTTTTTTCTAAGGTCAGAATTAATGTAACATTTGCCACAGTGGCTACCTTTGAGATTGCGCCAGCCTTTCCTGTGCCCTGTCTGGTAGCCTGCAGCTGCTGCAGTCAAGACAGGAATCTGTCCCCTGCCAGAAGGTGTAAACACTCTAAGGAGTCAAGGTCAAAGGCCTGCCGGGTGGGAGGTGCCACCTCCCTTCGGGTGAAGGGGAACATCAAGGACTTGGGCTTCAAAGCTCACACTGCCTCTGATATGCAGTCAGACTGACTCCCCAAGGAAGACTATGCCACCCCTTCACTCTCAGGCACATTTGCGCCCAGGCAGGTGGGAAAATTAAGTAGTCAGGTAGCGTACACCCCCAGAAGGCTAGCCAAACTCCTGGGGTGGGCTACCTGATCTGTACAGCCAAAGATGGGTTCTGCCATTTTGGAAAGAGCCAAAATAGAAGGTTCAGGGTACAAATGGTGACACCCACCCCTGGATGTAGTCACATCAAGGGGGATTAGCTACCAGAGCTAGTAACCCATTGGCAACCTGCACTGAAACCCAAGCACCCCTAAATCTGGTATTTAAGGGTCACCTCTGGAACTCGAACCTCAGATATGATTCGATTTGAAACCAAGGATAAAGAATAGACCAGAGTCTGTGACGGAGGAACTGCACAAAGCAAAGTTGCGATAGCCTGCACCTGTGGCAAATGCGACTCGTCCTGGACCAGAGACCAGTTCCAAAGGCAAGAGGAACTTCTCTGAGCACCAAAGGCAAATCCATAACTCCCTCGGACTAGTGGTACTAGCTCCCTGCAGTCCGTAAGTAAAAGCACGTTCCCAGAACCAAAGATTCAGTGGTGGAAGGGCCTACAGAGGGATCACCAAAAAGTAAATGTTCTTGTGCATTATGGGAAACACAGTCCTGCCATCTAGCGAGTTTCAGGTAGTTACTGTTTCCCCACAAACTACAGGATGTTGAAGTAACTGTACGCTGTGTTTGCCACTGCCAAGGCTTAGTGGTGGCCAGTCCAGCTATCACTGCCTTTGTTCAACGCTGCACCTCGAGGGAACCCCACAACACCTTCAACCACCCACTGCAGTGGCACTTTTGTAGGTTTTTACATCTGTTTCCTCACCAGCAGCATCTAAGAGGTGAAACCAGCACCTGCAGAGCCCATGTTCGGCATCAACGACAGCCAGGACCACTTTGCACCCAGACCATATGAGCCCGATGAAGTGGTACTCCCTGGTGGACCTTGGGCAAGGGACCTGCACCAGCTTTACCTCCGCTGAGGCCCTGAACTCGACCTGCAAGTGACCGTGTGTCACTAGTGTATTTTTCCAGCAATCGTGCCTCTCGCTTTCAGCACTAAGGACAGCCAGGACAACTCTGCACCCAGGCCCTACGAGCCAGGTACAATTGTACTGACTGCTGATCCCTGGTCCTGACACCCACCTCGTCGTAACCCCCAAGGGTTTCCAATGGACTCGACCTGACTGATTGTCCCTCGTAACCCCCAGGGGTTTCCAATGGACTCGACCTGACTGATTGTCCCTAGTTGTTTTCTCCATTGACCACAATGCTAAAGTTTGACAGTAGTGAAATGCACTGATTTATTTTTCCTTCCAAAATCGATAACTCCAGTTATACTGATCTGATTGGGTTTGTTTTGGTGACTAAATTTATATAAAAATCTGCTCTAATTTTATATATTGGTATTGGATTTCTTTCGAGTTTAATCTTTAAACCATTGTCCATGTTGGTACTCTGAAATGCTTAGCATAAGTTCCTCTATTAAAGCCTCACTGCTCTGTGCCACACTACCAGGACCGAGCTAGGGATTTCTTATTGTGAATCCAAAGTACCCAGTCTGGGGTATTGTGAGAATATTGCATAGTGAAGCCTAACCACCCTTACTGCATCATACTCCACTTTCCTACAACTACAATAAAATGCAATGCATTACAATACAAATATAAGAGTAATTGTATATAGAATTACAGTGGGTGAGTTCATGGGATAGAAGCTCTCACTTAAACAATAGACACTATTGCCCTCATTGTGACTTTGGCGGTCAGCTGACCGACATACCGGCGAACGCGGTAGTACCGCCACCAGGCTGGCAGTGAAGACCGCCATATTATGATCATGGAGGTGATCCCTCCCATATACAGCCAATGCACCGCCTGAACCACCAGTGAGGTCCGGCCACCAACCACGGCGGTTGCCAACTTCAGCCCATAGGAACACCATTCACTGCCCACCTTATTACGACATAGCAGACCACCAGGATTCCCAGGGCGGAAACGACCCATATAAAAGGAGATTCTCACCTCCAGGGACACAGAGGAGTCCGTGGCTGCCATGGAACCCAAACTGGAAGTACTGCCGATGCCGTACCACACGATGGGAGTCCAGGAGCGAGGACATCGATGAAGACGACGACTGTGAGTACAGCCGCCTAGTACACAAGGGAGGGAGGGGAGAGTGACACACCCACACGCACAACACACACCATAAACACATACCACGCAATTCGAGAACAATCCACTGGATTGGAACACAACAATTACAGAAGCCGGAAGCAAAGAAAGCCAGGACAAATAACTGTGATTCAACCACTGTATTCCAGTTGGAACGGCCCCCACAACAAAATAAGAACCATGTACAAAGGGCCGCTGGCCAGTCCAATTGTCAATGGCAACTCACAGTGCAACAAAATAGGCCCAACTTGACTCCTGACAGCCTAAGTGACTCCAGTGGGCAGGGACATCAATGTGGAAGGCAGGCACCTCATGGGGTGGGGGACAGGGTTCTTGGAAGAGGGGTCCTTGGACTTAGGTTTGGGAGGGGGTGGAGTCTTGGTATGCTGTTTAGGGAGCGGGGAGTGGGCCTTGAGCAGGGGGTGGGAGTGGCTTCCCTATGCTCCGTAGTGGAAGTTTGTTTAGCGGGGAGAGAGACACTTGCAACACTAGGATGGCCATGGGAGGACTGGGAACTGGAGGTCCTGTGCTGGGGGAGCACAACCTTACATTTCTGGACAACACAGGGTGGGTCAGGAGGAGGGAAGAGGTCAAGGCGGGCAAGGAAATTTTTTTAGGTACAGTGGTGCGGAGTGTTGGAGGATGTTTGGGAGTGGAGGTAGAGTGAGTGGTTGTAGGAGGTGTAGGTGTGCTGGACTGGGTTATAGGTGTATGTAAGGTGTCCGTGTGTGAGGTGAATGGCTGTTGAGTGTCTGAGTGGGAGCGTTTGTGTGTTTTGGGAAGAGGGGGGTAGAGGGGGAGGGAAATGGCAAACAGGTTGTGTGAATGTATGATGGGGTGGTGCCTGCAACTAAGGTGGGTGTGCTGCATGAGGTTGTGATTGTGTTGGTGGTGACTGTGCATGTGGTGAATGGGGTGCTAGTCTACATGTCTGCTGTTGTGGTGTCTGTGGGCAAGGCTAACAGGTGGCAGGATCTGGAACTGAGGATGCAGAGCTTGCAGGTGTCCTTGTGAGTCCTGTTTGTTGTCTTGGGCGCATGCTCATCTGATTGTGTGCTTGGGATGGGTGGGGGAGAGGGCTCTGGGCAAGGGGTACAGGTATTCGGAGGGGGGACAGAAGAATTAGGGACACTGGCTGCCGTCAATCAGGAGGCCAGAGCCAGAAACGATCTCCATAGGCCATCCAAGCCAACGAGAATGCCCTTAAGGAGGGCATTGCATTGCTGCATCTGAGATGCTGGCCCCTGGATGGCATTTACTATGGTTGACTGCCCCACAGAGATGGATCTCAGGAGGTCAATAGCATCCTCAGTGAGGGCAGCAGGGCTGAATGGGGCAGGGGCTGAGGTGCCTGCGGCGAAGGAGACGCTCACCCTCCTGGGTGAGCAGGCACAGGCAACTAGGTGGTGGGGGGGAGGGGGGAGTGCTGGGAGGGTGGTGCTGGAACGGGGGTGGCGGAAGATGACTATGCCAGGGTGGTCCAAGAGGGGTCCACCACAACCAGGGAGCTTCTATCGGAGGAAGAATTAGAGTCAGTTGTAGCAGATCCTGTCTCCCGTGGTCCCCTCTCCCTCCAACCCACTGGGCCCCTCAGCGTCCTGGGTCCTGTGGGCTGCAGCTCCTCCACTCACCGGTGTCCCTGCTCCTTCGCCAGATGATGCTAATGCACACAAGGACAGGAGAAGAAAAGGAGGAAGGGTGGGGGGGAGAAAGGGAGCACAGGGTCAATAACAGCACATATAGCATACACAGCACAATGATTCACTGATCATCTACACTATGCAGTAACAACCACAATACCACACTATTGCCTGGGAACAACAGCTGAAATGAACTCTGAAGACACTACAATCTGCACACCTTCTGAGACTCAGTAATCCATGTCTGCCTGTTGACAAAGGCACAGCTACACTTATTCCATCACAGTGACTGCACAACGTGCAATTGCCAGGTCACACCACCTAGGCAGTGGACATCAGTGCATCACTTCAACACTGGTGAGTCAGGATGTAGGCCTTTACTGAAGCAGAAATACCAGCAAATTACTAATACCAATTGTACATACCACTCACCAAAGCTATGCAGAACTATACAACATAACCTACAAGGGCATACTGAGGCATATACTGACTATTACCTTGGCATCCAAAGACCATGCTAGGCAGTAGGAAACGAATATACACATTGTGTACTCACCCCCTTGTGGCTGCTGTGCTGCCCTCAAGCACCCATCCAACTCTGGGTTGGCCACCGCCAGTATGCGGGCCATTTCAGGGGGTCAGGGTCTGAAGGACACCCCTCTGTTTTTGGGAGGACGTCCCGAGCTGGGTCTTCATGGTCTCCCGGGCCCAGCGTCTAAGTTCCTCCCACCTCTTTCTGCAGTGGGTGCTCCACCGGCTATGGACCCCCAGGGTCCGCACGTCCTTGGCTATGGCACGCCATAATCCTTTCTTCTGATGGGCGCTGACCTGCATAGGAAACAGAGACAGAAGGACACCATTAACTACACACTACATTCTGTTACAGCAGCAGACTACATACTACATTGATCCCACATTCATCTTACACATCACTCGTACCTCTGTATATACTGCGTGCAGCACACAACACTCCTTAAAGGACACACTGCGTGCACAAACATACTATGCAGCCATGTCGCATCCATAATACCTGTTGATCTGGAGGCCCATACAACTGTCCATAAAAGGGTAGGGCCCCATCCACTAGCTTCTCCAGTTATAAGGATATGATGGCTGGGGCCTTATCCTCTGTAGCACAGGCCATTGTGGGTTCCAGACACAGGACACAGCAGCTCACGTAGTGGGGGTCTTGATAGGGTGAAGTCAGAAGTCAAGTGACATGAGCTTCTGAAAATGGCGGTCACATCTGCGCCGGTAATCACCGTCACCGCCAGCAGTGATCATCGTTGGCCCCTGTGCTCCATAGACTGCAATGTTAAACAATGAGGAGTTGCACGGCGGTTCAGACCGCCCTCCGCCATGACGTCAAACGCTGGCAGAGTGAGGTCACTTCCAGCCGTCCTCTGCATGCAGGGCAGGTGGGTGCCCTTTCCTGATGATTGTAATCATGGTAGTCAATATAATGTGCGCCAGAGGTACATATGGTACACACCAAGGCAATTCCAACAAGTCTAGATCATACATTTGGTGGGAGAATCTGACTTCTTCAATGAGAGCTCATACCATTGCTCTGTTTGCAGAAGAGTAGTTGACAAAACATGTTAAATGTGATAGTACAAATCATGTCTCACAACTTCGACTACATCAGTGAAGCAGTATGACAAATTAATGACAATGTATGGTTTCAGAAGTCTGTTTGCACGTAGAGTTCACCAGAGCAGATTCCAATCATTGGTTGCCTGAAATGTATGTGACAGTTCTGTTTACTGTGATGTTGTCTGTTTCAATTCTTCCTGCTATCACACACTTGTGATGTTTTGCCTGTTCAGATACAAACCACTGCAAAGGAGGAATGCACCCATGTACAGACCCCTAGTTGACTTGGCTACACTGAAGGAACGCCATATAATGCTCACCTATCGTCTGGACAGGGCCCAATCACTGAACTGTCAACAATTGGTGCCAGATCTCACGCCTGCTCTTCGTAGTGCTACTGCAATACCACTAACAGTACAGTTGCTCTCAGTGCTCTACTTTATGGCCAGTGGATTATTTCAGGTGACAATGGGCTTGGCTGCAGGTATGTCACAGCCAATGTTTTCTAATGGGTTGAGTAGATTTTTGACTGCCTTGCTGAAACACATGAGCAGCTATATCATGTTCCCCCAAAGTGATGATTTGCCCTCTGTTAAGACTGCTTTCTATACAATGGGACACATTCCTCATGTGATTAGGGCCACTGATGGGACCCATATTGCTTTGGTCCCTCCCAGGATAAATAAGCAGGTGTACCGAAATAGGAAGAATTACCATTCTATAAGTGTGCAGCTGCTGTGCCTTTTTGATCAGTATATTTCTCATATTAATGTCAAGTTTCCAGGCTCTGTGCATGATGCCTACGTAATGAGGAGCAGCAGTGTCCCACAGATGATGGCACAACTACAGAGAGAGAGAGAGAGAGAGAGAGAGAGAGAGAGAGAGAGAGAGAGAGAGAGAGAGAGTCTGGCTCATTGGCGAGCATGATGTTTCACACACTGTATGTCACTGTATGTTACCTGGAGTTGTCCTCTGTGCTATTGTACACATGTAATGTGAGTCTCTCACTATTTACAGGTGACTGGCTACTAAAACCTATCCTGGCTGTTGGCACCAGTGAGGAATTTGAGGACAGGGGCAGAGAATCGATACAATGAGGCACATGGACAGAACAGAAGAGTCATCAAAAGAACATTTGGGCTACTGAAAACCAGGTTCAGGTGCCTCCATAATTCTGGTGGATCCCTACTCTACTCCCCTGGAAAGGTCTGCCAGATAGTGGTGGCCTGCTGCATGCTTCACAATTTGGCCCTCAGACGGCATGTGCCATTCCTACAGGAGGAGGGGGGAGACAATGTACCTGTGGCGGCATAGGAAATTGAAGACAGTGATGGAGATGCGGAGAATGATGTGGACAACAGGACACATCTGATTCATCAGTACTTCCAATGACACTCGGGGAAGCCTGTAGTTCTATTCACACCATCATTTCAATGTAGCGCTGTGTGGCAGCTATGATGTAATAAACACAAATATGTGCATTCTGAAACCTGACACTGTTCCATCTGTGGTCAGTCGTGCCAGTGGTATGATGACTGAGAAAAAGCTTATTTTGCCAATGTAATGTATCAGCAGTTTTGCAGTTTCAAATACTTGCCTACATCACACTGTGTCCTCATTCCATACTGTACTTAGCATTTGTTGCTGGGAATGTAGTGTGCGTTTAAATCTGCTTACACAACCGCCCTGTGTCTTCATTGTCCCTGACAGTTTGGCCTGGACTAGGTGTTCCAAAGGAGGGATTGCCATACTGACAACATGGCATAGCTAAAGCAGTGGTATATTGTGTGAGGCCATACAGAAGTTGTTTCTCGTCACTACTGGTGTTTAGAATTAATTGCAGTGCAAAATTTTAGGTTGATGTGATAAGGTTAATGTAGACTGTCATGTTACAGGGGCTCATGTTGCTTTACTTCCCTTCTCATTCGAATGTCACTAATGGTTTCCCCTTTTTCAGATGTTGATGTGGTCACTGGGAACTCATAGAATGCCTATAGACTGCTTTTACACAGTTTGGGGGATTACTTGTGGCAAGCTCTTACACTGGTAATGTGTACCCCAAGCTGAATGTACATTGGATGGATTCACACTTTACACCACATTTCCACAGGAAGATAAAGGTCATCAATAGACATTCTGTATTGATAACATATAAGCACCAATCTTTCAATTGTGTTTAAGTGTGTTCATTGAAATTACAAAAAGAAAAGGATAGTGAAATAGAGTGGGGTGATGGTGGATAAATTCTTCAGTGTAGTGGCCCAGTTAGTTTATAGCAAAGGTCCAGTATCCATGGGGCCATGGGACAAAGGAGCAGTGGCAGTCCAAAGTGTACAGGGTGTCTCACTGGCACACACGTTAGACATGTTGGTGAGGCACACTTCTACAGTCTCTGGAGGATGTCTTGTTCGCAGGGAATGTTTGCGGGATGGTTCTTCTGCTACAGAGGGAGGGGTGCTGGTGGTCTATAATTCCTGTGGCAGGTCCTCCAGTCCACTAGCTGCAGCATATGTGGAGGGCTGGTCAGTACACTGGCTAGTGGAAAGGGCCCACTGGTGTGTTGTTCACTCACGCATGATGGTGGAATTTTCACTGAGCACCCCTGCAATGGAGGCTGTGGTGGCATTGTGGGCCTGCAACTGCTGCATGGCCTCCTGGTGGTGTTCCCTCTGCAGTCTCTTGTTCTCCTGCAAGATATTAAGTACCTGGCCCCCCTGGGTGCACAGATAGCCTTCCACTGGCCACCTGTGCCTGTGCCCTCTAAACTGTGTCCCCACTCCCATTGACACCAGGACCTTCTTCGTCTTGCCTGTGAGGTGTTGACTCGGGTCCCTGTACAAGTGGGCACACTGGGATTGACGTGTCCTAGGGACAGAGGTTTGGGGATGTAGGGTGGCTGCCGTTGTCGTGGAGTCCGACGTGGGGTGCTCTGGGGTGGACTGGGTGTTACCTGTGATGTCTGACTGACCAGTGGTGCCAGATGGCCTAGTGAGATCTTCCAGATCCAGACATCCAGAGTAGCTGTCATCACTGGGGCCTTGTACTGGTGAAGGACTGGGTTGACATGGCACATGCTGCCGGCTGACATTGGCTGGGGTACCTGTGGACATGTATGATAGTTGTTAATTTCATTCTCAGATATATGTTCAGCATTTATGGGTTTCCCTATCAGATGGGTGTTGTTTTTCCACCTTTGGTTTGTGTATGGTAATGCATTGTGGGACTGGTAGTGCTTAATGCTGACCATGCATTACCCATGTGTGTGAATGATGACCATGGAGAGGTATGCTTTACGTGGGTTGGGCATGCAGGGGAAAATTGTTGAGGTTGGTTATGGGGGTGGTTCTAAGTTTGGGATGGAGTGGGTTGAAGGGAGATAGGGTGACGGGGAGACATGCCATGCAGATGTACGTGGTGATACAGACGTAATGGTGGCTTACCAGTGTTCAGCCCTCTAGTGAATCCAGTGAGGCCCTCAGGATGCAGGATAGCCAAGACCTTCTCCTCCCATGTTGTCAACTGTGGGGGAGGTAGTGGGGGTCCACCTCCAGTCTTCATGACGGCAATGTGGTGCCTGGATGCCATTGCAAGCACCTTCCCCCATAGGTCGTTCCACCTCTTTCTTATGTCGTACCTTGTGTGTGGATAGGTTCCCACAGAGTTCATCATGTTCACGATTCTCCGCCATAGCTCCATCTTTCTGGCAATGAATATCTGCTGGACCTGTGCACCAAACAGCTGTGGCTCTACCCTGGCGATTTCCTCTACCAAGACCCGCTACTCCTCATCAGTGAAACAGGGGTTCTTCTGTGGGGACATGCTGATTGTGTAGTGGATGTACTGTGTGTGTTGTGCAGGTGGTGAAATGTTTGGTAGGGGTGCAGGTTGTGTATGTGGGATGCTGTGAAGTAGTGATTGAGTGCAGTGTTGTGTGTGTTTGGTGTAGAGGTATGATGTGTGGTGTGTGATGCGTGAAGGGTGTATAAGTGGCTGTGGTTTGTGTGTGCAGTTCTAGAGATTTGTGGGCTGGCAACATTTGGATTTTGCAAAGAATCGTGGGTTGTGTGGGGGTGTGTTTTATAGTGCTCTTGGTGGGTGTATGCAGTGTGTGTATGTGTATCAGGTGTGGGTTTTTCAATCTGGCAAATGTTGGCTTCTGTGGTTGTGGAGTGGCGAAATCGACCACGGCTGTCCACACCGCTGATGGGTTACCGCCGTTGAGTGACCGCTGAGGTGATTCGTGGGTCGTAATCTGGAGGGTGGTTTGTTGTAGGCATGGTGGTGAGGGTGGTGGGACCGGCTCTCTCCCACCTTCGTTAGCTCTGGCGGGGTTGTACTTATGCCTGCTTAATGGCGGTTTTGTTTTTGTGACTCATGGTATGGACGACGGACTGCCGCCTCCGCAGTGGTCTTTTGGCGACTGTCACCACGGCAGTCTTTGGTAAAGACCGCCCAAGTCATAATGAGGGCCTATATCGGAGAAACACTTTTGCAGTGCTCAAGAGGGAGGATGTCCACCGTACATACTCTTACAAAACCAGAAATTGCCTTCAGAGAGGATTTCTAGATCTGGGGAATCTCTAATAGATTTAAAGCTTTACTTCTGGCTCTGATTAAATAAATTATTGATAATAAAAAAGCATTACTACAGATAAGAAGCATTTTGTTCGTTATTTGGAGAAATGGCCATACTCTAAACCAATTATATATTGGTTTTGCATGATATTGGATGAGTGAAGAAGTTATTTTCAACCCTGATGAAGTTGAGTATAACAAAACACGTGTTGGCTAACTGGGAATCTTAGGAATAATAAATGTATGTGTACTTCTAAGATTGAAATTATGACTATTACTGTTTGTTTAAAAAACTTTGTATTTGATGGGGCGTGTGCTTGAGGCTATGGATGTAAGAGTAATTGTAGCTGGTACTTACCATAAACCCGGAAGATCACAGGCTCCATTCACAAGGGCACTGGTGAAAGGTTGCAACTTACTAAATTTCAACCGAATGCTACCCTTTTCAGAAGTTGGCTGTTAATTTTCAAAAGAATCCATAGAATCAGTTCCATGCATCCGTAACCACCTCCGATGTTAATAACCACAAGAAGACTTTTGGTAGGAAAACTGTTTTTTTCCAGTGTCTATGTAAATTAAGAAACTGAACAGGTCATTATAGGTTGTGCTCTGTCAGGCATTTGTACCATGCCCTACAATAGTGTGGTACTGCACGCCGGAGAAGCAGCTCTACAATATTCCTACATTATCATATCATTCTGACACAAATCAATACAACTTAAGAGAGCAGTGATATAAGTATGTGTTGCAAGCAGAAAAAAGAGAATACCCTGTGACAATTGTTAGTTTACCTTATGTCATCATAGTTACCATTTGCCACAACAACAAAAAAGCAAAAAATATTTAGTTTCTTTGCTTCTTATCCTATTTGTATTTCCTATTCTGTAGAACCACTGTCCCTAGTGAGTGCAATGTTGGTGTTGCGCATAATAGTAGATCAACCTGGCTTATTTGTCCATTTTACTCATGTTTGCAGGTTGTTTGTTTACTGTGTCAATGCCACTGAAATCTTTGTAATCGAATCCAAACTGTTATAACTGTGCTCCAATATTTGTGAGCACACTAGTTTATTTGATTACAGTTTCTGTCACATAAAGCCTGTCATCCTACTAAAATAGCACCTTCCTATGCACATCTGATGAATTTAAAATTCACTAGCGCACTTCACCTCACTGTGTATTCCATTTACATCACATCCATTTCCACATATGTCGGCTGTTATCACAAGTGTTGCACGTGCAAATCAAGCCTTTTGTAAACGCCCCTTACCTATATAATTTTATAGGCATTCACAAACTTAGTGTCACAAGTCCTTGACACTTCTGTGAGTCCCCTTATTAGGTCGCTCTCAAAAGTCACATGCCCTGAGCTGCAAGATGTATTAATTACAATTCACTGGACTTACAACCGACCATCAGTCATGCCATTAATTGGTTTTGTTGTCACTCTCATTTGAAATCTTATGATTCGTATCATAAATTCACGTTTGAATCATTCCCTTTTAGGCTGGGAAA
Organism: Pleurodeles waltl; assembly: GCF_031143425.1. Taxonomy (NCBI): domain Eukaryota; kingdom Metazoa; phylum Chordata; class Amphibia; order Caudata; family Salamandridae; genus Pleurodeles; species Pleurodeles waltl. The sequence goes on along the minus strand of NC_090451.1, from coordinate 701,191,384 downwards.
CGCCAATACTTTTTAAAAATAGCAATGAACAATGTTAATAGGCAACAGGCCCAACAACAGTGTTTGTTTAGCAACACTTCCATCTCATTTGAAACAACCTATTACTAACCTCTATTACTTGTCCTTTTAGTTCTGCATGGTAGATTTCTTTGTTGAAGTCATAATCACGTTAGAGTTTGCACTGTCCCACTTATAGATATATATTCATTTTTTCCTATATGCAGTGGTTAACACAGACGCAAGATCACATTTAAAGTGCTCCTAGTTTTGGCATATAAGGAATCGGAATCAGTGTGAAAAAAGTGATTTTCTAAAAGCTCTCACAACTTAGTCAAGCAGGCAACCTGGGATTTGTAGACAGGTCTCCAGTTTCCACAAATGATAACGTAATCACATATGCCACTTTTCTCCCCAACGCATCAAAGCTAGAGAACTGACTTTCTTCTTAAAACGAGCTATGTAGTTCAATTGTAAAATCATGGTTACTGTAATCGACTGAACCTTAGACAAGGCAGGGAAAAAACAGGTTAAATCCTCTGTGACACTGACATACATGCACCTTCTTGACACGAGTTCCTGGACAGGAAATGTGAGTGCTCTCTTGGGTGAAGATTAACCCTGACTACACGAGTGTGTCCAGCAGTTGGAATAACTACACCCAATATATGATAATTACGAGGAATGGAAGGATGGTTCAGGAAATATGGTTGAACACATTACAGAACTATTTATTTATGTATCAGGAGCATTGAGAATTATAGGCTTCATCAATGTGTTCTATTGAAATTTCAAAGGAGATTTGGAATTATGTGGCTTTACGACAAACATTTCTTTAACTGGGTATCTTCTGGTTTTATCCATTCCTAGGCCTTCACCATCAGTGTGTTTTCTGCAGAAAGAACTGCAAGTTCAGAAGGCTTTACAGCTCAAACAATATGAAGCAGATGGAACCGAAATGACATAAAAAAACTAGGATTCCTCGGCTCACCCATCACTACTTATGTATGTATGTTATGAATGTTTTATCAGCATATATCCCAATAAACATACTCCTATTCTTATGAGTTTAAATCAACCGGAAATAGAGGGTGAGCTTATAAAACACGAAGGACAGAAATTAACCTGTCTTATACTTTGGATTGTGTGTGATGAATTAAGCTCTAAGCTCTCTGGCTGATCATGCCCCAGCAACTTACAGATGGCTAGAGCACCACAACACGTTCCAACTAATTGAGAGACTAACTGGAAAACTAACAGAAAGTTTTGAAATTCTTCCTCACCAGAATGTGTTTCACAGATGATAAGATTGTTAACACAGCTGAAGAGCTCAAGGTCGCCTCCTTTTTCTGCTCTGAAGATCGTGGCAACACCTCTCTCCACAAAGATGTGACCTTCTACTCCTTCCCCTTCCCTGGCCTGTGTGTTGTCACTGTCGTTTGTATCTTGCTCTTTGTTGTTGGGATAGTAGGCAACATCATGACCATCCTCATCATCTCCAAGTCGCGTAACATGAGGACTACCACCAACTTGTACCTTTCTAGCATTGCTCTGTCAGACGTATTAATTTTGCTCTGTATGCCGCTGGACCTGTACAAGATGTGGAACTTCCGGCCCTGGAGGCTGGGAGATATGGTTTGTAAGCTGTCCCAGTATGTGAGTGAGGCCTGCACATACTCCACTGTACTGCATATCACAGCCCTCAGTATGGAGCGCTACCTGGCTGTCTGCTACCCACTCCAGGTCAAAGTCATCATCACTCGCACCAAGATAAAGTGGCTTATTGTGATGCTTTGGGCGGTGGCTCTGTCTAGTGCTGGCCCCGTCTTTGTACTGGTAGGTGTGGAATTTGAGAATGGGACTGACCCAGCGGAGACTGGAGAGTGCAAGTGCACCAGCTACGCTGTCACATCAGGGCTTCTTAACATCATGATGTGGGTGTCTAGTCTCTATTTCTTTGTTCCTGTCTGCTGCCTCAGCCTGCTGTACAGCCTGATTGGGAAGAAGTTGTGGAGACGAAGGAGAAGGCACCGCAACCGGAGCAATACGCAAACAGTCAAAATGCTTGGTAAGTGCACTCCACAAAGGGGTTGGGATTATTTGCATTAATGCTTTGTGATACAGTCACATTTTTGCACTGTTCATAGGCATGGCAACCTAGTATGCCGAATAAAATCCAACCCACACATGTCCTAGCCTGGCCTGCTGCACCCTTTGCTACTGAAGTTAAGACCTGGGTAATACAAATATGACACTAAGATGGGGGGAATGATTTGAGTGTGCTTAAAAATATATTAAATCTTCCATCAGTCCCACTTATTAAAGGATATTATAAATCATATAAAAGAATACAGCACACTTTCACGCATTAACTTTGTTGCATAGCATATTTGTAAAAATAAAGGGTTGTTTTCAATACACTGCAATTTGCCAGTTTACATTTTCTAGCAGAATTGCAGAGGGCGTTATTAAAAAAACTATCTACAGAGCATGCTTCAATTTCCTGAAGAAAGTCCAAACTCCAGAGTAATCTTCTGCATATACATTTCATCAATCCAAATAGATGCGGCATCAGGAAAAAATATTCTCCAGGCACTCCTGGTAGGGTCTCATGTGGAGGCGAGCATTGGAAGTGAGGTAGATGCAAGAAGCCATCGATACTAGAAGAGATTAGACTATTCTTGCCGTTGAATGAGGTGCTTTCTGGAGAGCTTGACATTTTATGAGGATCGATAAATGTTGCTCCTCCAAAGGAACCACCTTTCTTTGGATGGTGTCGATGGTGGCTCCTAAGTAGTGTAACCTCTGGACAGGTGATGACGCTGACTTGTTAAGGTTAGCCCGGAGGCCCAATTGTTGAAGGAGTTGGTAAGTCCAATTGAAATGGAGTTGGGCTTCTTGGGATGTGGATGGCTTTATGAGCCAATCGTCTAGATAGGGATAGACGAAGATTTGGTGCATTCTTAGATGGGCTGCCACCACAGCTATGGATATGGAGAACGTTATGGGCGCTGATTTGAGGCCAAACGAGAGCACTGCAAATTGGTAATGGTCTTGTACTACAAGAAACCTTAGGACTTTCAATGCTTCCTGGCAATGCGAATGTGGAAGTGTGCATGGTGAAGGTCGATGGAGCAGAGCCAATTTCCCTGATGAAGTTAGGGATATATCTGATGTAACACCAGCATTCTGAATTTCTTTTTGCAAATCCATTTGTTGCCAATTCCTAGATCGAGAATGGGTCTGAATTTGTGCTTGCCTTTCTTTGGTTCTAGGAAATACCTTGAGTAAATCCCTTTTCACTTTAACCAGTAGGAACTGGTTCTATCGCGTTCTTTTCCAATAAGGTGTTGACCTCTGCCCTAGGAGAATCGAGATGTGACATGGAGGGCTTCGGTGGAGTAGAAGGCAATGGGTTGGTAAACTTGAGACAATAACCATTTTGTACAATATTCAGAACCCATGTGTCTGATGTGATGCGTTGCCACTCTGTCAGGTAATGCAAGATACTTCCCCCTACTGGAGGGGGTAACGGAAGAGGGGGAAGTAAAGACTCAGGGCTTAGACACAGATGGTTGGCGTCCTCCTTGAGTGGTTTGTAGAGTGGAACGACCGCACATTTGTTTGCGTTGAGTATAGTATGATCTCTGAAGTTGTTGCTGTTGTTGAGATCTTGGTGGTACCCAATGCGGTGTTTGCACTCTCTGTGAGAAGAACCTGCGGTTGTAAGGACGGAGCAACTTATGCTGCTCTCTTGGTTTTCAATGCCTACAACTTTAGGAGTATCTAGTTCTGATTTCATTCTAGACATCTAATCATCAGCGTGAGAGCCAAACAGAGTACAGCCTGTAAATGGTAGGTTCTGTATTCTCTGCTGTGCTTCTGGCCCACAAGGGTGTTCTCAAAGATATTCCATGGCATTATCCATGTGGAGCCAGAATCGAAGAATCCGGCGCTGTGCTTATAATTTGGTAGGAAACCATAGCCCCCTCACTATTGATTGCACGGAAATCTTTTTTATCTTTGGGAAGGTGGTCTGCAAATTGGAGGATGGAGTCCCAGAGAGCACAGTCATATCTGACCAAGAGAGCTGTGGCACTCTCTGTCTTCATCATTGGGGGATGTTGAGCAGACTTTCCGACCTGCCGCGTCTATGTTTTTGCTCTCCTTATCCGGTGGAAAAGAGGATGAAGAAGGGGAAGAATGTAATTTCTTGGCGGCTACAATAACAACCAAATCCGGTGCTGTGTCTGCCCTCAGAAATGAAGGATCTTGGTCAGGAGGACAATATTTCTTTTGAATCCTAAAAAGTGTGGGCTTCGTTGTGGCTACAGGAAGGAATAAGTCCATTGCTGGTACCAGCTGAAGCAAGGGCCTTGCTGATGATCGCTGATGTAAGGTCTCAAAAATTACTGATGTTGTCGGCATAGGTACTGCCTTAGGGATATTAAGGGGCATATTTATACTTGTTTTGCGCTGAATCTGCCTCATGTTTTTTTATACGCAAATCTGATGCAAAACTAACTCCATATTTAAAGTTATGGAGTTAAAGTCATTTTTTGGAAGTGGAAACCTACCTTGCGTCAATGAGATGCAAGGGAGGCATTCCTGTGCAAAAAATGACTCTGGCCTTAGTGCCATTTTCATTCCATGTGTTAAAATCATGCACGGGGAGGGGTAATTTACCTTTCTACATCGCACTGAGTAACTGTTTTAGAGTTTGGATTTCCTATGTAGGGCAAGGCTGAAGGCTGGATCCAAAGAGGTCTAGGCGTCGAAAGATTCCAGTGTCAAAAGAAGAATGTAGTGTGACCTACAGTGAAATCAGGTAGACAGACTGGTCTTGGTCTCCCGGTGGTTCTTCAGGTAAAAAGTTAGAATTTTTTTTTAAGCCCCACGTTTTAGGGTCAGTCAGAAAGGGATACACTTTGATCACAGACAAGGGTCCAGGACCTTAGGGTCAGCACTTGGGGGTCAATACTGACTCCAGCAGAGGTCAGCAGCACAGTCCAGGATAGATCTAATTGGAACTGGTCAGCTCGTAATGGAGGAAGAAGGCCTAAGTTTATTGTGTCCCTGTAGGACAAGCAAGAGGAATCCTTATGATCCTTGGAGTCCACCTCTTTGTTCTGGCACCACGAAGGAGTGCAGGTCCAGGCTTCAAGGTTCTTCTCAGGTATCAAACAGCAGGTCCTTACCGCCTCTGTTTTTCAACAGGTTGAGAAGAGATCTGAGGATGGTATTGAGGGTGTCACATTTATGCCCAGTGCCTCTCTGTTGGTGGGGAAAATCCTGGCCACTCCCTAGCCAATGGAATGAAAGTTCCCAGAGATGACCCCATCCACTTATTAAGCACTTCCTGTGTATTTTACTGTAAACTATCCCACAGTGCACGTCTCTACCGAAATCCAACATGGCAAAATCGTTGTTTCCCTGGTAAGAGCTTCCTGTGCCCACCCAGAGGGTTGGCTATGGAAATGGGCAAACCCTTCTATTTGGTCAAACCAGTTATGGGATAGCTGTCCCTTCTCACTGGGCTTGGAGGCAAACTGACTAGGAAGATAAAAGGAGGAAGGCCTAGGTGTGAGTTACATCTGCCAGTGAGAGGGTAGACATCGTTTGAAGCTCAAGAAGAGGCTAGGCACAGCCCCCAGTCCATCCTGCTTTTATTCACTGTTGGGAAGTAATCCACAGCTCACAACAGGGGAGCAATTCACCAGTAAAGTGACTCAGGACACTGGCACAGAGGCACATTTGGCTTAGGTAGGAAAATGGCAACTTTGGATTTTAAAATACCATTAAAATTAGTTTTTGAAGCATTTTACTAGCTATCCCCAAACCGAAATTAAATATAAGTTGACATAATATAACTCAGTGTTTTCCTATGAGACAGCCAGCCTTGCTTCCGTGAGAAACAACCACAGAGGTTTTTTCACTGTCAGGACATGTAAAACATTAAATATACATGTCCTGCTTTTTAAACACACTGCACCCTGCCCTATTGGAATTTGGGGCCACACGTATGAAAAATAGGAACTGAGATTTCCTAATGTACAAAAGAATGGTCTCCTAAATAGCATTCATAATGGGTTTGCAAATCAACCATCCTCATGAATATTAATAAGGTAGATCTCAATTTGTGACTCATTTGCAAATACAGGCATCATAGGGGGGTGGCTCGATGGGGTCAGGAGACCACTGTCGGGTTGCTTTAATAAAACAATATTTTTCTTAAAATGTAGCCCATTAGACCACTGTCTGCCCTTAAAAATATTTCTTTCCATTTTCAAAATGGAAGGGTCTCAATGGGTCCTTACCATTTGCAGATGGGTTACTACCTCATTCAAGGAGTTAGTAAATTAATAATGTCTTGCGAATGGAATTCAGTCGTGAAACATTAGTACACCCCATTCAGATTCAGTATTTGGAAGAGACGCCCAAAACACGTCCCTTCCACATACCGAATCACAAACAAATTGGAATTCGGTAATGTGCTACCAAATCATAATTTTTGCTTTGAACACAAGTAAAAGTTTTTTTGAAGTCTGAAATAGCCCGATCGGACCAAATGCTTTGTACATGAGTATTAAAAAGGAAAGTTTATGCCTGTAAAAAGGCTTATTTTGGTAGGTTGAAATGTCAGTGTAAAAGTGCACACATAGGCTGCAAGGACAGGCCTGACACATGTTTTACAATGAGTGTTGCAGCCCACTTCTAGCATTTAGGGCCATATTTATACTTTTTGACGCAAAACTGCGCTAACGCAGTTTTGCGCCAAAAAAATTAGCGCCGGCTAACGCCATTCTGAAGCGCCATGCGGGCGCCGTATTTATTGAATGGCGTTAGCCGGCGTTAGTCGACCGGCGCTGCCTGGTGTGCGTGAAAAAAAACCACGTACACCAGGCAGCGCCGGCGTATGGAAAAATGGCGTTTGGGCGTCCAAAGATGGGGCAAGTCAGGCTGAGGCAAAAAAATCGTCTTAACCCGATTTGCGCCATTTTTTTTGGGCGCCCAGACGCCATTAACATGACTCCTGTCTTAGCAAAGACAGGAGTCATGCCCCCTTGCCCAATGGCCATGCCCAGGGGACTTCTGTCCCCTGGACATGGACATTGGGCATAGTGGCATGTAGGGGGGCACAAATCAGGCCCCCCTATGCCACAATTTTTTTTTTTTTTTTAAACTTACCACAACTTACCTTTTCTTCACTGGGATGGGTCCCTCCAGCCTTGGGTGTCCTCCTGGGGTGGGCAAGGGTGGCAGGGGGTGTTCCTGGGGGCTTGGGAGGGCACCTCTGGGCTCATTCTGAGCCCACAGGTCCCTTAACGCCTGCCCTGACCCAGGCGCTAAAATCCGGCGCAAATGCGGGTTTTTTAGTCCCGCCCACTCCCGGGCGTCATTTTTGCCCGGGAGTATAAATCCGACGCAATAGCATCGGAGTAATTTTTTAAGACGGGAACGCCTACCTTGCATATCATTAACGCAAGGAAGGTGTTCACGCAAAAAAATGACGCTAACTCCATGAACTTTGGCGCTAGACGCGTCTAACGCCAAAGTATAAATATGGAGTTAGTTTTGCGTCAAATTTGCGTCGAAAAAAACAACGCAAATTCGGCGCAAACGGAGTATAAATATGCCCCTTAATGTACAGGCCCTATATACATTCTAGCCCAGATTTAAGAGGGCCTAGTGCCATCATAACAGCACATTAGTGTCACTTTTTTACGCTAATGTAGCGTTAGATAACCAAAAATGCCATGCAATATTTACAAAGTGGTGCAACGCATGCATTGCACCACTTTGTAACCCTTTGCACCACATTATGTCTGCGCCAGGCAAAATGTATGCAAAGGAGGCGTTTCCCCCATTTAGGGGGGCGGGGAAAAAAAAAATGTTGTAAAAAAATGTAAGAGATCTCTTTGTGTCATTTTTGTCATCACTTTTAAAGCCTGCTCAGAGCAGGCGCTAAAAGGAGGCTCCCATTGTTTACAATGGGCCTCTGGGTGCTTTGCAGGATTAGGGTCAACATTTTCCTGCAAAGCACTGAACTAGCGTAAACAATTCTGACACTAGTTTCCTAACTACCGCCATGGTGCCCCGTATATTAAATAACCTGCACACATGGTGGCATTTGGGGGGGGGAGCAAGAAATCAATGTACTAGGTTCAGCACCACTTTTACTAAATATGCTCCTTAGTTCTATACTAGGTGCCCACAAGTAAATTAAATGTGCCAATTAAGTGTATGCCAGTTTTACCACGTTTAGAAAGGAGAGCCCATCACCTCACTACTGGTTAGCAGGAGTAAAGTGTGCAAATTCCTTTGGCCAACAAAAATAGGTTCAGGTAAAGAAGGAAAAAATCTGGGGGAATCTGGGGAAATACCACATACACTATGGTAATTTTCATTGCAAAGCCAGTAAATAACCACAGGAACAGACTTTTCATATCAATCTGTTGGAATTGCGGGTGATACGTCTGGCTCTCAAGGCCTTCCTCCCGTCCCTTCGCGGTCAGTCAGTTCAGGGTCTGATGGACAACACTACTGCAATGTGTTATATAAACAAGCAGGGAGGAGTAGGGTCGTATCTTCTCTGCAGAGAAGCTCTGCGTCTCTGGTCCTGGCTTCAGGACCATCAGATTTGCTTGATAGCAAGTCATCTGGCCGGGGTGCTCAACGTGCATGCGGACTCTCTCAGTCGGCATCTTTCGGCTGATCACGAGTGGCGTCTCCATCCAGATCTGATCCTGCACGTCTTTCACATGTGGGGTTCTCCGGGATAGATCTACTTGCCACTCGGGAGAACGCGCACTGCCCGTTATTCTGCAGCCTCCAGTATCCAGTGCAAGGAACTTTGGGGGACGTGTTTCAGGACTCTTGGTGCAACCAGTTGCTTTACACGTTTCCCCCCCATACCCTTGATTCTTCGAGTTCTGAGGAAGATTCGCCAAGATCGGGCTCAGGTTATTTTAATAGCCCCGGATTGGCCAAGAAGGGTGTGGTACACGGACCTTCTCCAACTATCGGTGTGCCCTCTGCTCCTTCTCCCTCTCAGGGCAGGCCTCCTCTCGCAGTAGCAGGGGCAGGTTCAACACCCCCAGCTCCAGAGCCTGCACCTACATGCCTGGAGATTGAACGGGGCAACCTGAGTTCCTTTTCTCTCCCACCAGATGTAGTGGATGTTATTTTATCGGCCAGGCGACACTCCACTAAGTCAGTTTATGCCGGCAGGTGGGAAAAATTTGTGGCTTGGTGTGGATAAAAGCGAATTGATCTTTTGAAGGCTCACCTTTCTGATATTGTATTATTTACTTTGGACTTAGCAAAGAAGGGTCAGCCCTCATTGTTTAGATCATCTATTGTGGTTAGGTTTCTTAAGGGATTACTTAATAAGTTTCCTTCCTCTCCTTTTCATGTGCCTCAGTGGGACCTAAATCTTGTTTTAACCTTTTTAATGGGGTCACCATTTGAGCCCAGGCACTCTTGCCCGTTAAGGTTTTTAGTGCTTAAAACAGTTTTTCTTGTTGCCATAACCTCGGCTAGGCGGGGTAGTGAGCTTCAAGCTCTGTCTGTTAAACCCCCCTTTACCTTGTTTTTCCCAGATAAAGTGGTGTTGAAAACCAGGGCGGCTTTCCTGCCAAAAGTTGTCACACTTTTTCACATATGGCAGACTATTACCCTTCCATCTTTCTACCCTCCTCCTCACCCCTCGAAGGAGGAAGAAAGGCTCCACCACTTGGACTCTAAAAGGGCGCTTCGTTTTTACACTGAAAGGACGAAAGACTTTTGCCTGGAAGATCAGCTGTTCGTGGGTATATTGGACAGAGGAAGGGCAGAGCAGTCCATAAAAGAACAATCTCCAGGTGGGTTATCCTTGGTATCAAGATCTGCTACTCGTTGGCGAAAAAGGTTCGCCCTGAGGGTATCAGAGCCCATTCCACCAAGGCTAAGTCTGCTACTTCGGCCCTGGCAAGGGGGGTTCCGGTGGTGGATATTTGCAAGGCAGCAACTTGGGCGCCCCTCCACACCTTCGCAAAGCATTTTTGTTTGGACTCTGAGGTTCAGAGGGACGGCCATTTTGCACAATCTGTGTTGCATGATTTCTTGGTGTAATCAGACAGGCACCCACCTCCGAGTGCACTACTGCTTTGGGACTCTATTCATAAGGTGAGGAATCCACAGGTAGTTGTATCCATCAGAAGAACAAGTTACTTACCTTCGGTAACACTTTTTCTAGTGGATACAATAGCTACCTGTGGATTCCTCACAGTCCCACCTGCCTCCCCGTTGCCTGTCTGGTTGCACTAGGATATGTGGTTGATTAGATATATGTATATATTGATATTTTTCCTGTATATATATAAATGATGGTTTTGATTTTGTTGTATCATGAAGATTTTGTGTATATATGTACTTATTGGAGTTATTTTGGAGTTGGTTTTCACCTGTTTGCCTCAAAGGCACATAAAAAGTGGGTGAAACTGATATCAGCATGCCGGCGAGGACCTCTTATTGGCACGGTGATGTCCGACGGAGTCGGGTGGAGCCGTGCAACTGTGACATCCTCGTCGACGTGGAGAGCTGGGAAGAAGACTTTCCATCGGATGCTGTCGCAAGGGTGAATTCATAAGGTGAGGAATCCACAGGTAGTTGTATTCATCAGAATGCACTTATCAGGAAGCTAAACCAAACACCAAACCATCATACAAGCCTACCAATCACCACACTGAAGTACAACAGCAACCTAGCTCCAACAAAGACAGCTGCACTATTCAGCAGAGTGGAAACTGCCACCCTACAAAGCAGCTGAAACTCAAGCAGAATCATCCTCTCCAAAAGCTTTCCTGGGATCAGAAAACAACCATCCCTCTGTGCCCCCACTGCAGATCATGCCACTTGCATCATCACAGTGCAAGACAAGCCCGCAGCAGAGTACCTAAGTGCACAACCCTAATTCACACTACCTCCAAAGTAGAGAAGTAGAACATAAAATCAACCTAGACATACCACAAGACTAGTGAACAAACACAATAAAAATGAACAGAACATTCACAAAAGTCAAAAAAAGAAAAGCAGATTAGGCTCTATGACACTACACAGGAGTACAAAAGACCTATATCTCCCATTCAGGATAAATGGAAGGTAAGATGGATTTGTGGAGCACTGCTTCTTTCCCACAAGGGTATCTGGGCGCTGATAACACACACAAAGCACCATACAAAAGAAAATTACATATACTCACTAAACCTTCTAATGTTACCTACCATGACAAAATTCTGATCACACTAGATTTATCATTGCAACAAGCACTATCAGACTGAAAGTAAACATAAAATGCCAATCACAATAAAAATACAATCTATATTGTATCAGTACAGAACAGCACACATGCAGTCAGGAAAGAAAGGAGAAATGAAAATATTGATCCTTTTAATGCCTGCTTTCAATTGGCATTCATTTGTGATGCAAAACTCTGTCAACTAAAATTAGTAAATGAGGTTTTGTGTTAAAAAGCAAAGGTGGTTGCATTTGAAAGCCCATGTCCCTCCCAGGTAATGCCCCCTTGATGCAGAGTAATGCAAAGTAGTGCTTTACGATGCTTTGCATACATTTTTGGCAACTTTCCAATGCAAAACTTTGCACTAGTTTGCGTCACTTTTGTGACGCAAACACATCACAAATGTTTGTAAATCTAGCCACATGTCTCTACAGAAAAAGTGCAGTTTTGTATTAGGAAGCAAGAGGGCCAGATCTCCAGAGGGCTCGTGCCAACACCCATATCCATAGGGGACTTGAACATTAAGAAGGCGGTGCTATCTGGCTGCACAACTTATACTCCTTCAAGTTTGGTTCTCCCTTAAGGCAGATACAAAATCAGTGTTCTTGAACAGGGTGGTGTTGTGCAGGTCCTTATGTGATGTACTGTGGCTACAAATTCGATGCCAGGCTAAAAACGCATACATAGGAGCCATACGGCCTCATTACGAGTGTGGGGGTCTTCAGACCGCCACGCTTGTGGTGACGGTCTGGCTGCCACATTAAAACCCTGACGGTCAGACTGCCAGGATTTCGCCGCCACCGTTAGGGTCTGTGATCCAGGCGGTGCGGATTATGACCTTGTTCTCCACCAGACTTTTCATGGCGGTAACACTGCCATGCAAAGGGTGGTGGAGAACAGGTGCAAGGAGCCACAGGGAGGCCCCTGCACTTGGCATGGCCACTGCAAGGGACTCCCTGCAAAGCAGACAGTGAACATTGCAACGGTGCTGGTGCACCCTGCGGTCTGCAGCATTGCAGCTAGCTCGATTACGATCCTGAGACAATGCTGTAGCCTATTTCCCACTAGTACATCAGGTGGAAGATGAGGTTTCTGCCCGCAGAACTAGCAGGAAACTCTTACTAACTCTGGCGGATTGGTCGCCAGGAAGGCGGCGGCCACCCTGTCAGGAGTTTGCCGGACCGGCTCTCCCGTCCACCAAACACTTATTTAGGCCCATGGTATGTACATAAAAGAGGACCTTAGGAAAGGTGTATAGAGAACTAGTCCTCACTACTTAATCTTTAATTTCACCAATTCATCAGAACCCCAAATTTACCACAGCCCTATAGAAAAAGGCCTTTTAAAGATGGAGGAAGAGTGGCTGCTATATATTGAGTGGGTTATTTCACAAGGGAGAGATCAAATATTCCCAACAGCGCAAGACAGATTTTGACTTCCCAGTAAACAACAGATTAACCTATGTTCAGGTAAGGCACTATGTCATGCACCCCAATATAAAACCTATGCTGATGAAAGATCTTACTGACTTTGAGGCATTTATTAAAAAATAGATTACTTAAATGAAGTGGAAATTTACAGAAAACATTGGAATTAATTCACAGAGAACCACAGATGACAAAGAATGGGGCAAGCTGTGAGGAGATTTAATTGCCAATCACATAAACATCAAACTAAGGGTAGCACTTACAAATTGACGCACCACTAGTATCTCACCCCATAACGTTTAAAATAAATAAATTGCAATGTCAAAGATGAATGCTGGTGATGCAGTAATTTAGAGGTCTCAACTTTGCACATTTGGTAGTTATGTACTAAACAGAGACACTTCTTAAAAAGAGGTTCTTAGCAAAAACAACAAATAGTTGGCGTTTGGACACTAGATACTCCAGATGTGATCTTGCTTGGCCTAAGAGACAAAAGAGACATATTCAGAGGCCCAGAGAATACTGGTCAGTCATTTTCTTACTGCAGCAAAAACTAAAAGCCTCTCACTAGAAACCGACACCAATGCCCTGATTTATACTTTTTGACGCAAACCTGCATTACCGCAGGTATGCCTCAAAAAGTATACCGACAGCTAGCGCCATTCCTGGACGCCAGCCGGGCATCATATTTAAGAAATTACACTAGCTGGCGGTAAGTCCCAATTAGCGTCAAAATAAATTACGCTAACCGGGTGGGGGAGGTGTAGGAGAAACAGGAGGTTGTGCGTCTAAGAATGGCGCTAGTCAGGTTTTAGTAAAGACAGGAGTCATGCCCCGCCAGCCCAACGGCCATGCCCAGGGGACTTATGTCCCCTGGGCATGGCCATTGGGCACAGTGCCATGTAGGGGGGTTCAAGTTAGGACCCCCTATTGTACTTCCATTTTATTTCTTCTAAAAACGTACCTGGGATGGGTGTCCTCCAGGTGTGGGTGGGGCTGGGTGGGGGTGTCCCTGGGTGCAGGGAAGGGCACCTGTGGGCTGTTTCCATGGTCTCATGGAAATGACCCCACAGGTCCCCTAACGCTTGCCCTGGTCCATGCGTTAAATAATGGCGCTAAGCAGGCTTAGCGACATTATTTAAGGCCCTCCTTCTCCCGTGCGTGATTTTGGCACGGGATGATAAATTAGGCGCAAGGGCCTTAGAGTCATTTTTTGCCCAGGAACGCCTACCTTGCATCTCATTGACACATGGTAGTTTTCCACAGGCAAAAAATGACGTTAACCCCAATATTTCGACGCTAAACGGGTGCAGCATCAAAAAACAAATACTTACCTTCGGTAACGCTATTTCTGGTGGATACAATAGCTACCTGTGGATTCCTCACCTTATGAATTCGTCCTTGCGCCAGCATCCGACGGAAAGTCTTCTTTCCAGCTCTCCACGTCGACGAGTATGTCACAATTGCACAGCTCCACGGGACTCCGTCTGACGTCACCGTGCCAATAAGAGGTCCTCGCCGGCGTGCTGACCTCAGTTTCACCCATTTTTTACGTGCCTTTGAGGCGAACAGGTGAGAACCGACTTCCACAATAACTCCAATAAATACATATATACATAAAACCTTCATGATGCAACATAATCAAAAACCATCATTTATAATTACAGGAAAAAAAATATCAATATACACATATATCTATACAGCCACATATCCTAGTGCAATCAGACAGGCACCGGGGAGGCGGGTGGGACTGTGAGGAATCCACAGGTAGCTATTGTATCCACCAGAAAAACCGTTACCGAAGGTAAGTAACTTGTTCTTCTGATGGATACAAACTACCTGTGGATTCCTCACCTTATGAATAGAGTCCCAAAGCAGTACCGCACTCGGAGATGGGTGCCCATCTGAATACACCAAGAAATTCTGTAAGACAGATCGTGCAAAATGGCCGTCCCTCCGAACCTCAGAATCCAAGCATTAATGCTTTGCAAAGGTATGGAGGGACGCCCAAGTTGCCGCCTTGCAAATGTCCACCACCGGGGCCCCCCTTGCCAGGGCCGAAGTGGCCGACTTAGCCCTGGTGGAGTGGGCACTGATACCCTCAGGAAGAACTTTCTTTGCCAGTGAGTAGCAAACCTTTATACAAAGAATGACCCACATTGGAGATTGTTCTTTTATGGACTGCTCTGCCCTTCCGCTGACCAGCATACCCCACGAACAGCAGATCCTCCAGGCGAAAGTCTTTTGTCCTCTTAATATAAAAACTCAGAGCCCTTCTAGGGTCCAATCGATGGAGTCTCGCTTCCTCTTTAGAGGGGTGGGGAGGAGGGTAGAAAGAGGGAAGGGTAATAGTTTGCCCCATATGAAAAGGATTGACAACTTTCGGCATTAAAGCCACCCTGGGAAAAACAAGGTAAAGGGGGGCTTTACTGAAAGGGCTTGAAGCTCCCAAACCCTACTAGCAGAAGTTATAGCGATTAGGAAAACAGTCTTAAGGACCAAATACCTTAAAGGACATGAATGCATGGGCTCAAACGGTGAACCCATCAGAAATGTTAAAACAAGATTTAAATCCCACTGAGGCATATGAAATGGTGTGGGAGGAAACTTATTAAGCAAGCCCTTAATAAATCTATTTACAATCGAAGATTTAAATAAAGAGGGCTGGTCCGGGAGGCAAAGAAAAGCCGACAGAGCAGCCAGATAACCTTTAACTGTAGCCACTGAACAGCCTTTCTTTGCTAAATCAAGAGCAAATAACAAAACATCTGAAAGGTGGGCATTCAAGGGATCTTTCTGTTTCTGTCCACACCAACTCACAAATTTTGCCCACCTGCCGGCATAAACTGACTTAGTGGAGTGTCGCCTGGCCGATAAAATAACATCCACTACATCTGGTGGGAGAGAAAAGGAACTCAGGTTGCCCCGTTCAATCTCCAGGCATGTAGGTGCAGGCTCTGGAGGTGGGGGTGTAGAACCTACCCCTGCGACTGCAAGAGGAGGTCTGCCCTGAGCGGGAGACGGAGCGGAGGGCACTATGAGAGTTGCAGAAGGTCTGTGTACCACACTATTCTCGGCCAATCCGGTGCCACCAAGATGACTTGGGCCCTGTCTTGGCGAATCTTCCTCAGGACCAGAGGAATCAAGGGTATGGGGGGGAAACGCGTAAAGCAACTGGCTGTCTCAGAGTATTTGAAACGCGCCCCCCAACGCTCTTTGCATCGGATACTGGAGGCTGCAGAACGACGGGCAGTGCGCGTTCTCCCGAGTAGCGAATAGATCTACCTGCGGAGATCCCCACATTCCGAAGATGTACTGGACCAGGTCTGGATGGAGACGCCACTCGTGATCAGCCGAGAAGAGCCGACTGAGACTCTCCGCACGTACGTTCAGAACCCCGGCCAAATGATTTCCTATCAAGCAAATCTGATGGTCCTGAGCCCAGGAGCAGCGCCGCAGAGCTTCTCTGCAGAGAAGGTACGACACTACTCCTCCCTACTTGTTTACATACCACATCGCTGTAGTGTTGTCCGTGAGGACTTGAACCGACTGACCGCAAAGGGAAGGGAGGAAGGCCTTGAGAGCCAGACGTATCGCCCGCAGTTCCAACAGATTGATATGAAACATCTGTTCCACCGGAGACCAATGACCCTTGATCTCCAGATCCCCCAGATGAGCACCCCACCCTAGAGTGGAGGCATCCGTAACAACTGTGGCACTGGAGGTGGTAGTGAGAACGGCCTTCCTTGGGAAAGGTTGCCGTCCACTGCCCACCATTGGAGATCCGCTGCAGTGTCCCTGGAGATCCTTATCGATTCCTCGAGATCTCCTTTGTGCTGAAACCACTGACTGCGGAGGCACCACTGAAGAGCCCTCATATGCCAGTGCGCATGAGTGACCAACAGAATGCAAGAAGCAAACAGACCAAGCAGGCGTAAGACCTTGAGGACTGGAATAACTGCTCCATTTCGAAACATTGGAATCATCGCCTAAATGTCCTGAATCCGCTGAGGTGGGGGTAGGCCCGATACAATGTTGTGCCCAGTACTGCCCCTATGAACAGGAGGTGTTGAGAGGGCTGCAGGTGAGTCTTGGGCACGTTTACCGAAAACCCCAGATCAAACAACATCTGGGTTGTCACCTGCAGGTGATGCAGCACCAGCTCTGGAGACTTGGCTTTGACCAACCAATCGTCCAGGTAGGGGAATACCGCTATTCCCTTCCGCCTGAGATGTGCTACAACCACCGCCATCACCTTTGTGAAGACTCGAGGTGCTGAAGTAAGCCCAAACGGAAGGACCGCAAACTGGTAGTGTTGCGACCCCACCACAAACCGGAGATACTTCCTCTGCGACTTGAGTATAGGGATATGAAAGTACACATCCTGCAAGTCGACAGACACCATCCAATCCTCTTTGTTCAACTCCGTAAGTACCTGCGCCACAGTCAGCATTTTGAATTTCTCCTGCCTGAGGAACCAATTCAAAATTCTCAGGTCTAGGATCGGCCTCAGACGTCCGTCCTTCTTGGGGATCAGGAAATATCTTGAATAACAACCCTGAGCCCTTTCCTGCTCTGGAATCAACTCTACTGCACCCTTTGATAACATGGCCAGAACCTCCTGTTGCAACAACAGGAGATGGTCTTCTAAACAAAACGAGGGGCGGGGGGGCAGGGGGGGAGGAGAGGAGGGAACTCCTGAAAGGGGAGAGCATATCCTTTTTCCACAATATTCAACACCCAGGAGTCTGTTGTTATCAACTCCCACTCGCGGAGAAAAAGACGAAGCCTTCCCCCTACAGGAGAGGCGTGTTCGATAAAGTGGGGAAAACTAGGGCTGCTTCCCCTGCTGTTGTCCACCAGAGTAAGAGGATGATAATGAAGGGTGCTACTGGGCTGCCCCTCTAGCTCTAGCCCTCCCTCGCCCTCTAAAGGATCGATAAGATGGATTGGCAGGTTGTTAGGCCGAGTACTGGGGCCTCTGAAAAACTGCCCCACGACCAAACCCTCTGAACCTGCGAAAAGGCCTATAAGGGGCAGCAGGGGTAGCCTGTAAGCCTAAGGACTTTGCTGTAGTCCGACTGTCCTTAAAACGTTTAAGGGCAGAGTCTGGTTTCTCCCCAAACAGCCTTTCACCAAAGAGCAAGTCTAGTAAGGTGGTCTGTACATACGAGGAGAATCCGGAGGACCCCAGCCAAGCGTACCTCCTTGTAGAAACAGATGTCCCCATTGCCCTGACAACTGAGTCCATTGTATCAAGGCCAGATTGTATAATCTGCTGCGCCGCAGCCTGTGCATCCGAAAAGAGTGTTCCAAAAGGCCTCTGTGCATCCTGTGGCAGATCCCTGACCATAGCCTTGGCCGAGCCCATAAGGGCATGGACATACCTGCCCAGCACACAGGTAGCGTTTGCAGCCTTGAGCGCCATGCTGCAAGACGAAAAGATCTTTTTCGAAGACCGTTCCATTAGTTTGGACTCTCTATCAGACGGGACTACAGGGAATGAACCAGGAGCAGTCTTTGTGGAGCAAGACGCTTGAACCACTAAACTGTCCGGGGTTGGATGGCGTGAAAAAAAACCAGGATCCCCGGGTGCTCCCCTATGCCTCCTTGCTACAGCTCTATTCACAGCTGGAGACGAAACTGGTTATCCATAATACTTCTGGACTTTGGGGCTGCACAGTCACAGTAGGGCTCACCTCCCAATTACATCGACGTCTAGCAGATGGAGACCTCGAACTCTATCGGCTCCGTGTCGATCGGCACCGTGAGTCATGGCTACGACGCTTCTTGTGCCTCTTTGAAGAAGCATGAGATGAAGCCATCTTATGGCCTTTCTTCTTAGCCTTCACTAAGAAAAGCTTGGCCTTTCTTTCTTTTAGTGCCTTAGGGTTCGTGCTCTGGCACGAACCACACCCCTCGACATCGTGCTGAGAGCTAAGACACCAAAGGCAGTCCCCAAGCGGATCAGTGACCAACATCCGACCACCAAATTCATTACAAGGCTTGAAACCCGATTTTCTCAGGGGAGACATTGTAACTACTAAAGCTACACTCTATCCAACGAGCCAGGAAAAAAACGTTAGCGTTGAAGGCACGGAAAAAAGGAAACTGACGTCAGCACGCCGGCGAGGACCTCTTATTGGCACAGTGACATCAGACGGAGTCGCGTGAAGCCATACACTTGTGACATCTTGGTCGACGTGGAGAGCTGGGAGGAAGTCTTTCCGTCAGATGCTGGCGCAAGGACGAATTCATAAGGTGAGGAATCCACAGGTAGTTTGTATCCATCAGAAATATAAATATGGAGTTAAGTTTGCGCCAGATTTGCGTCAAGAAAAATGGCTCAAATCCGGGGCAAACAGAGTATAAATATGTCCCCAAGATGGTACACTAAATTGAGGCTAGGGCTAGCAATGGAAAAGATAATGTATGACATAGCTCAACAACGCAAAAAGTTCTAATCAATATGGCAATCACTGATAGATCTTCTCACAAGCACTGCATGCATTACAACTAGACCACACAACAATTGAGGGCACTGGGCACTGGCACTGGATCTTAATTACTGAAGTGGAGCTAATACTCAAGGTCAGATATGGGAGACGGGGCTATACTCATATTCACTTTTCTGACATTATGAGAAATGTGGGTGGTGGAGAGGGCTTGAAATTGGGAGGTTTAATGAAATTAAATGAGTTGTGCTATGAAATATAAATATGACGAAATGTGACGAGTCTGCTATGCTATGTAATTGTCTTACCTCACTAATAATTGTTTTCAAACTAAAAAATGTACGTGGATTAAGAGTATTTTTAATTGTCTTGGATGCATGCTTACGGGTATCTAGAAAAATGTATTGTTATAATAAAAGCTGTTTAAGGAGGCTAAATCACTGGCTGCAAAAAATAGCCTATTTATTCCTTATGGAAAGAGAAAATAGACAAGGGTGACTTTTTAAATTACTTTTGTTTGGGTAGGCGCTGGATGTCCTGGCTGCAACAGTCTGTTGCAATAAGTAAGTTATTAACATTATTGAGTGTGGGTAGCGGCCGTGACTCCTGAAAGGCGATGTCTTCAGTGGGTCATGCTGCCTCTCCCCTCTCTCCTCAATGGTTGTGGAGAGCGTATTACTCTTTGCATATCTGCATTTATGGTGTATGCCAAACTGTTCTGGTATGTGTCGTACATATAAACAAAGATGTTTAACCAGATCAGGATAGAAGCATATTTTATTGAGACACATTGACACAGAATAGGTCGTGTGACCAGTAACAGTGTTGTTTGCTGCGGTCTAGTCAGTGTAACATGCATTCTGTGGGATAGTAAACTTTGTTTTCTCATTTTATGTACACTTATTATGGCAACAGTATGGAATTTGGTCTTGCCACAGCAGTAAGAAACAAGGGCCCATATTTATACTTTTTGACGCAAACCAGCGCTGGTGCTGGTTTGCGTCAAAAAATGTACCGCCGGCTAACGCCCCAGACAGGCGCCTTATTTATGCATTGACGTTAGCCGGCGCTGCGGCCTGGTTAGAGTGGGAAAAAAAATGACTCTAACCGGGCATGGTCTTTGGGCACAGTGGCATGTAGGGTGGCCCAAGTTAGCCCCACCTATGCCTCCAGGGGTGGGCAAGGGTGGCAGGGGGTGTCCCTGGGGGCAGGGAAGGGCACCTGTGGACTGCTTCCATGGTCAGAGACCATGGAAATGAGCCTACAGGTCCCTTAACGCCTGCCCTCACCCAGGTGTTAAAAAACGGCGCAAATCAGGCTGTGCGCCATTTTTTAAGGCCCGCCCCCTCCTGTGCTTCAAAATGACGTCGGAGAATAAATAAGGCGCACATGCTTAAAGTCATTTTTTGGACGGGAATGCCTACCTTGCATGTCATTAACGCAAGGCCGTTTCACGCAACCAGAAAATGACGCACACTGCTGAATTTTGACGTTCGTGGGGTCGGGCGTCAAAGTATAAATATGGTGTTAGGTTTGCGCCGAATTTGCGTCAAACATTTTGACGCAAATTTGGCGCAAACAGAGTATAAATATGCCCCAAGGTTCATTAGTACTCATGTTTTATGTAACATCTGTTATTGGGCTACATTTATTTTTATTGGCATGGCTTAGACGTTTTAAAAAACAAATTTATCCACTTCTTCTCCTTTGCGGAAATATCACTCTGGTCTGTCAAGCAAGGGCTAAAATTTAAATTCACAAAACATTCCCATTTTAAGTCCCATCGGAAAGTTTTCTCTGCAATACAGAAAAGTTGGCTGAATAGAACTAAAACAAATTTAGTAGAAAGTTAGAACTTAATTCAGAAAACTTGTTTTTCATTAGTTTGTGTAAATCTGTTCAGTAGTTTTTTGAGAAATTAGCATTTATAAAGTTACTTCGATGGGCATGAGGGGTTAAACATCAGAAAAATGTTTAGGATATCTGGACCGTTCTGTCCAGATATGCATTGATTCATGTGGATTAGTCAACCTTTTAACAATATAATGTAGCAACTACAACTGATATGTTGTAGCAGCTGTTACAGGACTTACATACACAGCCCCGCATTCTGAGAATGAATAAGAAAACATCAGAGGTAGAGTAAACACATTGGCCCATATTTATACTTTTTGACGCAAAACTGCGCTAACGCAGTTTTGCGTCAAAAGAATTAGCGCCGGCTAACGCCATTCTGAAGCGCCATGCGGGTGCCGTATTTATTGAATGACGTTAGCCGGTGTTAGCCGCCGGCGCCGTCTGGTGTGCGTTAAAAAAAACGACGTACACCAGGCAGCGCCGGCGTAGGGGAAAATGGAGCTTGGGCGTCAAGAAATGGGGCCAAGTCAGGTTGAGGCAATTTTTTCGCCTCAACCCGATTTGCGCCATTTTTTACGACTCCCAACCCCCATAGAAATGACTCCTGTCTTAGCAAAGACAGGAGTCATGCCCCCTTGCCCAATGGCCATGCCCAGGGGACTTATGTCCCATGGGCATGGTCATTGGGCATAGTGGCATGTAGGGGGGCACAAATCAGGCCCCCCTATGCCACAATTTTTTTTAAAAAAAATACTTACCTGAACTTACCTTAATGTCCCTGGGATGGGTCCCTCCAGCCTTGGGTGTCCTCCTGGGGTGGGCAAGGGTGATAGGGGGTGTCCCTGGGGGCATGGGAGGGCACCTCTGGGCTCCTTCAGAGCCCACAGGTCCCTTAACGCCTGCCTTTTGCAGGTGCTAAAAAACGGCGCAAAAGCGGCCGTACGTCATTTTTTTTGACCCGCACACTCCCGGGTGTGATTTTTGTCCGGGAGTATAAATCCGACGCACATGCCTTGGAGTCGATTTTTTAGACGGGAACGCCTACCTTGCATATAATTAACGCAAAGTAGGTGTCCACGCTAAAAAATTACGCTAACTCCATGGACTTTGGCGCTAGATGCGTCTAACGCCAAAGTATAAATATGGAGTTAGTTTTGCGTCGAAATTGCGTTAAAAAAAACGACGCAATTCCGGCGCAAACGGAGTATAAATATGCCCCATTGTGATTCCCAGGGGAATATGAGGGCAGCTGCCATTACAGGACTCAGGAACGTTTCCCACTCAAATGCATTGTAGTGAAAGCCCGTCTTTGAGAGTCTCAAAAGGCAAAACATATGAAGAGTGATAACAGATTTTTGTTACTATGTAAAATTTGTTGTCATACCATACTAATTTTATATATTGTGGAATGTTTCAAAGTAATTTTACCCTGTGAAAAATGTGGACACTCTGCTGAGTTTTGATGAACCATATTTGAGAGAAAACGTTTTTCTCTCATGATTTTTTCATAGATGTTGCGGAAAGTAATCCATACATTAAAATGGGAGCACATATCTACAAACTCACACCATCCTCCTCAGTCTTTAGGGTTGCTGTATGTCTGTTTTTCATCAGTGTAGCTGATATTTTAATGTCTCAGCAAATACAAACATTACTAAAATTGCCTAAAGCTGCTTCTTAATCCCTTTCACTTTAAATACTTTAAATATTAAATAGATGTAAGCACTTTGTAATGTGTTCTAGAGCTATTCTAATGGTTCCTGTCATATATTTAAAGTAAACAGGCCATGTAAAAAATTAATACAGATGAACTTTATAAAGTTATGTTTAAGTATCATGTCTTAGACTTTGCAGAATCCTAAAATGTCAACAAATGGACAGTATTTTTCTCTGGGGAAGGTACTAACCCTATCAGCCATGTGAGAATAATATTCTGAGAAAAAATGTACTTCCAACAGCAGCAGCAGTCTGTCAGTTATTTCCCCAGTGTTCTAGTGCAGAGCCACTACTACCGTGTTCTACTGAGTAACTACAGCACTAACACTCTCTGTTAATGACAAAAGTGTAAAACGCTGGATTGGCATCTTTATGGAATCAAAGTCGTAAAACTGAAACCATTTTTCCACAGAGAAACTGCAGTAAACTGAGAAATGACAGGTTTATTTTTGTCACATAGTTCATAGTTAGTGCTCCAGAAAGCTAAAATCAGAACACATTTTCTATGCATTCTCAAACATATTCCTCATCTATGCCAGTAAAAACTCTGAAATACAGACTAAAACTTCCAATACTAGCATCAGTCTGTAACTTAGTGCCCTGCTAATCAACAGCAGGTTCACCACAGACTTATAAAGAACTAGAGCGCTAACTTTTTAGATTCGAGACAAACGTGAGGCACTTTGGACCACCATTTTGATCGACTACGATTTCAGGCTGAAGTGAATGAGATGTGTTAGTGCAGATATGAAACAAGTAAGTTAAAAATGTAAGAGGAAGAATGGGTTTTAAGTGATTTTATGTATAATGTATTTTGAAATGGGCAAAAAACAGTTAAAAGGGAGACATCTGTGTCAGTACAGCATCCCTTTTGCACATCTGTTTATTCACCCTACCCTTCTTCTCAGTTACTTAACAGCTCCCTAACTTTAAAATATTAAAACGTTTGATAGACAAACTTTATGGGCAGCGGTGTTTGGGTGCCCACAGCACAATCCTTCATCAACAAATGTCAATGTACCCAAGACAGAAAAATACAATTCAAATCCAGGAAGAATATTTCACAGGCATTTATACTGACAGATGCAACATGTATTACCTTAATTAATGTACACCATAAACTTTCACACACATACAAGAGAGGAAAACGTTTTAGGTATCAACTCCAGGTGTGTGCAACAACCATTTATAATCGTTAACAGGAGAGAAAGATTGACAGATCGACACACATCACTGCCCTCCAAGTGTTTTTCCTGAGAATGGTACTCTCACATCTGGCATTCAACGAAGTCTAGCCAACCTTCGTACTCAGCACAAACCTTGTTGCCTTCAAATGGGTGAATTGGAAATACTGACCACCTGCTACACAAATGTAATTTGCCCTATGTAATTAGGTACAACAGATGACTTCTAATTACTGTTTTATCAAACGTCAAACTATGTTCATGTAATCTGCACATGGCGGCAAGTAATGGTTCCTTCTATGTAAAAAGATGTGCTACCTCCTGTGATTAGGTCCATGATCATTAATATTTCCAAATGGAAAAATAAATATTTGCATATATGCCCTAGAGCCTAAATGGGAGGAATGGTATATATGAGGATCGAGGTGCTTTGTGAAGTACTCTTTGTGTTTCTGTTGGCAGAGGAAATGCAGGTTAGTGTTCAGATACATTAGCAATCAGGATGTGAGAAAGAGTCTTATCCTCCTGTAATAAAAAGCAGCTATGGTTTGACAGGACCAGTAACTTGTCCTACCCTTTGTCTTCACAGCTGTTATAGTGCTTGCCTTCGTTTTATGCTGGCTGCCCTTCCATGTGGGCCGAAACCTCTTGTCCATAGCTTCGGGAACATCTGAGATGTATGTGGTGGCCGAGTACTTCAGCCTCCTCTCCTGTGTGCTCTTCTACCTCAGCGCAGCCATCAACCCAGTCCTGTACAACACAATGTCAGCACGTTATCGGGCCTCAGTCTGCAGGATGCTACGGATTAGGCACTGCAGAACCATGTCCCGCCACAGAGAGTGGTGCACTGTATCCAGTTGGCATCAAAGCGTCAACAATAGGCAGAGACAGCATATCGAGCTGTAGGCCTTATTCCTTCCACTGAAAATTGGACTGCTTGCCTAGTCACTGTTCCCTCTTCGCTATTTCAGATTCAGCGAATTTTTGAAAATCAATGTTGGTAGGAATGTTGGTGTGGTGCATGACCCCTGCAGGAACCCTTGGTGCATTACAGAGATTGTATATAGTGTCTAAGTAAGATGCAGTTATTGAAATCAATTTGAATTGAAATTAAGATGGAAATCGGGCTAATTGCGAGTGATGAATCGCAATCATTTGCTTTTATATCACCCTATACAAATTCTAGGCTCATGGGTAGAAGTTAGATTTTTTGGCAATGTTCAGAAAATTACTTCATTTGGGAGGCATGGAGCAGAGCACGGGCACTATCCAGATACAAGAGTATGATGGAATGAACAGCAGTTCTGAAGTCATTCTCTGGGGGAAATGGTTTCACTTTCTTGTGGAGAGAGAGAGCTGGTAACTGGGCAGTGTTGGGTGTTGTTAGTAATGTGTTCCTTGAGTTAACACTGGTGTCAATGGTGAGTCAGAGTTACTTGACATTGAGTAAAAGTTGGGGTTCAAATCCATCAAGGTTTGTGATGATGTTCCAGGTTTGGCCTAGATGTTGCTTGTTGTTCTTGGAAAATAACAGCAATTTTGTTATAGTAGGTTTAAGCTTTAGGTAGATACTGGAACTCCAGGTTTATTTAAGGTACAGGGGATGTTCAATTATAGCTTTGTGTTGAATTTGAATGTTGTTATGATATTGTAATCTGTGGGAAGAGCCCTACGGGTCTCCATTTACATTTGCTGAAAGTGATTGCTAGCAATGATTAAAAAAAACAAGAAGCTTGTTTAACATTTGGGCTCATCTTCTAAAGATAGTGATGCACTTATGAAAGCATATAAAAATAAAGGTATTGATCTGAAAATAGAAAAGCATGGTAAATTGTTTTAAAAACTTGAAAATTATGAGCTGTGTTTCTTCTTGTTTGTAAAAACTTTGCACTGTCACCAAACTGATAGGATCTATCAACACATCACGAATATAGGGATTATTTTTATTATTTAAAACTATTAGAAGGGAGGGTTTATTGCAACTATAATTGAACAACAGATGCTCCCTTTAACTTATCTAAAGTTGAACAGCCGGATGACATAACCTCAAGTCCCTAGACATGCATTGCAGATTCTTCCAATTAATTCTGCTCATAACCTTTCACCGGAAAGCTGCAGACATTTCACATAACCATGTCATGTTTAGAAGACTAGTACATGCTTTCCCATATAACTGTTATGAACCTTTACTATCTAATACGGCCTAAGCTTACCAGTATACAATTTCCCTTTGATATTAGGTCAGGCTTTAATTAAGGCTTGTCAAAAATATATTTTGCCACTAATCATTGCCCAACCTTTTGTATGACTAATCTTGGACAAACGAAGTATCATCCACATATTGTGCATTTAATGGTGCCTGTAGACAATTAAAATGCAGCTGCAGATGTGAAATCAAGACATCAGAACTCACTTTCAGACAGCTCATCTTCTGTGATCAGAAGTAATCTCCTCAAACTCTTTAACATATAAGGAGTTTGTTTTTATTGAAGGCAGTGCAATAGCCCCATTGACTGCACAGGCTGAATCAAACATTGGGTTGTGGATTACAAATTAGAAGCTCTTTTCTGAATACAGGAATAATGAAATAAGTGGTGTGTCTTTTGAAATATAGCAAACCCAAGATTACGAGATCCTTTGATCTGGGCTCTCTCCGGGGTGCATACCAGTAGAACCGTGATTCCAATTATCTGAGGAATCTTGATGAACATCTCTATATATCAGTCTCTGTGGCCTCAATACAACTCTCGCAGCAATAGGGATCGGAGTGGATTTTTCTCAAAGTAGGGGGCATATGAATATAATATGGGGCTCCAATAACTCCTTTAATTACATGAGTCTGTGTTTTGTGTAATCTTGCGACAAAATTTAGTTTGTGGTCCACAAAAAAACTAAATTATAATTATCCAAGCAAGAGCAAAAAATGTCTCTAGTCACAGGGGCCCTGTATGTTCCCTCCAGAAAAGGCCACAACGTAGAAAAAATCTCACACCATGGAAAGAAAATCTCAGATAAAAGTTCACTAAATAATTTATAGGTTTGCTCCTCTGATCAGCAAAGGGATAAACATGACAACTAGTCTAGTGACTTTCAGAGCTATCGCACCTTCAATGTCGTCAACTATAAACTGTATATGAGAGATTTTAACTGGTAAATATTGACTATAGATAAAGCTCAGTCATAACTTTATTTTCTTTATTTAGGGCCAGTCAATTACGGGCCGTCTGTAACAGAGTTGAATTAACCACAATTCAGATTTTTAGCATGTCAATATCATTAAAACAGGCACAATTAATAGCCTTTCAGTCAGATGAGACTTATCCCCAGCCAGAAAAGTTTTGCTGTCATGTGGTTGTTACAGACACTTTCACATCTTCAATTACTGCAAAAGATTGGTAGCCTTTTAAAGGATATGGGCAGCTTTAAAAATGTTCTCATTGAAAGAATACAGACAAAGGGATAGGTGTCTTCTGGCTCTTGCCTACCTCACTCCTTTCGATGGTAGGCATTTTCAGGGGTTTCAAAATGGGTCTGGCTTCTTTAACACTCATAAGGCAGGAGTTTTTTTGACCTACTGTGAATATATGTTTGGCGAGTCAACTGATTAGTAAATCAAGTGCCTTGCAATACAAGACCAGTATGCAAAGTATTTGGCTTACAATTTGAGCATCCTAATTTGCAACCTGCCCTTAGTACAACTAGACATTGGATCAGTAGTTTAAAACAGATTTTGAGAAAGGCAGTGTTGCATGCATTTTAATAATACATTTAGGATCATCCCTGTTGTAAGTAACTCGGGGTCTCATGTTTCGCTTCCTGAGTGGGGATCAGGAGCAAGGTAGTTAGGTGTGTGCCTCCTATGAGGACCAGGGGAGGATTTGTGTGATCTTCTGTGTTAGTGGCAAAGATTTTTAGCCTTCTTTGGAGCAAGTTTCCTATGAGACAAATAGGGGCATATTTATACTCCGTTTGCGCCGGAATTGCGTCGTTTTTTTTGACGCAATTTCGACGCAAAACTAACTCCATATTTATACTTTGGCGTTAGACGCGTCTAGCGCCAAAGTCCATGGAGTTTGCGTCATTTTTTAGCGTGGACACCTATTCTGCGTTAATTATATGCAAGGTAGGCGTTCCCGTCTAAAAAATCGACTCCGAGGCATGTGCGTCGGATTTATACTCCCGGGCAAAAATCACGCCCGGGAGTGGGCGGGTCAAAAAAAATGACGTACGGCCGCTTTTGCGCCGTTTTTTAGCGCCTGCGGGCTCTGAAGGAGCCCAGAGGTGCCCTCCCATGCCCCCGGGGACACCCCCTGTCACCCTTGCCCACCCTAGGAGGACACCCAAGGCTGGAGGGACCCATCCCAGGGACATTAAGGTAAGTTCAGGTAAGTATTTATTTTTTATTTTTTTGTGGCATAGGGGGGCCTGATTTGTGCCCCCCTACATGCCACTATGCCCAATGACCATGCCCAGGAGACATAAGTCCTCCGGCCATGGCCATGGGGCAAGGGGGCATGACTCCTGTCTTTGCTAAGACATGAGTAATTTCTATGGGGGTTGGGAGTCGTAAAAAAATGGCGCAAATCGGGTTGAGGCGAAAAAATTGCCTCAACCTGACTTGCCCCCTTTCTTGAGGCCCAAGTCGTTTTTTTTAACGCACACCAGACGGCGCCGCGGCTAACGCCGGCTAACGTCATTCAATAAATACGGCGCCCGCATGGCGCTTCAGAATGGCGTTAGCCGGCGCTAATTTGTTTGACGCAAAACTGCGTTAGCGCAGTTTTACGTCAAAAAGTATAAATACGGGCCATAATGTCTTATAAGGGGGATTTGTCTGGGAGCACAACAGCTAAACGATTTCCTTTTCAGAGTCCTAAACTTCACAGAAGGCTGAGTGGTATGGACTGAAGTAGCCACTGAAGGCAAAGGAGCCATTGGAAGAATCAGACAAACAGAGAGGCCAACACAATGTTTGCTGGTTGAGACTGCTGCAAAACCGGTGCTGAGACGGAATCAGTTTAACCTTTGTACACACCTGACTCGATGGTGAACAGGCACATACACTTTCTGAATCAGAAGTTGAAAGAAAGCTTCTAGAATATGTATTTTATTATTTAGTTTATGTTTATAGATGTTTTCACTGTCAAAGGGAGTATACATAACAAATGTCTTTGTATTCTACGGACTGTCGACATCGAGGGTATTGTGGCTTTGAATGCCTTTTTAGCATCACATTTGTCCTCAACAGCAAGCATGTTGCACAAATGCCAAGCATTAAAGTGCTCGATATTGAACAGTGTCAAGTTTCCGCCTCAAAGTGTCTCTTTTTGGATTTCCCACAGCAGGGTCCATGGAGGGGTCAAGTAGCTCATGGTTGAAAGAGCTCATTTCCCAGATCATCTAGACGTGTAAACACTCATCTTCAACATTTCGCATTTCATGGCATTCTCCTAGCATCCATGAAGGCAACTTTTCTCACTGCCAGACGACTTTTCTCTCTGCCCTTCAATGTCTTTGGAAGCATTCTTTGGCTGGAAGGGCATGCTTCAGCTGACTGTTAATCAGGGAGGCAAATAAATACACACATCAGGGGAGTCCAGCCCCACTTCGTTACTCCCACATAAGAAAAGAAGACATGGATTAAAATTACAGGAAAATGGGTGACTGCGTATGGCATGCAGCCCTCCAGTAAGTAAAGATGCCTGGAAAAGCAAAAAAGATGACCACTTGAAAAATGTTGTCTGTGAAACGAGAGAAAAATAGAAAAAGCCAATGCTCAGAGATCTTCAGTAGGGAAATCAGAAAAATGAACTAAAGTAATGGTTACTGTGCCAGCCACAAGAAAAATCAGACCAGGACACTATGACCCTCCCGATATCGACTAAGCCCTACTTCTCACCTAGACAGATAATGCATTTTTTTTTATCACGACTACTGCTGTATGCAACGTACGTTCCTGCTATATGTTCTCTGAATGTAATTTACTATGCGGTACTGAAATGTATACTATATGACTTGGCTAGGGATATGCTCTCATATGACCTTGTGTTGTTGATGTGTTTCTAATATATGTATGAATGTCAAAAAAAGGGTTCTGAGATCATACACTTGGGCAAGACTAATATGTGCTTATAAATTTCAAGAGAGAGCTCATGCAGGAAATCATTTGATTCATCTGTCCAGGGCACATGGTTCCCAAATTATTACAGTGGCAATATTTCGTACCCATGGCCATTAACCAGTGACCCCTGTCTTGGTTGATGCTCTATGTCCTAAACGAACAAGTTACTTACCTTCGGTAATGCCTTTTCAGGTGGATACAATAGCTACCTGTGGATTCCTCACCTAAAGAATTTTCCCCCATGCTCCACAATCCAACGTAAATTTCTTCTTCTAGCTCTGCATGTCGACGATGACGTCACAATTGCCCGACTCCCACGCAACGCCATATGACGTCATCAAGGCAATAAGAGGTCCTCGTCGGCGTGCAGACATCACTTATCACCATTTTTTACGTGCCTTTGAGGCGAACAGGTGAACATTGATACTACGTATTTGTCATGAACACATAAACCAAAACTTAAATACCATCATTTAGTTCAACCAATAGAAAATATAACGAGTAGAAATAAACATCCTACTGTTTACAGTTCTACAATATCAAATATATATATATATCGTCATATAAATATATATATATATATATATATATATATAAACAATTATATACACATACATAAATAATTGCATCAGTATATACATATCAACAACATACAGATGCTCACCCAAGGAAATCTTGGTAAGACCAACCAGGCACGGGGAGGCGGGTGGGACCGTGAGGAATCCACAGGTAGCTAGTATATCCACCAGAAAAGGCGTTACCGAAGGTAAGTAACTTATTCTTCTGATGGATACAACTACCCGTGGATTCCTCACCTAAAGAATAGAGTCCAAAAGCACTACCGCACTCGGTGGTGGGTGCCTGAATGGTCAAACTAAGAAATCCTGCAGCACGGACCGTGCAAAATGGATATCCCTCCGAACTTCAGAATCCAAACAATAATGTTTAGTAAACGTGTGGAGGGATGCCCAAGTTGCGGCCTTGCAAATGTCAACCACAGGAATACCTCTAGCTAAGGCCGAGGAGGCCGCTTTAGCCCTGGTGGAATGGGCTCTTAACCCAACAGGAGGTTCCTTCTTTGCTAAAGAATATCACAATTTGATGCAAATAATGACCCACCTGGACAGCCTTGCCTTTCCTCTTCCCCACGTAACCGACGAAGAGCTGATCGTCCTCTCTGAACATTCTCGTCCTGTCGACGAAGAAGCTCAATGCTCTTCTTGGATCTAGTGGGGGTAGCCTCTCTTCCTCCTTTGATGGATGAGATGGAGGATAAAAGGAGGAAAGTATGATGGACTGTCCTAAAGGAAAGGGTGTAACAACCTTCGGTAAGAAAGCTGCCTTGGTCCTTAACACCACCTTGTCCCTATAAAAGGAAGTATATGGGGATTCCACACTAAGAGCCTGGAGCTCACTCACCTTCCTTGCTGACGTAATGGCCACCAGGAAAATAGTTTTTAAAACTAAAAAACCTTAAGGAACATGAATGCATCAGTTCAAACGGTGAACCCATCAGAAAAGCTAACACTAAATTCAAATCCCAATGCGGCATAACGAATGGAGTGGCCGGAAACTTGTTAGTGAGACCCTTAATGAACCTCAAAACTATTGGGGACTTAAACAAAGAGGGTTGGTCTGGAAGGCACAGAAAGGTTGACAGCGCAGACAAATAACCCTTAACAGTCGCAACTGCACAACCCCTCTGCGCTAAGTCACAAATTTAGCCCACCTGCTTGCATAGAAAGATTTGGTGGAGTGTCGCTTGGCCGATAATATAACGTCCACGACTTCAGGTGGGAGAGAAAAAGTACTCAGATTACCCCGTTCAATCTCCAGGCATGTAGGTGCAGGCTCTGGAGGTGGGGGTGTACAACCTGCCCCTGCGACTGCGAGAGGTCTGCCCTGTGAGGGAGACGGAGTGGAGGGCAAAGAGAGAGTTGGAGAAGGTCTGAATACCACACCCTTCTTAGCCAATCCGGAGCTATTAAGATGACTTGGGCCCGGTCTTGGCGAATCTTCCTCAGAACCCGAGGAATCAAGGGTATGGGGGGAAACGCGTAAAACAACTGACCGTTCCAGGACATCTGAAATGCGTCCCCCAAAGCTCCTTGCACCGGCTACTGGAGGCTGCAGTACGACGGGCAGCACGTGTTCTCCTGAGTGGCAAATAGATCTACCTGAGAAAACCCCCACATCCGGTAGATGCAAAGGACCTGGTCTGGATGAAGACGCCACTCGTGATCGGTCGAGATGTGACGACTGAGACTGTCCGCACGTACGTTCAAAACTCTGGACAAATGGTTTGCTACCAAGCAAATCCGGTGGTCGTGTGCCCAGGACCAGAGTCGCAGAGCTTCTCTGCAGAGAAGGTCCAACCCCACTCCTCCCTGTTTGTTTATATACCACATCGCGGTAGTGTTGTCCATCAGGACTTGAACCGACCAACCGCGAAGGGAAGAAGGTTTTGAGAGCCAGACGTATCGCCTGCAATTCCAACAGATTGATGTGAAACCTCTGTTCCACTGGAGACCAATGACCTTTGACCTCCAGGTCCCCCAGATGAGCTCCCCACCCTCGAGTGGAAGCATCTGTTATCACTGTGGCCACTGGAAGTGGCAGCGAGAACGGCTTTCCTTGAGAAAGGTTGCCGACCGCAGCCCACCATCGAAGATCCGCTGCAGCATCTCTGCAGATCCTTATTGTAGGAATTTGGCTCTGTATATGCTATTTCAAAGTAAGAAATAGTGTACACAGAGTCCAAGGGTTCCCCTTAGAGGTAAAATAGTGGCAAAAGTAGATAATTCTAATGCTCTATTTTCTGGTAGTGTGGTCGAGCAGTAGGCTTTTCAGAGGGTAGTGTTAAGCATTTGTTGTACACACACAGGCAATAAATGAGGAACACACACTCAAAGACTTACTCCAGGCCTATAGGTTTTTATATTGAAAAATATATTTTCTTAGTTTATTTTAAGAACCACAGGTTCAAGATTTACAATTAATACTTTAAATGTAAGGTACTTCACTTAGATACTTTTGGAACTTTGAATGAAAACAATATCATGTATAGTCCTTGTAAAAATGGCAATAAGCTATTTTCAAAGTGGACACAGTGAAAAAATCAACAGTTCCTGGGGGAGGTAAATGAAGGTTAGATTAGCAGGTAAGTAAAACACTTACAAGTCTCTGTTCTGGGGCATAGGCAGCCCACCACTGGGGGTTCCAGTCAACCCCAAAGTTACCACACCAGCAGCTCAGGGCCGGTCACGTGCAGAGGTCAAAGAGGTGCCCGAAACATATAGGCGCCTATGGAGAACAGGGGTGCTCCGGTTCCAGTCTGCGAGCAGGTAAGTACCTGCGTCCTCGGAGGGCAGACCAGGGGGGTTTTGTAGAGCACTGGGGGACACACGAGAAGGAGCACAAAGTACACCCTCAGCGGCACGGGGGCGGCCGGGTGCAGTGAGCAAAGTAGGCGTCGGGTTTCAGGTAGGAAACAATGGAGGGACCCGGGGGTCATTCTAGCGGTGCAGGCAGGCACGGGGGGGGCTTCTCGGGACAGCCACAACCTGGGCAAGGCAGAGGGTCGCCGGGGGGGTCACTCCTGCATCGAAGTTCGGTTCCTTCAGGTCCTGGGGACTGCGGGTGAAGTGTTGGTTCCAGGCGTCGGGTCCCTTGTTCCAGGCAGTCGCGTTCAGGGGGAGCCTCTGGATTCTCTCTGCAGGCACAGCTGTGGGAGCCCAGGGGGGTCGTCTCTGGTTACTCACGGGCTCGCAGTCGCCAGGGAGTCCTTCCTGAGGTGTTGGTTTATTGCAGGTCGAGCCGGGGGCGTCGGGTGCAGAGTGTAGAGTCTCACGCTTCCGGCGGTAAACGTGAAGTCCTTGGAAGTTGCTTCTTTGTTGCAAAGAAGTTGCAGGTTTTGAACAGGACCGCTGTTCACAGGAGTTTCTTGGTCCTGTAGTCCAGGGTAGTCCTCTGAGGCTTCAGAGGTCGCTGGTCCCTGTCGGATGCGTCGCTGGAGCAGATTTTCGAAGTTGGAGACAGGCCGGTGGGGCTGGGGCCAAATCAGTTGTCATCTTCCTCCTTCTCTGCAGGCTTGTAGGTCAGAAGTCCTTCTTCTTTCTTCAAGTTGCAGGAATCTGATTTCCTGGGATCTGGGGAGCCCCTAAATACTGAATTTAGGGGTGTGTTTAGGTCTGGGAGGGCAGTAGCCAATGGCTACTGTCCTTGAGGGTGGCTACACCCTTTTTGTGTCTCCTCCCTGTGGGGAGGCGGGCACATCCCTAATCTCAAGGCAGGGGTCACCTCAGCTCAGAACACCTTAGGGGCTGTCCTGACGGGTGGGTGGCTCCTCCTTGTTTTTCTCATTATCTCCTCCAGCCTTGCCACCAAAAGTGGGGCAGTGGCCGGAGCGGCGGGCATCTTCACTAGCTGGGATGCCCTGGAGCGCTGTAACAAAAGGGGTGAGCCTTTGAGGCTTCCCGCCAGGTGCTAGAGGTCCTGCAGGGGGAGGTGAGAAGCACCTCCACCCAGTACAGGCTTTGTTCCTGGCCACAAAGTGACAAAGGCACTCTCCCCATGTGGCCAGCAACAGGTCTGGTGTGTGGCAGGCTGGCAGGAACTGGTCAGCCTACACTAGAAGTCGGGTATGTATTCAGGGGGCATCTCTAAGATGCCCTCTGGGTGTATTTTACAATAACTTGCACACTGGCATCAGTATGCATTTATTGTGCTGAGAAGTTTGATACCAAACTTCCCAGTTTCCAGTGTAGCCATTATTGGACTGTGGAGTTCATGTTTGACAAACTCCCAGACCATATACTCTTATGGCTACCCTGCACTTACAATGTCTAAGGTTTTGCTTAGACATTGTAGGGGCATAGTGCTCATGCACATATGCCCTCACCTGTGGTATAGTGCACCCTGCCTTAGGGCTGTAAGGCCTGCTAGAGGGGTGACTTACCTATCCCACAGGCAGTGTGAGGTTGGCATGCCACTCTGAGGGGAGGGCCATGTCTAGTCATTTTCTCCCAACCAGCACACACAAGCTGTGAAGCAGTGTGCATGTGCTGAGTGAGGGGTCCCTAGTGTGGCATAAGACATGCCGCAGCCCTTAGATACCTTCCCTGGCATCAGGGCCCTTGGTACCAGGGGTACCAGTTACAAGAGACTCACCTGAGTGCCAGGGTTGTGCCAATTGTGGAGACAAAGATACAGTTTAGGGAAAGAACACTGGTGCTGGGGCCTGGTTAGCAGGGTCCCAGCACACTTTGAAATCATAACTTAGCATCAGCAAAGGCAAAAAGTTAGGGGGTAACTATGCCAAGGAGGCATTTCCTTACACTTATCGATTCGAGACCCCCTTTGTGTTGAAACCACTGCCTGCGGAGGTACCACTGAAGAGCCCTCATGTGCCAGCGTGCATGAGTGGCCAACTGAATGAAAGAAGCGAACACACCAGCCATTATGGAACTGTGGAGTTTATGTTTGACAAACTCCCACACCATACACTCTGAGGGGAGGGCCATGTCGATTTAGGAATTTTCTCCCCACCAGCACACACAAGCTGTGTAGCAGTGTGCATGTGCTGAGTGAGGGGTCCCTAGGGTGCCGCAGGCCTTAGAGACCTTTCCTGGCATCAGGGCCCTTCGTACCAGGTGTACCAATTATAAGGGACTTAACTGAGGGTCCCAGCACACTTTAAAATCATAACTTAGCATCAGCAAAGACAAAAAGTTAGGGGGTAACCATGCCAAGGAGGCATTTCCTTACACATTCCCCCCCCCCCCTCCAAAGAAAGAGGATGAGACTAACCTTTCCCAAAAGAGTCTTCATTTTCTAAGTGGAAGAACCTGGAAAGGCCATCTGCATTGGCATGGGCATTCCCAGGTCTGTGTTCCACTATAAAGTCCATTCCCTGTAGGGATACGGACCACCTTAACAATTTAGGGGTTTCTCCTTTCATTTGCATGAGCCATCTGAGAGGTCTGTGGTCAGTTTGAACTATGAAGTGAGTACCAAAAAGGTATGGTCTCAACTTCTTCAGGGACCAGACCACAGCAAAGGCCTCCCTCTCCATGGCACTCCAACGCTGCTCCCTGGGGAGTAACCTCCTGCTAATAAATGCAACAGG
The DNA here is from genome assembly GCF_031143425.1 of Pleurodeles waltl. NCBI lineage: Eukaryota > Metazoa > Chordata > Amphibia > Caudata > Salamandridae > Pleurodeles > Pleurodeles waltl. The sequence continues at coordinate 701,155,222 of NC_090451.1, read as the reverse complement.
CTGGTCAAGGCCATCATTTGTTTGGGACAGGACTGCCCATATCCCATGTTCAGAGGCATCTGTCTGCACTATGAACTGCTTAGAGTAATCTGGAGCTTTCAAAACTGATGCTGTCCACATTGCTTGCTTCAGGGTGTCAAAGGCCTTTTGACAATCCAAGGCACAGTTAACTTTTTTGGGCATTTTCTTGGAGGTAGGTTCTGTGAGGGGGGTCACTATAGATCCATAATCATTCACAAACCACCTATAGTAACCAGTCAAGCCAAGGAATGCCCCAACTTGAGTCTGGGTTTTTAGAGCTACCCAGTCCAGAATAGTCTGGATCTTGGGTTGGAGTGGCTGAACTTGGCCTCCACCTACAAGGTGTCCCAAGTAAACCACAGTACCCTGCCCTACCTGACATTTAGATGCCTTGATAGAGAGGCCTGCTGCTTGCAGGGCCTGCAAAACCTTCTTCAGGTGGACCAGGTGATCCTGCCAGCTGGAGCTAAAGACAGCAATATCATCAAGATAAGCTGCACTAAAGGACTCCAAGCCAGCAAGGGCTTGATTCACCAACCTTTCCAACCTTTGGAAGGTGGCAGGGGCATTCTTTAAGCCAAAAGGCATCACAGTAAACTGGTACTGCCCATCAGGTGTAGAGAATGCTGTTTTCTCTTTTGCTCCTGGTGCCATTCTTATTTGCCAGTAACCTGCTGTTAAGTCAAAGGTACTCAGGTATTTGGCAGCACCCAATTAATCAATCAGCTCATCTGCCCTTGGAATGGGGTGAGCATCTATCTTGGTGACAGAATTAAGCCCTCTGTAGTCCACACAGAACCTCATCTCTCTCTTGCCATCTTTTGTGTGAGGTTTGGGGACCAAGACCACTGGGCTAGCCCAGGACTATCAGAGTGCTCAATCACTCCCAACTCCAGCATCTTGTGGACTTCCACCTTGATGCTTTCTTGAACTTGGTCAGACTGTCTGAAGATTTTGTTTTTGACAGGCATGCTGCCTCCTACGTCCACATCATGGGTACACAGCTGTGTCTGACCAGGGGTTAGGGAAAAGAGCTCAGCAAACTGCTGGAGGACTTGCCTGTAGTCAGCTTGCTGTTGACCAGAGAGGGTGTCTGAGTAAGTCACTCCATCTACTGTGCCATCTTTAGGGTCAGTGGAGAGGAGATCAGGCAGAGCTTCACTCTCTGCTTCCTGGTCCTCATCTGTAACCATCAACATGTTTACATCTGCCCTGTAATGGAAGAGTTTTAGGCGGTTAACATGGATCACCCTCTTGGGGGGTCCTGCTAGTGCCTAGGTCCACCAGGTAGGTGACCTCACTCTTTTTCTCTAGCACTAGGTAAGAGCCACTCCATTTGTCCTGGAGTGCCCTGTGTGCCACAGGCTCCAGAACCCAGACTTTCCGCCCTGGCTGAAACTCAAACATAGCAGCCTTTTGGTCATTCCACATCTTCTGGAGTTGTTGGCTGGCCTAAAGGACTTTACTTGCCTTTTCCATGTACTCTGCCATCCTGGAACGTATACCTAGTACATAGTCCACTATATCTTGTTTAGGCTCATGGAGAGGTCTCTCCCAGCCTTCTTTCACAAGAGCTAGTGGTCCCCTAACAGGATGGCCAAACAGAAGTTCAAAGGGGGAAAACCCTACTCCCTTCAGAGGCACCTCTCTGTTTGCGAAAAGCAGGCATGGCTAGAGGACATCCCATCTCCTTTTGAGTTTTTCAGGAAGCCCTATGATCATGCCCTTCAATGTCTTGTTAAATCTCTCAACGAGACCATTGGTTTGTGGATGGTATGGTGTGGTGAATTTGTAAGTCACCCCACACTCATTCCACATGTGTTTCAGGTAAGCTGACATGAAGTTGGTACCTCTGTCAGAAACCACCTCCTTAGGAAATCCCACTCTGGTAAAAATACCAATGAGTGCTTTGGCTACTGCAGGGGCAGTAGTGGACCTAAGGGGAATTGCCTCAGGGTACCTAGTAGCATGACCCACTACTACTAGGATATACTGATTCCCTGATGCTGTGGGAAGTTCAAGTGGACCCACTATATCCACTCCCACTCTTTCAAAGGGGACCTCCACCACTGGAAGTGGAATGAAGGGGGGCCTTTGAATGGTCACCTGTCTTACCACTGGCTTGACAGGTGGCACAGGAGGCACAAAACTCCTTCACTTTCTGGGACATACTGGGCCAATAGAAATGGTTGACTAACCTCTCCCATGTCTTGGTTTGTCCCAAATGCCCAGCAAGGGGAATGTCATGGGCTAAGGTCAGAAGGAACTCCCTAAACTCCTGAGGCACTACCACTCTCCTAGTGGCACCAGGTTTGGGATCTCTTGCCTCAGTGTGAAGGAGTCCATCTTCCCAATAGACCCTTTGAGTTCCACTGACATTTCCTTTTTCTTGGTCAGCAGATTGCTGCCTTAGGCCTTCAAGAGAGGGACAAGTTTCTTTCCCCTTGCACAGCTGTTCCCTTGAGGGTCCCCCTAGGCCCAAAAGCGTACCTGATAAGGTTCTAACTCTATAGGCTCAGTTCCCTCAGGGGATAGAACTTCTTCCTGAGAAGAGAGGTTCTGTTTCTTTTTCTGTGCTGAAGCTGGTTCCCCAGTCTGCTTTCCTTTTCTCTTGGAGGGTTGGGCTATTATTCCAGACTCCAACACCTCTTTTTCACCCTGAGCTCTGCACTGTGCCCTACTCTTGACACACACCAGTTCAGGGATACCCAGCATGGCTGCATGAGTTTTGAGTCCTACCTCAGCCCATGCTGAGGACTCCAGATCATTTCCAAGCAGACATTCAACTGGTATAGCAGAAGAGACTACCACTTGTTTCAGGTCAGTGACCCCTCCCAATTCTAAAGTTACCATAGCCATGGGATGTACTTTAGTCTGATTGTCAGCATTGGTGACTGGATACGTTTGTCCAGTCAGGTATTGTCCTGGGGAAACCAGTTTGTCTGTCACCATACTAACATTAGCACCTGTATCCCTCAGGGCCTCTACTCTAGTCCCATTAATAAAGAGCTGCTGCCTGTATTTTTCCATGTTAGGCGGCCAGGCAGCTAGTGTTGCTAAGTCCACCCCACCCTCAGAGACTAATGTAGCTTCAGTGTGGACCCTGATTTGCTCTGGGCACACTGTTGATCCCACCTGGAGACTGGCTATTCGAGTGCTAACTGGAGTAGTAGTTGAAGTGGAACCTTTATTGGGACAGGGCTTGTCTCCAGTTTGATGTCCATGCTGACTACAGCTGCGACACCAGGCCTTTTTGGGATCAAAGTTTTTACCCTTGTACCCAAATGAGGATTGTGAAGAGGCTTTGGACCCACACTCCTGTGCAGGTGTTTGGGGTCCTGTAGAAGACTCTTTACTTTTTTTCCCTTGGATGTCTCAACACTCTTCCCCTGGGGAGGCTTTGTGACCTCTTTCTTTTGGTCACCCCCTATGGCAGTCTTGGTCACCCTTGTCATGACCCAGTGGTCTGCCTTCTTTTCCAATTCTTGGGGAGAAATTGGACCTAGGTCTACCTAGGTCTACCAGATGCTGATGCAGTTTATCATTGAAACAATTACTTGAAAGGTGTTCCTTCATAAACAAATTATACAGCCCTTCATAATCATTTACACCACTGCCATTAATCCAACCATCTAGTGCTGACTGAAAAGTCAACAAAATCAACCCAGGTCTGGCTCGAGGATTTTTGTGCCCCCCTGAACCTAATCCTGTACTTCCCAGTTGAGAATCCAAAGCCCTCAATCAGGGTAGCCTTCATGAGGTCAAAGGATTCTGGATCTTTTCCAGAGAGTGTGAAGAGTCTATCCCTGCACTTTCCAGTGAACATTTCCCAAAGGAGAGCACCCCAGTGAGATCTGTTTACTTGTCTGGTTGCACAAGCCCTCTCAGCTGTGAACCATTTGGTGATGTCATCACCATCTTCATATTTTGTTACAATCCCTTTGGGGATCTTTAGCATGTCAGTATTCTCTCTGACCCTATTTAAGTTGCTGCCACCATCGATGGGAGCTAAACCCATCTCTTGTCTTTCCCTCTCTATGGCTAGGAGCCAATCTATGGCCATCCTGGCTAACAGGAGGTCATCTTCATTGAGGCTGCCTTCAATGCTTTCAGAGTTGCTGGACTCCCCTGCGGGAAAAGCGGCATCTCTGACTATCACTTGTGGAGTCAGGGTTTGAGGGACCCTGGTATCCCTAACTAGGACAGGAGGGCGGGAGTTATCCTCCAGGTCACTAGTTTCCCCCTCTGTAAGGTTGTCCTAGAAGGGTGGCCTCTCAGCAAACTCTGCCAAAAGCTCCTGGAGCTGTACTTTGGTAGGGTTTAATCCAGTTTTTATATTTTTTATTTTACAGAGAGTCCTTAACTCTGACATCTTAGATGCAGGTAAGGGGTGAGGTTGAGTTCCACCACCATCTCTTCTGTGCTAGACATTATTTCTCTAAAAGTTGGGATACTTTTAAGAATCTAAAACTATCTCTAGAACTTAATCCAAACTTCTACAAAACTTTTAAACTCTAAAAGAAATGCTAACAGAGACTTACACAAGGCCCTAGCAGGACTCTTAAAAATGTAGAAAATTATCTCAAATTTCAAAAATCAGTTTCTATTGACAATTTTTGGAATTTAGTCGTGTGATCAGCTTTTGGCTGAGTACTCCAGCAAATGCAGTCTTAGACCCCACCGCTGATCCACCAATGTAGGAAGTTGGCTCTGTATATACTATTTCAAAGTAAGAAATAGTGTGCACAGAGTCCAAGAGTTCCCCTTAGAGGTAAGATAGTGGCAAAAGTAGATAATTCTAATGCTCTATTTTCTGGTAGTGTGGTCGAGCAGTAGGCTTATCAGAGGGTAGTGTTAATCATTTGTTATACACACACAGGAAATAAATGAGGAACACAAACTCAAAGACTTACTCCAGGCCAATAGGTTTTTATATTGGAAAATAGATTTACAATTCATACTTTAAATGTAAGGTACTTCACTTAGATACTTTAGAAACTTTGAATGAAAACAGTATCATGTACAGTCCTTGTAAAAATGGCAATAAGCTATACAGTGCAAAAATCAACAGTTCCTCGGGGAGGTAAGTAAAGGTTACATTAGCAGGTAAGTAAAACACTTACAAGTCTCTGTTCTGGGGCATAAGCAGCCCACCGTTGGGGGTTCAAGGCAACCCCAAAATTACCACACCGGCAGCTCAGGGCCGGTCAGGTGCAGAGCTCAAAGAGGTGCCCAAAACACATAGGCGCCTAGGGAGAACAGGGGTGCTCCGGTTCCAGTCTGCCAGCACGTAGGTACCTGCGTCCTCGGGGGCAGACCAGGGTTTTTTTTAGAGCACTGGGGAGGGACACGAGAAGGCACACAAAGTACACCCTCAGCGGCACAGGGGCGGCCGGGTGCCGTGAGCAAAGCAGGCGTTGGGTTTCAGGTAGGAAACAATGGAGGGACCCGGGGGTCACTCTAGCGGTGCAGGCAGGCACAGGGGGGGCTTCTCAGGACAGCCACCACCTGGGCAAGGCAGAGGGTCGCCTGGGGGTCACTTCTGCGTCAAAGTTCGGTTCCTTCAGGCCTTGGGGCTGCGTGTGCAGTGTTGGTTCCAGGCGTTGGGTCCCTTGTTACAGGCAGTTGCGGTCAGGGGGAGCCTCTGGATTCTCTCTGCAGGCGTCGCTGTGGGGGCCCAGGGGGGTCGTCTCTGGTTACTCACGGGCTCGCAGTCCCTGGGGAGTCCTCCCTGGGGTGCTGGTTTTCTGCAGGTCGAGCCGGGGGTGTCGGGTGTAGAGTGTAGGGTCTCACGCTTCTGGCGGGAAACGTGAACTCCTTGGAAGTTGCTTCTTTGTTGCATGTTGCAAAGAAGTTGCATGTTTTGAACAGGGCCGCTGTTTACGGGAGTTTCTTGGTCCTGTAGTCCAGGGCAGTCCTCTGAGGCTTCAGAGGTCGCTGGTCCCTGTCAGATGCGTCGCTGGAGCAGGTTTTCGAAGTTGGAGACAGGTCGGTAGGGCTGGGTCCAAATCAGTAGTCGTCTTCCTCCTTCTCTGTAGGCTTGTAGGTCAGCAGTCCTTCTTCTTTCTTCAGGTTGCAGAAATCTGATTTCCTAGGATCTGGGGAGCCCCTAAATACTGAATTTAGGGGTGTGTTTAGGTCTGGGAGGGCAGTAGCCAATGGCTACTGTCCTTGAAGGTGGCTACACCCTCTCGGTGCCTCCTCCCTGTGGGGAGGGGGGCACATCCCTAATCCTATTGGGGGAATCCTCCAAACTCAAGATGGAGGATTTCTCAAGGCAGGGGTCACCTCAGCTCAGGACACCTTAGGGGCTGTCCTGACTGGTGGGTGACTCCTCCTTGTTTTTCTCATTATCTCCTCCAGCCTTGCCGCCAAAAGTGGGGGCAGTGGCCTGAGGGGTGGGCATCTCCACCAGCTGGGATGCCCTGGGGCGCTGTAACAAAAGGGGTGAGCCTTTGAGGCTCACCGCCAGGTGTTACAGGTCCTGCAGGGGGAGGTGAGAAGCACCTCCACCCAGTACAGGCTTTGTTCCTGGCCACTGAGTGACAAAGGCACTGTCCCCATGTGGCCAGCAACAGGTCTGGTGTGTGTCAGGCTGGCAGGAACTGGTCAGCCTACACTAGAAGTCGGGTGTATTCAAGGGATATCTCTAAGATGCCCTCTGGGTGTATTTTACAATAAATTGCACACTGGCATCAGTATGCATTTATTGTGCTGAGAAGTTTGATACCAAACTTCCCAGTTTTCAGTGTAGCCATTATTGGACTGTGGAGTTCATGATTGACAAACTCCCAGACCATATACTCTTATGGCTACCCTGCACTTACAATGTCTAAGGTTTTGCTTAGACACTGTAGGGGCATAGTGCTCATGCACATATGCCCTCACCTGTGGTATAGTGCACCCTGCCTTAGGGCTGTAAGGCCTGCTAGAGGGGTGACTTACCTATGCCACAGGCAGTGTGAGGTTGGCATGGCACTCTGAGGGGAGGGCCATGTCTAGTCATTTTCTCCCAACCAGCACACACAAGCTGTGAAGCAGTGTGCATGTGCTGAGTGAGGAGTCGATAGTGTGCCATAAGACATGCTGCAGCCCTTAGAGACCTTCCCTGGCATCAGGGCCCTTGGTACCAGGGGTACCAGTTACAAGAGACTCACCTGAGTGCCAGGGTTGTGCCAATTGTGGAGACAAAGATACAGTTTAGGGAAAGAACACTGGTGCTGGGGCCTGGTTAGCAGGGTCTCAGCACACTTTCGAAACATAACTTAGCATCAGCAAAGGCAAAAAGTTAGGGGTAACTATGCCAAGGAGGCATTTCCTTACAGTTATCGATTCAAGACCCCCTTTGTGTTGAAACCACTGCCTGCGGAGGCACCACTGAAGAGCCCTCATGTGCCAGCGTGCATGAGTGACCAACAGAATGAAAGAAGCGAACAGACCGAGCAGACGAAGGACCTTGAGGACTGGAACGACCGCTCCATTCTGGAACATTGGAATCAGCACCTGAATGTCCTGAATCCGCTGCGGCGGAGGAAAGGCCTGATTCAATGTTTTGTCTAGTACTGCCCCTATGAACAGGAGGCGTTGAGAGGGCTCCAGCTGAGATTTGGGCACATTCACTGAAAAGCCCAGATCGAACAACTGTGTTGTCGCCTGCAGGTGATGTAGCAGGAGCTCCGGAGACTTGGCTTTGATCAACCAATCGTTCAGGTAAGGGAATACTGCTATCCCCCTCCTTCTGAGCTCAGCTGCAACCACCGCCATCACCTTTGTGAAGACTCAAGGTGCTGAGGTAAGACCAAACGGAAGGACCGCAAACTGACAGTGTTGCGATCCCACCACAAATCAGAGATACTTCCTGTCCGACTTGAGAATCGGGATATGAAAGTAAGCATCCTGCAAGTCGACAGACACCATCCAATGCCCTTCGTTCAAAGCCAAAAGCACCTGTGCTAGGGTCAGCATTTTGAACTTTTCCTGCTTGAGGAACCAATTCAAAATCCTCAGGTCCAGGATTGGCCTCAACCGACCATCCTTTTTGGGGATCAGGAAATATCTTGAATAACAGCCCTGACCCCTCTCCTGCTCTGGAACCAACTCTTCTGCACCTTTCGACAAAAGGACTAGAACCTCCTGTTGTAATAAAAGGAGATGGTCTTCCGAACAGAAGGATGGGTGGGAAGGGATGGGAGGGGGAAACTCCCAAAAGGGAAGAGTATAGCCTTTCCCCACAATATCGGTGACCCAGGATTCCGATGTTATTGACTCCCACATGTGGAGAAACTGAGACAATCTCCCACCTACAGGAGATGCATGCAAAGGGATTGATGGAGGACTAAGGCTGCTTTCCCTGCTGCACCCCTCCGGAGGAAGAGGAAGAGGCAGAGTGCTGCTGGGTGGCCCCTCTGGTACGAACCCTACCCTCTCCCCTATATGATCTATAGGAGTGAGTAGAGGCAGCCTGCTGGCCTGTCTGCTGAAATCTCAGTCGAAAGGAAGAGGCACGCCCAAACCCCCTGAACCTCCTGAATACACGTGAAGGAGTGGAGACGGAGGCCTGCAAGCCTAATGATTTTGCAGTGGCCCTACTCTCCTTGAACCGCTCCAAGGCAGAGTCAGCCTTTGTCCCAAAGAGTTTATCTCCATCAAAGGGTAAGTCAAGTAGGGTTGACTGCACTTTCGAAGAGAATCCTGAAGATCGTAGCCAGGCATGGCTCTTGTTGCTATGGACGTGCCCATTGCTCACGGAATCAGACGTGTCAAGTCCAGATTGGATAACCTGAGTTGCCACTGCCCGAGCATCCGTCAGAAGGTTCAGAACCTCCTGAGGCAAACCAGGATGTGTCGCCTTGGCCTCGTCCATCAGGGCATAGATGTACCTGCCCAAGATACAGGTTGCATTCGTTGACTTCAGGGCCATGTTGCATGAAGAGAATGACTTTTTTGCAGATTGGTCCATTCTCTTGGATTCCCTGTCCGAAGGAACCCCTGGAAAAGATCCTGGAGCTGTGCGGGAGGAACATGAGGCCTGCACAACCAAGCACTCTGGAGTTGGATGTTTTGACAAGAAGGCTGGATCTCCAGGAGCCACCCGATACCTCCTTGCAACTGGCCTATTCACTGCTGCCGAAGTCACAGGCTTCTTCCACACCTCCATTATCGGGTCTACAAGTGCCTCATTAAATTGAAGAAGTGGCTCCGCCACAGCTGAAGAAGGGTGCAACACTTCAGTGAGAATGTTAGTTTTTATTTCAGCAGCTGGAAGAGGAAGGTCAAGAAAATCCACTGCCTTCCTCACCATAGAATGGAAAGAAGGAATGGTTTCTTGCCTGTAACTCCAGTTCTCTCGTAGGGGTATTTCCATGATAGTCATAAGCACTGAATAGTTCTGCGCGCCCGCGGGGACCCCGGAGCACTGATGTGAAATATATTCTTAAGTGCAGATATCAGCCCTTTTGAAAAAAGGGCCTGATAAAAAACTACTTAAGAATAACACTGTGCAGCCTATGTGAACAACTACACAGGCCAAATTGTTGAAAAGAAAAACAGCTGTAGTGTAAATACACCTTCAAACACACATTTATTTTAGAAATGTAATAAAAAATACATTCTCATACTTTATTTACACCTCTAATGAGAATAAAACAATGCAGGGCAGTGTAGCCCATAGGCTGCATTATACAGGATGTAAATAGAGCTGTGCCTTTAAGAAAGTAAAGTCTTCCTGTATCCCATCATGCACAGCAAAAGGCAGTTGCCTCAGTTCTTTTTTGGAGGCTTGTAACATGACATGAAGTAACAAAAACATTCGTTGTAGTACCAACATCTGTATTATTATGGCAACTTTTCCTATGTCAAACTCCACCAGGGAGGAGGGAGGGTTGCTTATGACTATCATGGAAATACCCCTACGAGAGAACTGGAGTTACAGGTAAGAAACCATTCCTTCTCTCGTAGGGGATTTCCATGTATAGTCATAAGCACTGAATAGACTAGCAAGCCCATCCCCATAACCGCGGTGGAGTAGACAGAATAATACTGAAACCATGAATCATGCAAATAGATTCTTGAGAGAGGCCTGTCCGACCTGCGCATCTGCCCTAGCATCTGTATCAAGGCAGTAATGCTTTGTAAAGGTATGGACCGATTTCCAAGTGGCCGCTTTGCATATCTCTGCCAAAGGGATATTTCTCATTAAGGCCGCAGTAGCTGCCTTCCCTCTAGTAGAATGGGCTTTTGGCCTGCTATCAAGAGATTTATTTGCTGACTGATAACAAAAAACTATACATGAAACAATCCATCTGGATAAGGATTGTTTAGACGTGGCCAACCCTGCTCTAACTGGGCCATAGTTAACAAAGAGCTGTTGTGATTTACGCAAGCATTTTGTCCTGTCCAAGTAAAACTTTAAAACCCTCTTTACGTCAAGAGAATGCAGGGTTCTCTCGGCAGGGGTAGTTGGATTTTGAAAGAAAGTTGGTAATGAAATGGTTTGATTCACGTGAAAGTCTGACACGACTTTTGGTAAAAATTTTGGATGTGTCCTCATCACTACTTTCGAAGAATGAAAAACCGTGTAGGGTTCTTGAGCGCAAAGGGCCTGGATCTCACTGACCCTACGAGCTGATGTGATTGCAACCAGAAAAGCAGTTTTCCACGTAAGGTGTTGTAGAGATGCTTTATGGATCGGTTCAAACGGAGGTAGCATCAGACGTGAGAGGACAATATTCAGTTCCCATGGAGGAGATGGTCTCCTAATGGGAGGGAAGACCTTTTTCAAGCCCTCCAGGAAGTCCTTTATGATTGGAATCCTAAAGAAAGAGGGTTGAAAGGGGCTCTTTCTATATGCCGTTAGAGCCGGCAGGTGTACTTTTATTGATGACAATTGCAATCCAGACTTCGCCAAACCTAATAAGTATGGCAGGATAGTCTCCTCTCCGCAGGATATTGGGTCGACGTTGTTATCCAAGCACCACACGCAGAATCTTTTCCACTTGCAGGCATAAGCTGTCCTTGTGGAAGGGCGCTTTGCTTCCCTTAGGATCTCCATGCAGTCCTGAGGTAGGTTCAGGTGCCCATATTGTACTAACTCAGGAGCCATGCTGCCAAATTCAACGATGAGAGGTTGCGATGGGATATCTGGCCTCGGAACTTCGTGAGAAGGTCTGGGCGATAAGGCAGCCTGATGTGTGGCTTGAGTGACCGGTGAAGGAGGTCTGGAAACCACCATTGGCGTGGCCATTCTGGGGCAATTAGAATAATCTTGGTGTGAGCATTGGACAGCTTCTGGAGGACTGCCGGTATCAGGGGAAGCGGTAGAAAGGCATAAAGAAATGCTCCTGACCAGTTTATCCACAGGGCATTCCCCAGCGTCCCTGGATTGTAAAATCTGGAGGCGAAGTTTTGGCATTTTTAGTTTTCTGGGGTTGCGAATAGGTCTATAGAGGGGGTACCCCACATGGCAAAAATGGAACAGACGAAGTCGTCGTGCAATACCCATTCGTGGTTCTCGTCCATTGCGCGGCTGAGGGCATTCGCTTGAACATTCTGTATGCCCGGAAGGTGAGTTGCCACTAACGGCAGGTACCTGGCTAGAAGCCCGTTCCAGATTGTTTGAGCCTCTGTCGATAAGATCCTGGACCTGGTGCCTCCTTGTTTGTTTACGTAATACATGGTGGCCACGTTGTCCGTCTGGAGGAGGAGAGTTTCTGTCTTCAGAGATGGGAGGAAGGCATTGAGCGCAAGATGGACTGCGCGAAGCTCCAACAGGTTGATATGATACAGACGATCTCTCTGTGACCACTTGCCTTGGACTCGAAGGTGATCCATATGTGCTCCCCATCCGAGCAGCGATGCGTCTGTTACGATGGTTTGAGCTGGAGGCTGTTGTTGGAATGGAATCCCCACCAAAAGATTGTTGGGTGAACACCACCACTTGAGGGATTGTAAAGCGTGAGGAGAAAGGACTCTGCTCTCCCAATCGTCCACCAGTTGACACCATTGATCCTCCAGGCATTCCTGTAAAGGTCTCATATGGAGGCGAGCATTGGGCATGAGGTGGATGCAAGACGTCATCGAGCCCAGGAGAGAGGATATTGCTCTTGCAGTGGTCTGAGGTGTTCTCTCGAGCTGCTGGCATTTGTGGAGAATTGAAAACCGTAGTTCCTCCGAAGGAAACACCTTTCCTTGTTTGGTATCTATGATGGCACCTAAGTAATGCAGCCTCTGAACAGGTGTTGCTGTGGACTTGGAAAGATTGACTTGAAGGCCCAGGTTCTGGAGAAGCTGCTGAGACCAGTTAAAATGCTGTTGAGCCTCTATATAGGTGGGGGCTTTTATGAGCCAATCGTCTAGATAGGGGTTGACGAATATTCAATGCTTCCTCAAATGGGCTGCCACCACCGCCATGCATTTGGAAAAAGTTCTCGGTGCTGATTTGAGGCCGAAAGGCAGTACCGTAAATTGATAATGACTTTTTCCGACGATGAACCTTAGAAATTTTCGATGTTTCTCGATCACCGGAATGTGAAAGTAAGCGTCGCGGAGGTCTATCGCGCAGAGCCAGTTGCCCTGACGAAGTTGAGGGTAAATTTGGTTCAAGGATAGCATCCTGAATTTTTCTCTGCTAATCCACTTGTTTGCTATCCTTAGGTCAAGAATGGGACGGAACTCTTGTTTGTCTTTCTTTGGTATCAAAAAGTACCTCGAGTAAATTCCCTTTCCGTGCTGATTGATCGGGACGGGTTCTATTGCTCTCTTTTGTAATAGGGTTGCTACTTCTAATTGGAGAGCTTCAAGGTGGTGGCTGACTGGTTTGGGTGGAACAGATGGAGGAGGACTTATGAACCTTAGAGCATAGCCATTCTGCACAATATTCAATACCCAGGCGTCTGATGTGATGCGTTGCCACTCGTCCAGATGATTTGAGATACTTTGAGTGGGTAATGGAGGAGGGGGAAATGAGGATTCAGGACTTAGATGCGGGTGTCTGATGAGTTGTCTGGGTTTTCGGTGTGGAGCGACACCTTGTCGACTTTCGTTGTGTCGAGAAGGTTCTTTGATGCTGTTGCTGCTGTTGGGGTCGCGAAGCCATCCACTGTGGCGTTTGATATCTGTGAGTGAAGAGCCTTCGTTGGTAGGGACGGATAAATTACTTACCTGTAAATCCTAGTTCTCTTCCAGGGGTATCCTCATCAAATCATAAACATTGAATATTCCCGCCCTTGTGCGGGGACCCCGGAGCATATATAAAATATACACATATTATACATGTGTAACAAACAGTCATGCAGGCTATCATGTTAAAAACAGGCTAAAATGCTTTATTTCTATGAAGTTTTTTTTATTTTTTTTATTTATTTTTTTATATTAAATACTACAATAGAGCATAAATATGTACCCAAGCTCCTAAAACTAGGCTTAGGGAAGTAAGCAGTAGCAAACTCTAGAGAAAAAATTGAAAAAACTGCATTGAAAAACAATGAAGCATTCTTAGCCAATAGGCTGCATGCAGGTTAACACAGGAGAACCATAAAAACTTTGGCACCGTGCCTTTAAGACCCTGAGCACCTCCAGTATCCCACCATGCCTCAGGGGTGAAGGAAAGGTGACAGTTGGTTCACAGTTAGGTCAGTTCTTTTTACGGTGACAATTTGTATAACTGATTCAAAACACAGACTGTCCTGCACTTCTAGGAGACGTGCGTCCGGGGAGGAGGGTGGGTTGTTTATGACTTTGATGAGGATACCCCTGGAAGAGAACTAGGATTTACAGGTAAGTAACTTATCCTTCTCTTCCAGGGGATCCTCATCAATAGTCATAAACATTGAATAGATTAGCAAGCCCATCCCTAAACCCAGCGGACTGTCCGATAGAAGTGCAGGAATAGATATGTCTTACGCAAATAGATTTCTTAGAGAGGCCTGCCCCACTTGGGCATCCGCTCTTGCATCTGAGTCTAAACAATAATGTCTTGTAAACGTATGGACAGACTTCCATGTAGCAGCCTTACAAATCTCAGATATTGGAACATTGTTAAGGAGAGCAGCAGCAGCCGCTTTACCCCTTGTGGAATGCGCTCTAGGCCGCGCTAGTAATTGTTTATTAGCTAGCTGGTAAGTATTAACAATACAAGAAACTATCCATCTTGATATTGTTCGCTTAGATGCTGCCTCTCCTGTCCTTAAATGACCATAGTTTACAAACAAGCGGTTAGTGTCTAATCGATTTTGTCTTATCCAGATAAAATTTCGGCACTCTTTTCAAGTCTAATGAGTGCAATGCTTTCTCTGCCGGAGTCTCCGGATTGGGAAAGAACGTCGGTAAAGTTATGGTCTGATTAATATGGAATTCTGACACCACCTTCGGAAGGAAAGATGGGTGAGTTCGTAGAACTACTCTATTGTCATGAAAAACCGTGTACGGTTCTTTTGAAGACAAGGCCTGGATCTCACTGACCCTCCTCGCTGAAGTAATGGCCACTAGAAAAGCCGTCTTCCACGTAAGGTGCTGTAAAGAGGCCTTATGTATAGGCTGGAAAGGAGGGCCCATAAGTTTTGCCAGGCCTATGTTCAGTTCCCATGGAGGAGAAGGCCTCCGAATTGGCGGAAAAACTTTCTTCAAACCTTCTAAGAAATCCTTGACTACAGGTTTTGTAAAGAAGGATTCCTGAGAAGGTGACTTGCGATAGGCTGTAATAGCAGACAAATGTACCTTAATCGATGATACCTGCAGACCGGACTTCGCTAGATGAAGCAAATAGGACAGTATGACATCCTCCTGCGCCCGTATGGGATTATGACCTTGCTGACAGCACCATATGTAGAATCTCTTCCACTTAAAAGCGTAAGAACGCCGCGTGGAAGGCCGTTTGGACTCTTTCAAGATGTTCATGCACTCCTGCGAGAGCCCTAGGTGCCCATACTGCAGGAATTCAGGAGCCATGCTGTTAAGCTCAGAGAGGGTAGGTTGGGATGTAGAATCCTGCCCTCCATTCTGCTCAGAAGATCCGGTCTGCACGGCAGCCTCCTGTGAGGTTTTTCCGACAGGTTGAGGAGATCCGTGTACCAGAATTGACGGGGCCATTGTGGCGCTATAAGAATCATTCTGGTCCTGGATCTGTAAAGTTTGCTGATCACTGCCGGAATGAGGGGAATCGGCGGAAAAGCGTAAAGAAATATCCCTGACCAGTCAATCAACAGGGCATTCCCTCGAGATCCCGGACGGTAGAACCTGGATGCGAAGTCTGGGCATTTCTTGTTTACTTCGTCTGCGAAGAGATCCAGTTGAGGCCGACCCCATTGCGCGAAGATGTATTCTGCGACTTCGCCGTGTAGGACCCAATCGTGAACGTCCTCCAGGTGTCTGCTTAGAAAGTCTGCTTCCACGTTCTGCTGACCTGGCAGGTGAACTGCTGTAATTGACATTCCTCTGGCCAGGAGCCAATGCCATATCACTTGGGACTCTCGCGATAGGGGTAGGGACCTCGTTCCCCCTTGTTTGTTCAAGTAATACATCGTGGTTGTATTGTCCGTCTGTATCAAGAGTTTTTTTCCCTGAATTAGCGGTACGAAAGACTTGAGAGCCAGATGGACCGCTCTGAGTTCTAGCAGATTGATGTGGTACTGCTTTTCCTTGTATGACCACAGACCCTGCACTTGAAAAGGACCCAGATGAGCCCCCCATCCCTGAAGAGATGCATCCGTTACTAGGGTGTCGGATGGAAGCACCTGGTGAAACGGAGCACCCACTGACAGGTGAGGTCTGTGCATCCACCATTTCAATGACTGAAGTGCTACCGCCGGTAGCCACACCGTGTCTTCCCAGCGACCTGTTCTTTGGCTCCAGTTGGTCTCCAATGCCTCTTGGAGGGGTCTCATGTGGAGTCTGGCATTTGGGACAATAAAAATGCACGATGCCATGGAGCCCAGCAGTGATGTCACCTGACGTGCCGTAGGAGCGCTGGCTCTCAACAGGTCCTGGCACTTCCTGTCTATTGAGGATAGTCGTTCCTCCGAAGGATACACTTTTTGGAGTTCTGTGTTTATGATAGCTCCTAGGTAGTGAAGATTCTGCGTAGGAATCAAGGTTGACTTCTGGTAATTGACCTGAAGACCTAGAGCTTCGCAAACTCCTAGTACAATGTTCCGATGGCTTCTCGCCTGCTCCGGAGAAGAAGCCTTTAGTAGCCAGTCGTCTAGGTATGGATATATGTATATCCTTTGTCTTCGGAGATGTGCCGCCACCACTGCCATACATTTCGAGAAAACTCTTGGGGCAGATTTCAGGCCAAAGGGTAGAACTCTGAAATGGTAATGCTGTAACGCTACACGGAAGCGCAGGAATTTTCGATGTTTGGGAGCTATTGGGATGTGAAAGTACGCATCCTGCAGGTCGATGGAGCACATCCAGTCTCCCTGATGCAGTTGAGGGAAAATCTGGTGAAGCGCTAGCATTCTGAACTTCTGCTTCCTTATGAATTTGTTCAGCAGCCGTAGGTCCAGAATTGGCCTGAAAACGCCCTCTCGACCCTTCTTTGCCACTAGAAAGTAACGGGAGTAGACCCCCTGTCCTCTGTGTGCAGGTGGAACCTTTTCTATGGCATTCTTTTTTAGGAGGGCGAGAGCCTCCTTGCGTAGCAAGCTGAGATGAGATGGATTGTCTTTGGTTGGTGGCAAGCGTGGTGGAGGTTGTTTGAAAAGAAGAGAATAGCCATGTTCGACAATATTGAGCACCCATTTGTCTCTTGTGATAGAGTGCCACTCGTGAAGATAAGCCGTAATACTTCCCCCCACCGGAGTGGTGTACAGTGTCGAGGGAAGCGAGATTTCATTGCTTGGTGGGTGCTTTCGGAGTGGACTGTTGAGGTCTACTTGACCCTCGCTCCCTTGTGTTTCTCCGTTGAAAAAGAGGGCGTCCCTGTCGTTGCTGTGACCTTTGCGACCAATGAGGGGTTTGAACCCTCTGCTGGAAAGGGCGTCTGTCATACGGCCTGTACCTCCGCCTGAAATCTTTCTTTCTTTCGAGGCCCACCGCCTTCATGGTATCCACCTCGGTCTTCATGCGGGCCATCTCCTCGTCTGCATGGGCACCGAATAGAGAGTTCCCGGCAAATGGGAGATTCAGGATGCGTTGTTGTGCTTCCTGTTTCAAGCCAGTGAGCCTCAGCCAGGAAGATCTCCTTGCACCGATACCATGTGCGTACCCATGAGCAGCCAAATCCGCCCCATCTGCTGCCGCGCTGATAACCTGGTTGGATACCAGGCATCCTTCTTGTAGTATCTCCTGGAAATCTTGTCTGTCTTCTCTGGGCAATTTTTCTGTAAATCTACTGAGGGAGTCCCACAGAGAACGATCATACCTGCCCAGGAGCGCAGACGCACTAGAGACCTTCATTGCTGAAGCCGCCGTCCCACATATCTTTCTCCCTAGAGAGTCTAGATGCCTGCTCTCTTTATCCGGGGGCACCGTGGATGAAGATGCCACCGAGTGGGTCTTTCGGGCGGCAGCAATGATAACCGAGTCCGGTGGCGGATCCTTTCTAAGGAATAAAGGGTCTTGTTCTGGAGCCTTGTATTTCTTGAGAATTCTAGCCGGGGCAGACTTAAGCGAGGCTGGGGCCAGAAAAGTGTCCATGGTTGGCTGCAACAAGCCAGGCACTAGAGGCAGCAACTTTTTCGACGCTGATCTCTGTTGTAGAGTCTCAAAGATGACCGATGAGGAGGTAGATGGTTCTGGAACCTCTATGTTGAGTTTCTGCGCTCCTCTTAGCAACACCTCGTTGAATGTGGTGATGTCATCCACCGGTGAGACTCTAGCAGGTGGTGAATCTGTTAGGGTGGGTGAGTAACGCCCGACAGATGAACCTGATGAAGACCAAGAGGGTGATCTTCTTCTTGACCGCGACCTGGATCTTCGTTGAGAGCGAGACCTGCTGCGAGACGCTGTAGTGGAGCGTCTAGGCCTCGCGGTCGGTTGGCGAGGAGCTGAACGAGCCCGTTCTGCCCTGGCTGTCGGTGATGGCGTTCTTGGCAGGGAGGCAGTAGGTGAATACATTCGCGAATATTGCGAATCTGGGGAGGCCGCTGGTCTGTTGAGGCTCTCCAGCCATCTCGGAGATAGATTGATGGGCGAGACATGCCCAGATGATGCCGCTCTTGACCGAGAAGAGTCGCTCGGTATGGAGACCACTGGAGATGGCACCTTGTCCGGCGTGAGGCGATGTTCTGCTCCCTGTGGTACAGGTAAAACCTGAGTCGACGTCGGTGGCTGTTTCGACGTCGAAGGGCGCCCAGCCGGTTGCTCATGCCTCGACGTTGAGTGCCTTGATGTCGAACGGCGATCCTTGGACCTCGACCTGCTCGCCGTCGTGTGCCTCGACGTGGAGCGATGGGAGGTCGACGGCGGATGTCTCTCGTGCCGTCGTGGTGTTTTCAACGTCGTGTGTCCTGACGTCGGGGGGCGCACAGCCTTTGGCGGCGACCGGGCACGCCTGCGATGGCTCGACGTCGATCGGCGGGTTGCCGTCGACGGAGACCTGCCCCTGCTCTGATGTTCCCTCTACGCCGTTTCCTTCGACGTCGGGTGTGTCGCCGTCGATCTATGCCGGTGAGACGGTGGTAGCGACGACGTCGACGGTGAACAAACAGGTACTTTCCTACCTGTCGACGTCGACCGGGCCATTCTCTCCTGAGAATGGCCTTCTGCCTGTCTGGGAAGTGAGGAGGACAATGTTCTTTGCCTCTCCTGAAGCCCATGTAGCCGGAGTCCTCCTAGACATGTTCTTGCAGTACTTACAAGTGTCAGGGCAGTGACTCTGAGGCAGGCACACTATGCACAGAGAGTGGGGATCTGACTGGGCCTTCTTCTTCCCACAAGCAGGGCATTTGACAAAAAGTGAAGGCATTTTTCTGTCAGAAAAAACCTTCCTAGCTCAGACAAAGGTGTTATTTGTCGAGTGAAAATTGAAAAAACTATTTCTGAAATAATTTTTCTGAGAAAAACTCAGAAAAACTGAGAGCTCAATGCTCCAGGATCCTCTCAGAAGAAGCCGGAAAAAAGAACTGACCTAACTGTGAACCAACTGTCACCTTTCCTTCACCCCTGAGGCATGGTGGGATACTGGAGGTGCTCAGGGTCTTAAAGGCACGGTGCCAAAGTTTTTATGGTTCTCCTGTGTTAACCTGCATGCAGCATATTGGCTAAGAATGCTTCATTGTTTTTCAATGCAGTTTTTTCTATTTTTTCTCTAGAGTTTGCTACTGCTTACTTCCCTAAGCCTAGTTTTAGGAGCTTGGGTACATATTTATGCTATATTGTAGTATTTAATATAAAAAATAAAAAAAATAAAAAAAAACTTCATAGAAATAAAGCATTTTAGCCTGTTTTTAACATGATAGCCTGCATGACTGTTTGTTACACATGTATAATATGTGTATATTTTATATATGCTCCGGGGTCCCCGCACAAGGGCGGGAATATTCAATGTTTATGACTATTGATGAGGATCCCCTGGAAGAGAAGGAATGTTTTCCTTTGCTCCCTTGGTCGTTCGATGCCCACCGCTTTCAAAGTGTCTAGCTCAGATTTCATTCTCGACATCTCGTCATCGGCATGAGAGCCAAACAAAGTGGAGCCTGAGAAGGGTAAGTTTTGAATTCTCTGTTGTGCCTCTGGTTTGAGAGAGGTCAAGCGTAGCCAAGCGTGTCTTCTTAAGGCCACTCCATGAGCATAGTTATGTGCCGATAGCACCGAGGAGTCAGCAGCAGCACTTATCACTTGGTTGGAGACCATGGCACCTTCACTCACGATCTCCAAAAAATCTTCTCTTTTCTCTTTAGGTAGATGCTCCACAAACTATAGTAGAGTCCCAATATCTACCTAATAGCGCAGTAGCACTGGCTGCTTTCATTGTGATGGCTGCGGTAGAGCATACTTTACGACCTGCGGCATCGATCTTTCTGCTCTCCTTGTCCGGAGGCGAGGAGGAAGATGGAGATGTAGAGTGCAACTTTTTTGCCGCCACTATAACCACTGAGTCAGGCACTGGATACGACTTTAGGAAGAGAGGGTCTTGCTCCGGCGGGCGATACTTCTTTACAAGTCTGGAAGGAGCAGTTTTAGTTGTGGCCGGTGTTAAAAATATATCCATTGCCGGTTCAAGAAGACCCGGGACCAGTGGTAGTAATGGTCTTGAGGATGTTCTCTGATGTAAAGTCTCGAAAATCACCGAGGTCGTTGGGGCGGGTACTGCCAGCAGGATGTTTAATTTGGTAGCACCGCACACTAGGACCTCTTGGAAGGTGTTCACGTCGTCTATGAAAGAAACTCTCGGAGACGGTGAGTCAGAAAGGGTTGGAGAGTAATCCCTTGTGGAAGAGGAGGAATGTCTATGACGTGAATGAGAGGATCTTTGAACTGATTCATGTCGACGATGGTGTCGAGAGGAAGAAGAGCGTCTCGAGGAATGCCGGGAATGTCTTGTGGATGGCGCTGGAGTCACCGGGACGGACTCTGAGGGAGAAGCCGGAGGAGGAGCTGTAGGTGCCACAGGTGTCTGCGGCAGAGGTGACTGCTGAGGAGACGGATGAGGTGAAGTTGGCAGAAGAATGAGAGAAGCCGAGGATTCTAAGGTGGTATAAACTCTTCTAGGCCTCTTTGAATGTCTACTCGACGTCGACACACTTCTCAACGTCGAAGTATGATGACGGCGAGTACCTCTGGGCGTTGACCCCTCTCGTCGCTGAGATCCTCTCGACAGCGATCTTCCTCGACGTCAATGAGATGACGGCGAACGTCTTCGACGGCGAGCACTGTCCCTCGACGTCAATCGTCCTTGTTGCGTCGACCAAGACCTTCTTGCCCTGCATTGTTTTATTCTCATTAGAGGTGTAAATAAAGTATGAGAATGTATTTTTTATTACATTTCTAAAATAAATTTGTGTTTGAAGGTGTATTTACACTACAGCTATTTTTCTTTTCAACAATTTGGCCTGTGTAGCTGTTCACATAGGCTGCAGTGTTTTTCTTAAGTGGTTTTTTATCAGGCCCTTTTTTCAAAAGGGCTGATATCTGCACTTAAGAATATATTTCACATCAGTGCTCCGGGGTCCCCGCGGGCGCGCAGAAATATTCAGTGCTTATGACTATACATGGAAATCCCCTACGAGAGAAGCCACCTCTTCGGTGTACTCCCCCGGTGATGCTAAGTCCCACTCGGGGGAAGTGTCCAACCCAGTAGCAGTGTCCAAGCCCTGTAGGTCCCCTAGGGGCTCTGCAATCTCCCCCTCTTCCAAGAGCTGTTTCTCGTATTCCTGCTCCTCAAGCGGCCTCAGAGCCAATCTCCTGGAGCGCAGCCTGGCCTCAATTCTCGGCATCGATAAGGCGTCTGCTGATGCCAAAGACCTCGGTCGGCGTCAACCCTCGGATTCATCCGACGCCGGATCCATCGGCGCCGTAGGCTTCTTCAGTGTTGATTGAGGTTGTGGTGAACTCATCGGCGCCGGGGCAGCAGACGTCGTCGGCGTCACAGGCCTTCTAGGTGACGCCATTGGTACCGGTGCCGAACCAACACCTCCCGTAGGAAGGAAAGGCATGAAGTGCGTCAGTATGTATGGAGCCGAAACACCCATGTCATATGCCAAAGGCCCTGAAGGTCCAGACGTGCCACCTCCCGGAGCCATGCTGGCAAAGATGTTAAACATCGCATTGAGAAATGCGGCAGGGTCTGTACCTGGCGCCGGGAACGCCGGATATCCCTGTGGAGTCGGTGCCTGAGGTAACACCGGGGTCGGTTCGGGCATCTCCGTCTGCGCCGTTGAAACCGCCGGATCCTCTTGAGGATCGACCTCAAAGACAGATAGAGGAGATGTCGGAGAAATAGGAGTCGTCCGAGGCGGAGGTGTTACCGTCGGACTAACCTCCCGTCTTACGGCGTCGAGCTGATGGCGACCTCAAGCGGGATCAGTCCTTACTGATCCATGCCGGCCCCGGGATTCTTGATAATGCCTGTGCGTCTTCGAAGATTTAGAAGAAGACCTACGATGGTGATGTCTTTCCTCCTTCTTCGATTTCACCAAGAATAACTTGGCCTCCCACTCCCCGAGTGCTTTCGGATTCATACGCTGGCATGAACTGCACGCCTTGACTTCATGGTCAGAACTCAAACACCACAAACAATTTTTGTGTGGGTCTGTCACCGACATTCAGCCACCGCACTCCCTACAGGGTTTAAAACCCGATTTGCGTGGCTGAGACATAGTAACACTCGAAGTGAAACAGTAGCTGCCTGGAGCCTTGAAGAAAAAAAACTTTACTCCAAGGCAGGGAAAAAGGGAACTGACATCTGCACGCCGACGAGGACCTCTTATTGCCTGGATGACGTCATACGGCGTTGCATGGGAGTCGGGCAATTGTGACGTCATCGTCCACATGCAGAGCTAGAAGAAAAAATTGCCGTCGGATGCTGGTGCACGGGAGAAAATTCCTTATGTGAGGAATCCACAGGTAGTTGTACCCATCAGAAAGAACCTGTACTAGAGATAGAATAAGTATAAACTTTGGGCAATTAGGGCCAAATGTTCATACAATGCATTCGGTAAAAGTGGTCTCAATTTTTGCACAGAATTTTACTAAATGCATTGCTTTTTTGCAAACCACCATATATTGGTTTGCAAAATTCCATTTCGTAGGGGGACGCAATTTGACTTACCTCGTTAATATGCATTAGGTAAGTCATAAATTGTAAACCTCTACCAAACGCTGCCATCACAGGGATGGTAGGCTGCTAGGCTTGGCAAATCACCATGTCTGTGATTACTTTTAAAAAAGCAATCTTTTTTTTTTTACGCAGGCTGTTTTCCTTTGAAGAAAACGGACTCTATTAAAAATAAAAAAAGAAACATTTCTAAAACTTTTTTGTACGAGTAAGCAGTGTTCCCGGGGACTACTGCCTACTCCAACAAGAAGTTTTTCTTGCAACACTGACACTAAGGGCCCCCCTCCCGTTTGCGAGTGGGTTGCCACCTACTTTGAGGTGTTGAGAACCTAGCAATGATTTGTGACCACAATTGCGTAGCTTAGCATTGAATCAGAAATCAAAAATTCAAGGGTTGCCCTAAACATGCCCTTTTCAATTTCAGATTCAATATTTAGTCGCAACCCTGATTTGAGTTTGGAACATACTTAAAATCAATTTTGCAGTCAAAAAGTCTCTGATTTTGTGAATCAGAGCAACACAGCTTGGAACATAAGGTCAATAGTCACCAGCAGTATATTTTGACTGCAACCAGCAGGAACTTGGGGGCATATTTATACTTGTGCGCCAAATTTGCGTCATTCTTTTTAATACGAAAATTCGGTGCAAAACTAAATCCATATTTATACTTTGGCACTAGACCCGTCTAGCGCAAAATTTATGGAGTTAAAGTCATTTTTCGGACGTGGAAACCTACTTTGCGTCAATGAGATGCAAAGTAGGCGTTCCTGTGTAAAAAAATGACTATGGCATTAGTGCCATATCTATCCCGTGCTAAAATCATGCAAGGAAGGGAAGGCGGAGGAGGTCAAAAAATGGTGTAAAGCTTGTTTTGCACCATTTTTAAACGCCTGGGTCAGGACAGGCATTAGGGGACTTGGGGGCATATTTCCATGGTGCAACATCATGGAATAAGCCCACAGGTGCCTTCCCCAGGGACACCCCCACCCACACCAGATACAGGGGAGGATGGGGGACCCCATCCCAGATAAGTACAGGTAAGTAATTCTTTTTTTTTTTTTTTAAGTGCCATTGGGGGCCCTGAAATGGGGCCCCCTACGTGGCACTAGGTGCAATGGCCATGTCCAGGGGACCCTGGACACCTGTGCTGGCCATTGGGGTGGTGGGCATGACTCCTGTCTTTTCTAAGACAGGAGTCATGTGGTATGGATGGTTTTGTGTCAGAAAATGGCTCTAGGCAGGTTAGAGTAATTTTTGTTTACTCTAACCTGCCTAACCTCATTTTTTGGTGCAAATCCCCCTTCTTCCATACCGCTAGCCCCAGCAGGCTAACGTAATTTTTTTTACGCTAGCCTACCCTTTGCACCGGCTTGCACCATTCCATAAATATGGTGCACGGCTGGTGCACAGAAATGGTGCAAGCCGGTGCTAAATATTTTGGTGCAAAACTGTGTTAGTACAGTTTTGACTAAAAAGTGTAAATCAGGACTGAAGACTCATGCTCAAAAAGGTACTTCTGTTTGCCAAATGGGAGATGCCAAACTGCATCCAAAGATCTGTTGTCATGCTGGACTGCTACCCTTGAACTGTTTTGGATGTTCCTCTTACATTCTATGCAGCTGTGAAGGTGGTCCTATTACATTATGACAGAGGTCAAGAGTTTTCATTTAATGTGCACACATTTTCCAATTTGTTTAATAGTACCCTTTTTGAAAACCACAGGCAACCCTTTGCATTTAGTTGAACTTAATTCCATTTTGGTTAGTGATTGGGTTTGGCCCAACAGTTCTGGGAGTGACCACTGAGCAGTCGCCATCTTGAGTTGCAGTTTACCGAGAAGTCGGAGAACACCTGATATATTGTTTTGATTACTGACAGGCATCCTTGATACCGTGACACACATCTTTGTTTCAGAATCATTGGTGGCTTCCCAGTACTTAGGAGGATGGATAGAATGCTGAACTGAGTCTTTAGAATTACTGATACACTTTTCTGATTGACAATGATCTTCATAATGTGTGAATGCTATATTTTTCTGTAACACTCATTATAGTACCCCTTTAAATATGGCATATAATAAGTATCTGCAAATGTTTTTAAAAAGCATATTGATTTATATGTTTCACACATAACGTATCTGAAATGATCCAAAATGCATTTTATGATTTGGGACCTATGCCGATAATGAGAATATGTTTAGAAGATCCATTCAGTCACTGCTGAGACTTGTGCATTTAAAAAGTTTGTTCAACATTCATAATTACAGACCACAATGTCATGTGCTTTGTTTGCATTTTCCTGTATACGATCCCCACATTCGGAACTTATTTATTAGGAAGGCATGGTTTACTTATTATTTCATTAAGTTACATATGTTTTACAGCATGACAATTTGATATGGGTGGATTGTGCATCAATACCTCATAGACAATGGGCCTCATTATAAACATGGTGGTCCAGACCGCCATGCCGGCGGTGGCGGAAATTATGTATCCAATAGCATGATTTATAAAGTATTCGAAATGTAGGCAACTACAGCTGAAATTTACACTTTTCTTTTTTTTTTACACATCACAAACCAGATAGCCTGTTTCTCTCATAATAATGCTGAAATATCGTATCTAAGTCGCATGCATAGGCATTTCGGCAGAGAGGATCGACTTGCTTTCACAGGAGCATCGAAGCTGCACACAGTCTGGGTAAAAGTTGTTTAACTAAACAAACATTCAAACTGACCTTGTTTACTGCAGACTGAGAATCATCAAACAGACTGAACAAACAGTATGTGTGTATAGCCATCTAGGAAACTTGTTTATATGGTTACTTAGGGGCATATTTATACTTTGTTTGCACCGGATTTGCATCATTTTGTTTTTTGCGTAAACTTAGTTCCATATTTATATTTTGACGCTAGACATGTCTAGGGCTAAAATATTGGAGTTAAAGTCATTTTTTGCCTGCGGAAAACTACCTTGCATCAATTAGATGCAAGGTAGGCGTTCCCGGGCAAAAAATGACTCAAAGGCCCTAGCGCCTTATTTATCCTCCTGTGTAAAAATCACGCACAGGAGTAGCGGGACCTTAAATAATGGCGCTAAGCCTGCTTAGCACCATTATCAAAGGCCTGGGTCAGGGCAGGCGTTAGGGGACCTGTGGACCTCTTTCCATGGTCAGAGACCTTGGAAACAGCCCACAGGTGCCCTTCCCTGCCCCCAGGGACACCCCCACCCACCTGCACCCACAACTGGAGGACACCTAAGGATGGGGGGACCCATCTCAGGTAAGTCCAGGTAAATATTTATTACTTTTTTTTTGCAAAGTGCCATAGGGGGGCCTAACTTGGGCCTGGCACTGTGCCCAATGGCCATGCCCAGGGGACTTATGTCCCCTGGGCATGGCCATTGGGCTGGGGAGCATGACTTCTGTCTTTACTTAGACAGGAGTCATGTCCATGGGATTTGTGCTTGGAAATAATGACGCTAATCAGGTTAGAGTCATTTTTTTTACTCTAACCTGACTAGCGGCATTCTTTCACTTACAACCTTCAGTTTCCCCTACGCCTCCCCCACTCAGTTAGCGTCAATAATTTTGGCGCTAACTGGGTCTTACCGCCAGCTAGCATCATAGCTTGAATATGACGCCTGGCTGGCGTCCAGGAATGGCGCTAGCCCGCGGTATACTTATTAATGCAAACCTGCACTAATGCAGGTTTGCATCAAAAAGTATAAATCAGAGCCTTAGTGCTAATATAAGTAAACTCTAGGGGCTAGAAAGGAATGATTCGAATACACATTGATTTCATCAATGATTTGATTCAATGATCACCATCTAACATGTTAACATTTGTCCTCATTCTTACATTTTCATTTATCGCATTTCCACTTTTCACCATTGTTTTAATTTCTGCAATAACGCTTATTCATATAATCGGTATTACAAAGAGTTTTAATATTTAATGAAGTCTTTTAAAACGTATGTGAGGACTCCTTGTGCATTGTTTGGGGAACTGGGCTTTAGAGCTCACTAATAATTGTCCACCTAAGTCGTGGGAGGTGCTGAATCACAGCCTGTCTCTCCTACTTGTATGCCAAATTGGTCCATACTTGACTACAAGGGAGATATGAAGATATATATGACCTCATTTAAATTAGGGCTTTTAAAACATATCAGCAGGCCTACTCGATTGCCTCCAGTGGTTAGCAATAGCCCAGACCTCGTTAATATAGATTAGAATGTCCTATATTGTGAGCTGAGGGGCATATTTATAATAATAATTCGTGAATGCAACCAGATGCATTTGAAAACTGATGAATAAATGTAGTTTGCTATGCTGAAGAAAAAAGGCATTTCACATTTACTGCATTAAACATGATATTGAAATCTGAGCCGTTGGGACAGAAAAGTCCTCTACATGGTGATGGCCATGCACTGCCACGTGTGCTCCAGTTGTAAAGATATCTGGATACTAGGTACTGATTTATGGTCATGGGCGAACACATAATATGCATGTGCACCATGAGCTACATCTGTTTCAGGGATTGCAGTCTTGTTAGACCTGGAGCTGAGCACAGAGCACTACCTTTAGAGTGCTAAATGGCTATTCAATTTACCAAGAGTTAAGGAGCATGGGCATAGTGGTGGCAGCATACCATGCTTCTGTACTGAGGATTTGTTGTGTGAACATGGCTGTTTATCAGGGTCACTGTAAAGTTCTGCTGCTATGTTCTTAACATATCCTTGGCCTACGTCATGTTAGCATGCAGCGTTGTGGAGAGAATGTGTGCTTGTGTGTGTATGCTGTGATGTATGTGTGCCTGGGACTGGTACAATACACAGAGGCTTGTGGGTTCCATATATGAAGGTCACGCCTGGAAAGGCATGTGGAGATAGTGAATCTATCCCAGGCAGATTTGTGGATTACCACATTTCTGAGAGTGGGGCACACACTGAAGGACAGGAGAGCAAGACTCTCTTACTAAAACTTTGATTCTGGAAAGGTCATTGGTTATTTGGGTCTGGGCTCATCTTAAGAATAGGATGGAGGTTAATAAGGGAAACACTGCAGGGAAAGGGAATCATAAAGATTAGGTCTGGGGCCTTTGTAACCTTTTATTAGGCATAAACCAGGGGTTCCCAAACTGTGCGCCGCTGCACCCCGGTGCGCTATTAGAACTAACCAGGGGTGCCGCACACATCTTGGGAATGTGGTAAAAGGAAGTTAAGAAGATTTAGGGTAGGGGTATGCACTCATTCTTTTTCTGCCCCCTAGATGACTTTTAATTCTATTATTAATAGACAAGAATTCTGCCAACTGCCTCAGGCTGTCTGCGACGCAGACATTGACTCCAGACAGCGTTCGCAAGCCAGGGTTATGGCAGGCACAAATCATGCACTCTAAGCATGCCCAGGCAATCCCAGATTTGCTGGGCTGATAAGCTCACAGCCTTGAGGCTTGTGATATCACCAGCCTGGCAAAGCCATTGCATTTCTTCCTGAAGGACCTTCCCCTCCATAAAGTTACTCTGGGATGCTGTGGACTACAGCTCTGCAGCAGGCAGAGATACACATCAATCACAGTTGAGCAAGTTTCGCTGTTAACCCCACCCTGCCCTGCCCTGTGATGAACCAAACAAGGGTGGGGTTAATGTTAAAAGAAAGAAGCTCCACCAGCCTTCCACGTACGTCAGATAAGAGAAATGAAAATGTAGATATTTCTAAAATAAACAGCTCAAAATGCATGCACCTGTTTTATCTCTCAGCCTGCCATAAAAGCATTTAGCAGTGTTTAACTGTGTGTGTGCCATTGTGCTGTGTATCAATTGCTGTAAAACGTTAGTCTGATGTTCAGACGGAGTGATAATAAATGTTAGTTTATAATAACTACCAGCATAGTGTGCACCCTAGAATGAAGTGTTTCACATGTGCTTTCAATTTCGTTGTTATTAATTAAGAAAATAATTGCTACAGTTTATGGCTCCTTAAGGTTGAAAGAAGAAATCATTCACTTCAGGATTCTAGCTGCAGTCTACAAACTAATCTGTACAAGTTAGAGGTGGAAAGCATGAATCAGTCTGTGAAGCCTTAGTCTTCCACCTATCGGAGGACAAGCATGTAATCATACTACAAAGATTTATCAACACTGTTTAATAGTACAAATATTTATCTATACTGCTATGGAGCAAAATTAGAGTAGGAGCAAGCACTACCTAAACATCATGATTAATGATCTATAAAACGGTGATGCACAGCAGATGCACTGCTATTTGAATTCAGCACTCAATGTCACACAAAGAAGAACTTCTGTACATCTGTGGCATTATATAGTGACAGAATGAAGCATCTGTTAGGCTGCAAGTGTGACCCCCTTACTGTACATGTTTTGTTGTGCTTAAATCCCAGAAAATATTAGCTGACAGCAGAAACATGATCGTTGACACGTATTGGTTCAATTTTGAATTTAGTGCTGGGTGTCAAAAGGGAATATACAGCATGGGATAGGCACCAGAGATGCCCTCACTGCTGACCACTGGAGAATCAAAAAGAAGCATTTGGTGGTGGGTAGGAGAGAGCAGTCTGAACTAAACAGCTGCTATGAGTTTCCTTGGGAGAGTTCCAATTCCTATCCACCAATGACATGTAAAGACAAAGTAGGGCAGAATGCCTTTCTTATTTGGGGTTAGACTTCTTACACCTGACCTGGCACCTATGCTAACATCAATCACCCTTATGTGAACAGCACTGATGCAAACAAGGAAAATGACATGCACGCATCAGGATGTGGAGGTTAGGGTGTGAGCAAACCACTGAAGGCCTTACTTGAAGATTCATTGATGATTATAATACCTCCAGCGGCTTCATCTCAATAATTTTCAGGGAGAAAAATGGAAGTACTCCGAGGCCGGGCTTACATCGCCATAACCGAAAAAAATGTGACATAATGGGGAGCCACAGGCAATGGCAAATAGGCCAAGGGAGCCGCGGGTTCAAAACATTTGGGAACCACTGAGTTAGGCTGACATTCAGGTGTGATCCTCGCGGCACTCCAATGGCCTGTGATAACATATTATAGCTGGCTAAATATTTACATAGCTAATTATTGTGCCAAACAAAACTGTCTTTTGAGTCAGGGAATGATAACAAAATAATCATATTCATTTGGAGCCAGAGTGGTATTTGGACTCCATATCTAACCAAAGGCAATTTTTTAATCGACATGTACAGGAACAGTGCAATGCAATGCACATGTGCAGGAAGAGTGTAATGCAATACTGTTAATGTAGCAAGAATGGGGAGATTTTGGGTAGCGGACTGCTTGGGTTTGATATGGTCATATAACTCAATGATTTGGGGGTTAGACCTTCCAAGTCTCCTGTATTATTAGTTTCAGCACCATCAGTTCAGGGGTCTTTCTGTCCAAACTCAGACTTTATACATTGGAGGTATCCTCTAAGGTTAGAAAGATCTTGGGCCCTATGTACAAAACTTCTTTGGAGGTCACAAACATCTTTTTTTGCACAATCAGGCTGCTTGCAACCGCAAAAAAGCATTTTCCAAACTGTGATTTGGTAAGGTTACTGAATCACAAACTGAATCATATTTGGAACGGGCGTGCTTTTGGTGTCCATTCCAAATACTGATTCAAAAGGGTATGTATTAATGTTTTGCAAACAAATTCTGGCTGAAAAACAGTAATATTTTACCAACACATCGAAGGAGGTGGTAACTAATTTCAAAATGTGAAGAAGTCCCTTGAGGACCCCTTTCCATTTGAGAATGTAAACAAAAATATTTTTTAAGAGCAGGCAGTGGTCACACGCATGTCTGACTACTCCTAAAAAATTAAACTTACGTTTAATTTTCTTTTTTATACACATTTCATTTTCCATAAAGGAAAACAGGCTGCATTAAAAAAAAATCTGCTTTAGTCAAAAGCAATCAGACATGGTGGTCTGCTGACCACAGTAGGCCCCCATCCCTGTGATGGCTATCATTCTTAGTGGGTTTCAAACTCCGACTTACCTCATAAATATTCTTGTGGGAGGTCGATTTAAAAGCTTTAGAGGGTGGCCCTGAACTCTTTTCAGAGTGAGGTGATCTTTGTCTCTTTTGGGACTTTTTGGAAGACAGGAAGATTCCTCAATGTCAGAATCTCTGAGACAGGTTTTTTTTCTTCTTTTAAGCTTTTGGAGCCATGTGAGCAGTCTTCCCTCTCTATCCTTTAGAGTTTTAAAAGAAAAGGTACAACATACCTTGCATTCAGCAGCTGAATGTTCAGGATAGAGGCAATATTTCCACGTGTACTGCAGGCTCTGAAGAGAAGTTTCCTCTCTCTGACAGACATTATGATGATAATGTCAGGCCCCAGATATTCTGAGTGTGAACAAAAACACTCTAGAATAGGAAATAATTCTAGATGTAGTGGTAAAATCTATTCCAACAGGAAAAATGAGCAGAGCTCAGTGGAGACTCCCTAGCACGACTTGTTTTAGAAAATCTGAGGTACTGAAGCTTCTCTCAAGAGGGTTCTAGAGGGTGGGATTATCTGAATGGTTGAAGAACAGGGGTGCTCCGGTTCCAGCCTGCGTCTTCGGAGGACAGACCAGGGGGGTTTTGTAGAGCACTGGGGGGGGGGGACACAAGTAGGCACACAAAACACACCCTCAGCGGCACAGGGGTGGCTGGGTGCAGTGTGCAAAGCAGGCGTCGGGTTGTCTATAGGAATCAATGGAGGGACCCGGGGGTCACTCTAGCGGTGCAGGCAGGGCACAGGGGGGCTTCTCGGGCCAGCCGACTGGACTAGCAGAGGGTCGCCTGATGGTCACTCCTGCACTAGAGTTCAGTTCCTTCTGGTCCTGGGGGCTGCAGATGCATTGCTTGGTCCAGGGGTCGGGTTCCTTGGTTCAGGCAGTCGCGGTCAGGGAGAGCCTCTGGATTCTCTCTGCATGTGTCGCTGTGGGGGTGCAGGTGGGTCGTCTCAGGTTACTCACAAGGTTGCAGTTGCCTGGGAGTCCTCCCTGTAGTGGTGGTTCTCTGGAGCTCGAACCGGTGGTGTTGGGTGCAGAGGATGAAGTCTAACGCTTCCGGCGAAAAGAGTGAAGTCTTTAACCCCTTCTGTGCCCAGGACGTAATGGTTACGTCCTGAGGCACAGTGCTCGTGTGTCCAGGACGTAACCATTACGTCCTGGGAACAGAGCCCAGAGCCCAGAGCCCTTCCCCTTCCACCCCCCCTACCCCCCACTGAGACGTCAGCGCGCGATTGCGCGATTGTCACAGAGGGCCTCCTCCATCGCGCTGGAAGCTCAGCTTCCAGCGCGATCGGAAGAGAAATGCAAAAGCATTTCTCTACCGATCACGTGGAGGAGGCCGAGAGACCTCAAAGGGAAGGGAAGTTATTTCCTTCCCTTTGAAGTCTCTCTCAGCATATTGGCAGCCGGACTGCAAGCAATCCGGCTGTCAAAACGCCCATTAGACACCAGGGATTTTTTTTTATTTTTATGAAATTTTATTTTAGGCCATTTCTGCCCCCCCTGGAGGCAGATCGGCCTATTGTTATTAGGCCGATCTGCCCCCGGGGGGCAGAAACCTCTAGGCGCCAGGGAGCAACCTATTAGGCAAGGGTCGCTCCCCTGGGTGGGGGAATTGTATTTAGACCATTTCTGCCCCCCTTGGGGGCAAATCGGCCGATTTTAGGTCAATCTGCCCCCAAGGGGGGCAGAAACAACTAGGCACCGGGGATCTTTTTTTGTTTGCGCCAATGTCACGCAGGGGGAGCGACCCCGTAGGCAAGGGTCGCTCCCTGGGGGGGTTTGGGGGGGCATATTTATTTTAGGCCGTTTCTGCCCCCCTCACACAAGTGAGGTATCATTTTTATAAGGAGACTTGGGGGAACGCTGGGTGGAAGGAAATTTGTGGCTCCTCTCAGATTCCAGAACTTTCTGTCACCGAAATGTGAGGAAAACGTGTTTTTTTTAGCCAAAGTTTGAGGTTTGCAAAGGATTCTGGGTAACAGAACCTGGTTAGAGCCCCAGAAGTCACCCCATCTTGGATTCCCCTAGGTGTCTAGTTTTCAAAAATGCGCTGGTTTGCTAGGTTTCCCCAGGTGCCGGCTGAGCTAGAGGCCAAAATCCACAGGTAGGCACTTTGCAAAAAACACCCCTGTCTTCTGTGAAAAAATGTGATGTGTCCATGTTGTGTTTTGGGCCATTTCCTTTCGTGGGCGCTAAGCCTACCCATACAAGTGAGGTACCATTTGTATCGGGAGACTTGGGGGAACGCTGGGTGGAAGGAAATTTGTGGCTCCTCTCAGATTCAAGAACTTTCTGTCACCGAAATGAGAGGGAAAAGTGTTTTTTGTTGTCAAATTTTGAGGTTTGCAAAGGATTCTGGGTAACAGAACCTGGTCAGAGCCCAACAAGTCACCCCATCTTGGATTCCCCTAGGTGTCTAGTTTTCAAAAATGCGCTGGCACTTTGCAAAAAACACCTCTGTTTTAAGTGAAAAAAGGTGATGTGTCCACGTTGTGTTTTGAGCCATTTCCTTTCGTGGGCGCTAGGCCTACCCACACAAGTGAGGTACCATTTTTATCTGGAGACTTGGGGGAACACAGAATAGCAAAACAAGTGTTATTGCCCCTTGTCTTTCTCTACATTTTCTCCTTCCAAATGTAAGGCAGTGTGTAAAAAAGATGTCTATTTGAGAAATGCCCTGTAATTCACATGCTAGTATGGGCACCCCGGAATTCAGAGATGTGCAAATAACCACTGCTTCTCAACACCTTATCTTGTGGCCATTTTGGAAATACAAAGGTTTTCATGATACCTATTTTTCACTTTTTATATTTCAGCAAATGAATTGCTGTATACCCGGTATAGAATAAAAACCCATTGCAAGGTGCAGCTCATTTATTGGCTCTGGGTACCTAGAGTTCTTGATGAACCTACAAGCCCTATATATCCCCGCAACCAGAAGAGTCCAGCTGACGTAACGGTATATTGCTTTAAAGAATCTGACATCGCAGGAAAAAGTTACAGAGTAAAACGTGGAGAAGAATGGCTGTTTTGTTCACCTTAATTTCAATATTTTTTTATTTCAGCTGTTATTTTCTGTAGGAAACACTTGTAGGATGTACCCAAATGACCCCTTGCTGAATTCAGAATTTTGTCTACTTTTCAGAAATGTTTAGCTTTCTGGGATCCAGCATTGGTTTCTCACCCATTTTGGTCACTAACTGGAAGGAGGCTGAAAGCACAAAAAATCGTATAAATGGGGTATGTCCCTGTAAAATGCCAAAATTATGTTAAAATGGGGTATGTCCCTGTAAAATGCCAAAATTGTGTTGAAAAATTGGGTTTTCTGATTCAAGTCTGCCTGTTCCTGAAAGCTAGGAAGCTGGTGATTTTAGCACTGCAAACCCTTTGTTGATGCTATTTTCAGGGAAAAACCCACAAGCCTTCTTCTGCAGCCCCTTTTTCCCATTTTTTTTTTAAAAAAACGAAATTTTCACTGTATTTTGGCTAATTTCTTGGCCTCCTTCTGGGGAACCCACAAAGTCTGGGTACCTCTAGAATCCCTAGGATGTTGGAAAAAAATGACGCAAATTTGGCGTGGGTAGCTTATGTGAACAAAAAGTTATGAGGGCCTAAGCGCGAACTGCCCCAAATAGCCAAAAAAGGGCTCAGCACAGGAGGGGGAAAAGGTCTGGCAGCGAAAGGGTTAAAAGTTGCAAGAAAGTTGTTGCTGTTTTTTAACAGTGCGGCTGTTCACAGGAGTTTCTTGGTCCTTCGGGTTCAGGGCAGTCCTCTGAGGCTTCAGAGGTCTCTGGTACCTGTCGGACGCGTCACTGTG
Organism: Pleurodeles waltl; assembly: GCF_031143425.1. Taxonomy (NCBI): domain Eukaryota; kingdom Metazoa; phylum Chordata; class Amphibia; order Caudata; family Salamandridae; genus Pleurodeles; species Pleurodeles waltl. The sequence continues at coordinate 701,120,643 of NC_090451.1, read as the reverse complement.
CAGTTTTCTTTGAGTATGGAGCCAGGCCGGTAGGACTAGGGCCAGACCAGTTGTTGTCTCCGTCGTCTCTGCAGGGCTTTCAGGTCAGCGGTCCTTCTTTGTGTAGGTTGCAGGGCTCTGGGGTGCCCCTAAATACTGAATTTAGGGGTGTGTTTAGGTCAGGAGGGCAGTAGCCAATGGCTACTGTCCTGGAGGGTGGCTACACCCTCTTTGTGCCTCCTCCCTGAGGGGAGGGAGGCACATCCCTAATCCTATTGGGTGAATCCTCCAAACTTAAGATGGAGGATTTCTGTAGGCAGGGGTCACCTCAGCTCAGGACACTTTAGGGGCTGTCCTGACTGGTGGGTGACTGCTCCTTGTTTTTCTCATTATCTCCTCTAGCCTTGCCGCCAAAGGTGGGGGCAGTGGCCAGCGGGGCGGGCATCTCCACTAGCTGGGATGCCCTGGGGTGCTGTAACAAAAGGCACGAGCCTTTGAGGCTCACCTCCAGGTGTTACAGTTCCTGCAGAGGGAGGTGAGAAGCACCTCCACCCAGTACAGGCTTTGTTCCTGGCCTCAGAGTGACAAAGGCACTCTCCCCATGTGGCCAGAAACTCATCTGGTTGTGGCAGGCTGGCAGAAACTGGTCAGCCTAGCACTAGGAGTCGGACTGGTATTCAGGGGGCATCTCTAAGATGCCCTCTGGGTGCATTTTACAATAAATTCTACACAGGCATCAATCAGTGTGCATTTATTGTGCTGAGACGTTTGATACCAAACTTCCCAGATTTCAGTGTAGCCATTATGGAACTGTGGAGTTCATGTTTGACAAACTCCCAGACCATATACTCTTATGGCTACCCTGCACTTACAATGTCTAAGGTTTTGCTTAGACACTGTAGGGGCATAGTGCTCATGCACATATGCCCTAATCTGTGGTATAGTGCACCCTGCCTTAGGGCTGTAAGGCCTGCTTGGGGGTTACTTACCTATGCCACAGGCAGTGTGAGATGGGCATGGCACTCTGAGGGGAGTGCCATGTCGACTTAGTAATTTCCTCCCCACCAGCACACACAAGCTGTGAAGCAGTGTGCATGTGCTGAGTGAGGGGTCCCCAGGGTGGCATAAGACATGCTGCAGCCCTTAGAGACCTTCCCTGGCATCAGGGCCCTTGGTACCGGGATACCATTTACAAGGGACTTATCTGGGTGCCTGGGCTGTGCCAATTGTGGGAACAAAGGTACAGTTTAGGGAAAGAACACTGGTGCAGGGCCTGGTTAGCAGGGTCCCAGCACACTTTCAATCATAACTGGCATCAACAAAAGACAAAAAGTCAGGGGGTAACCATGCCAAGGAGGCACTTCCTTACAGACACTAATCTCAGACTACAGCATTCCTTACTTTAACGATGAAGAACTTGTGCCATCAAACTCGCTAAACCGGCAGTAAAGTCCACCTGCATTCCCAAGATTCATTACAAGTTGGGGCTCAACTGCAAAGAGTAAGCCTTGTAATGAGAATGTGGGATCCTCACCCTTCACTGCCATCATCCATTTGAGTGGTTTGCGATCTGTCTGGACCACAAATGTGACACCAAACAGGGAAGCCCTGAACCTCTTCAAAGTTTCCATTATGGCACAGCATTCTTCTCCCAGTCAATGGCAATTTATGACTGGTAAAAGCCTTTAGATTCTTACAACTTCTCTTAATTTATCTGAGGTGTCAGTCGACACAATGAAGGGTTGACTGTAGTCAGGTGCCTTTAGGGACTTACATGGGGCACCAGTATGCCAACTGTAGGGGTAAAAGTTACCAGCAACCAAATATAGAGGAGAAAGCATAATCACTGGGGTCCTGGTTAGCAGGATCACAGTGAACACAGTCAAACACACAGGCGAAAAGTGGGGGTGACCCAGCTAGAAAGATGCTACTTTCGTACACCATGGTACTAAATGCAGACGGTTCTGGTCATAGACCCTCTTCTTGGTCAGAATCAGTAATTATTCCAATCTTCCAGATGGGTTGAAAAAAATCACCCAAAATATTATCAACGAATATCACTTCTAGATTCTTCAGAAAAATGATTAGGATAGGTCTTTTTAGAGTGATTGGAACAGTAGGCAAAATATAATAATATTCTGTCCAAGGCACATTATGGATTTAGGAGAGGGTTGTGGACTGCAGAATGGTGCCTCAACCTGAACCTCTTGGTAGGTCAGTACACAAGGGCAAAAAAAGGAAGTCTGTATATGTGCTTTATGGACTTGAGTATTGCTTTCGATTTTGTGAACCATAACAAACTGTCAAGTGTATGAATCTAATAGGTGCACCAAAGGATATTATCACATCTAGCTCTTATGTATAATAGTTTAGTGTCTAGGGTTCATTTTGGGCCACTAGGGAAATTAACCCATTTGTCCAAGATAAGAAGAGGGGCGGCGCAGGGATGTGTATTTGCAACTTTTCTTTTCTCCTTTCATATCAGTGGTGTTGATGGGAAACTACAATCACTTGGTACTGACACCCCCAGAGTTGAACAACGGCCTGTACCAATACTGCGGTATGCAGGCAATGCAACCTTACTATCTCAAACTCCTATAGGCTCGCAGAACCTTAATACTTTTACTGAGTATATGGAGGAGTTACGCCAGAGGTTTAGTCTTAGAAAACATTTACAATGAGTTGTGGTGAAGAAAGATTAAAGAACCGTACCATTAATATTAACGGATGCAGGATAACAGGTACCCAGAACTTCAGCTATTTAGGTTCACACTTCTCCTCTAATGGCAGCTGGAACTTTAAAAAAGAAATTAGTTGTAACATCATGCCTACAAACATTGAATGGATAGTTAGGTTTGCAACCAAATTAGGTACTAAGCCCATTAAAGAAATGATAACTCTCTATTGTGCTAAAACACATGAAGCAGTAACCTTTGGTTTCGGCATATTCATGTGCGCTTGGGGAGGGTTCGGGTAGTCAACATATTGTTAGAAAGGCAAGAGGATATATTTCTGAAACAACTTCTTTCAGGTCCACACTTAACATCTGAGCCTGAAATTCAAATGGAGCGAGGACTCCTCTTTTCAACTGACACAACAGATGCATAGCGGATGCTTCTGTGACATTTGATTTGGTCCAAAGCTGAAAGGCTGTTTATTAAAGCAACCGTAAAAGACAGCTTAGCTTTTGACCATCTGATTAAAATTCCTTGGATAGCACGTTAGAGATACTTAAAAGGGACTAGATAACCTAGATGGGAATATTTGGAAGACCCCTGAAAACAGAGCATGGTTCTCAAAAAGGGAATTAAAAGATTTCTCCAATGGTATGAGAGCACAAGAAAGATATTTGAGAGACAATAATAAAACTCACTGGTAAGGTATTTGTAAACTTATAAACACTTGGGGAAACAATTTTTTTTTAGTTTGGTCTCTTATGTTCACCATAGGTATATTACAGAATTACATTTAGGAACAATGCATCATTTGGTTGCGTTTCTGAAAAAGGGGGCCTGTGGTCTCACTAACTTGATATGGCCCTGTGACAAGAGAGGCACTCAGTCAGCATTGCACTTAGCTCTTTTCTGTACATTTTAATCTGTTTATAGAAACCACTGTTTTTAAAAGAGAAGTTGTTTGATTATCAGAGGTTTTTACGTACTTGATCAACTAAAATGATGTCACTGTATGTAATGTTGTTGCCAAGTTTTTCAACCGTGGTGAACGTGAAAGGAAAAACTTGACAGTTAGAAATGCGATGGCTAATGCATTAGTACATTTTGGGACAGATGTATCAAGAACCAATTTTGTGATTCTCAAATAGTGATTTTTAAGAAATCGCTATTTCAGAGTCACAAAATAGTATGTATCAAATTTGCGATTCGGCTATAACGATTTCTTAAAAATAGCAAATGCTATTACCGAATCGCAAATAGCGCTTCTGACCCATTTGCACCTATGGGCCTGTAGGCCCATATTTGCGATTTTTTGCATTTCCCAAATTGCGAATTCCTAACTGGAAATCACAGTTTTGGAAATGCAAACCCCAGGGTGCTGGGGGCCTAAGACCCCCTCTGCTGCAGCCCCAAAAATTATTTTAGGACATGTAAGGCGCACTCATGCCAAAGGGGCATGTGTGTGTTACATGTCAATTTTGAAAAATGCATCTTTAATGCATTTTTAAAATTTGCACATGGTTACCACCAAAATGTATTTGGTGGTAATTGCGATTCCTTAATGCCCAATTTGCATTAAGGAAAAGCTTGATACATGTGTTAAGAAATCGCAAATAAGGATTCCTTATTTGCGATTTCTTATTTAGAGAATCGCAATTTGTGATTCTCTAAACGGGGTCACAATTTTATGGAATCGCTATTTTAGTGATTCCTTAAAACTGCATAGTGAATGCCTTTCATACCCACTGAAAGGCATTTTTGCATTCGCAAACGGTCGTTCGCACTGTTTATGAATGCAAAAAGCCTTGATACATCTGGCCCTTTGTGATGTAAATTTTTTCTTTTTATGGAATATGCTTGTAATAAAAATAAAAATGACCATTACGCCAACTTGCCAAATTACATAAATTTTACTACACCCTATATTTAATAAAGTTAAATAACGTCTCTTGAATACATAATGTAGGTAATGTGCTGTAAGTCTAGGTAAATAATTATTTTTATAAGGGACATTTAAATAGCACACAAAACAGACGTTCTTGCGTCTCGATGCTTTATGATATGATATAATTACTCCCAAAGTGAATCTTACTATTTTCTTCTCCCTTAGAATAAGGTCAGATATTTCAGTTGGGATTTAGACCAATGCCTTTCAAATTATATACAAGTCTAACTCAGTGGGATAGCTTAGTATAATGGGATTTGCGACCTGCAGGTTACACCTGGAGCTCTGCAACAAACACACAAACTGACTGAGCTATCTTCTAGCATTCAAACCTCTGACCTGATTTCCATAAAGGGCGTGCATTGCAACAGACACATTAACTGCCTGAGCAGTTTCACCACTATTGAATGCAAGGACCTGAAAAAAATGCAGTTGTCTGCCGCATGCCTTTATTCACTCAGCCATCCTCCTAAATGAAACACTGGACAAAATAGAATATCAGCTAAAATCTCTCATTGGATTGCTATACCTACTGCTGAAATCAAAGGTTCGAAATTCGTTATTGCTGCATAGTGTTTCAGTCGTTTAAAATTGATAAAATAAGTACCACTGAGTTGGTCAATAATAATGCATATTATATAGTGTTACTAAACAGCAAGAGTATTGTAACAAGCACTATTTAAAACAATGGGCCGGATTTACAATGCCCTTGCGCCCATTAGCGCCACATTTGTGGCAACATTTTTGCCACAAATGTGACGCTAACGGGTCACTACCATAGGGCTATATTTACAAAGTGGTGCAAACTAGGGTTGCGCCACCTTGTAAAGCCTTTGAGCCTCAACATGCATAATATATGCATGATGTATTCAAAGGGGGCGTTCCCTTGTTAGAGGTCTGCTAAAAATGGCACAATGGAATCTATAAGATTTCATTGCACCATTCGTAGCATCATATTTAACGCCTGCTTAAAGCAGGCGTTAAAATTAGGCTCCCATTGATTTCAATTGGGCCTCTTAACATTATACTGGATTAGCTTCATTTATTTAATAATAATCCAGTATAGCATTATAATAGCGTCAGAAAAATGAGTTTATTGCTCCTAAAATGCACCATGGTGCACCGTATTGTAAATATAGCACTACCATGGCGTCAGGGGACGCAAGGGAGCCGCAAGAAAAGTGCTGCATCACTACATGGGACTACATTTTGCAAAACTGGGGTAAATATCGAATATGTCACCCACAAAGGATTACAAATTGCACTTTGGGTAAAATCTGTTGTGGATTAATTTCTTGAGGGGCTCGTCTAAATGGCATCTTTTTAGAGACCCAGGAGTAATCTGTAATGCACTGCTTTCTGGAATCCAAAGCATAAACCGGGTTAATTTCCAGGAAGTGTAATCTGCATGAGATTAATTTTTCCAAGTTATGGGTGATCTGTATAGGTAACTGGGATGTTTCCCGGGCAGAATCATTTTTACGGTCTATGGGAGTTCCTTTGTGGACTACCTTCTGTAGTAAGGCTTTTAAATGGACTTACTTTTTGAGACCCCAGGGTAGTCTAGTGGATTGCTTTCTGGAATCGGTGAGTAGCGGATTACTATGCAGGGAGTCATGTACATGGGGGCTCCTTTATGTAATCTGTTATGTATTGTGCTCTGTAGTCATTTTCGTGTCGAATGTTACCAAGCACAGTTGGGTCTATGCAACGAAGCAAAAGCAGAGCGAAGAACAAGAGGTGTGAGGTCAGTGGAATAACACGTCCAACAGATCTGTCAAACTGAAAGTAGAATTGCAGGTGGCAGCCAAGATCAATAGATGATGCCCAAGAGGCGATAATTAGAGGCTGCTCATGTCCATAGCACGAGGCACAGGGCCACTAATCCAGAGCATTGAGTATTAAATTATTAGTGAATGCAATCTGGGTCAAGGCGACCGTCCGCTGTGCCGGGTGGGTGACGCTAACGATCCACAGGGTGCAAATAAAAAGGAAGAATGATTGATTTCGCATCCCCAGGCTCTCCGCTCCACTCAGGTCCAAGCACTATTTCTTTTGTCGCTTAATATTTCAAACTACAAAACAAACTAGCTCGGGCCTGTTGCACATGGTGCGAATCATTAACACCTCACTTTTAAGGTGGAAATTAATCGTAAAACAACACCTACAACTGAAAGTGGATTAGCAACTGGTGCGCAACAAAATTGTAAAATGCAACATCAGCTCCTTAACTCTTTCCTTTTCTCACTGTTTACTTAAATGAGATATTGGCTCAGATGTAAGAGGGCCTAGTGTCTCCTTGCTCCACATTAGCTTATATATATTTTTTTACGCTAATGTGGTCCAACAAGGCCAAAATTGCCATGCCATTTTTACGAAGTGGTGCAATACACGCATTGCTTCTCTTTGTAACCCCTTGCTCCACATTATTCCTGCACCAGGCATAATGTATGCAAGGGGGGCTTTTCATCGTTAAGGGGACCACAAATATGGTGCAGTGGAATCCAAGAGATTCCACTACGTCATTTTTTGTGGCTATGTTTCACGCCTGTACAATGCAGGTGTTCAAAGAGGGCACACCAATGCTTTCAATGGGCCCCTATGTACTGTGCAGGATTAGCACCAAAATGTTGGTGCTAATCCTACACAATACATCAACGTCAACATTTTCAACGCTATTGCCCCTACCCTGCGTCATGGTGCGCCGTATATTAAATACGGTACACACATGGTGGCTGCACAGAGCAGACACAGAGCAGGCGTTAAAAGGGGCCCACCATTGCTTTCAATGGGCCCCTATGTACTGTGCAGGATTAGCGCCAAGATTTTGGCGCTAATCCTACACAGTAATCTATTGCCTCAAAAATGTCAACGCCATTGCCCCTACTCTGCGCCATGGTGTGATCTATATTAAATATGGCGCACATATGATGCCAGTAGGGAGGCGATAAGTGGCGCCACTTTCCTTAAATCAAGCCCTTAGTCTCACCACCCCAAGAGTGACAGTTAGGTTATGAATTTCCGTGCTCAAACCCATATAAATTTAGCAGTTATAGTTATTGTTAACTAAAGTAACTACAGCTAGCGCCCTAAGGTAACTATAACTTGCGCCTTCGCATACCGCCAATTTCATAATGGAGGCCTAAGTTTACTGTCTCACTCTGACTCACTCATTCTCACTTGGTGTCACTAATTCACATAGTCTGACTCATTCGACTTTGCCTCATTCAGCCCCACTCATTCTCACTCATTCGGAATTACTCAGTCTTACTGTATCTTAGTCTCACACACAGTAACATTCAGCTACACTTATTGATATTCTCCCTCACTCGCTCACATTCTTTCTCACACACGCAAGTCCCTGCTGTCACTCATTCTCACACACTATGACTCATTCCTTCACTGACTCTCTCTTACTTTAACTAACATTCGCTGTCACACTGACAAGCTCACAGTGCTGGAATGGCGCAGGCACCTTCATGCACCTGTGTCAGCAGTCAAACAGTGTCACTAGCTGCCTCAGTTTGTTGCTGGACCCGAAGCAGGTCTGCATTTTATTTTTATTATATTGAGTGAATAATTATTCACTCTTGATACAATAAAAATGGATCACAAAACAAGGAGAGTGTAGTGTAGCTGTGGAGCCCATAAAGAAGAGCCGCCACTTGTCCAGGGACACCTATCCATCAAACCAATCCATCCATTTAATCATCCATCCTTCCTTTGGTTCATCCATCTATCCACCCTTTCATTCAGCAGTCCATCCTTACAAGTATCCATCTACCCTACGTCCCATCCATCCATCCATCCACTTATAAATCCCTCTATTTAACCTTTCACTCAGCCAACCATTCTTTCACTCACTCATCCATCTATCCATCAATTCACCCTTTCACTCATCCATCCATCCTTTCATCCACACATCCATTTACCCTGCCTTTCACTTATCCATCCAGTTTTACTCATCCATCTTTACATAATCCTTTCACCCATTCATCCTATTGCCCATCCATCCAGACTATCACTCCATCCATCCACCCATCCATTTACCCTTCCACTCATCCATCCATCCTTTCACTCATTCTACCATCCATTCATCCTTTCTCTCTTCCCCATCAACTCATACTTTCAATCCAGCCATCCATCCATCCACCCATCCATCAATCCTCCCTCTCTCGTACACCCTCCCTGCCTTTCACTCTTCCATTCTTACATCTATCCTTTCACTCATTTATCCATTCATCTACCCATTCACCATTTCATACACACATCCCTCCTTTCACTCACTCATCCTCCCAAGCAAATTTGTCTGCCAAGCTGTAGAAAGAAGAGGCCCATCAAGAAACCCACCCCATTCTACCTGCTAAAGAGGGGTTGGAGGGTCTTGTGTGTGGGCAGAAGGATAAGTTACTTACCTGTAAATCCTAGTTCTCTTCCAGGGGTATCCTCATCAAAGTCATAAACATTGAATATTCCCGCCCTTGTGCGGGGTCCCCGGAGCATATATAAAATATATACACATTATACATGTGTAACAAACAGTCATGCAGGCTATCATGTTAAAAACAGGCTAAAATGCTTTATTTCTATGAAGTTTTTTTTATTTATTTTTTATTAAATACTACAATAGAGCCTAAATAAGTACCCAAGCTCCTAAAACTAGGCTTGGGGAAGTAAGCAGTAGCAAACTCTAGTGAAAAAATTGAGAAAACTGCATTGAAAAACAATGAAGCATTCTTAGCCAATAGGCTGCATGTAGGTTAACACAGGAGAACCATAAAAACTTTGGCACTGTGCCTTTAAGACCCTGAGCACCTCCAGTATCCCACCATGCCTCAGGGGTGAAGGAAAGGTGACAGTTGGTTCACAGTTAGGTCAGTTCTTTTTACGGTGACAATTTGTATAATTGAATCAAAATACTGTCTGTCCTGCACTTCCAGTAGACGTGCGTCCGGGGAGGAGGGTGGGTTGTTTATGACTTTGATGAGGATACCCCTGGAAGAGAACTAGGATTTACAGGTAAGTAACTTATCCTTCTCTTCCAGGGAATCCTCATCAATAGTCATAAACATTGAATAGATTAGCAAGCCCATCCCTAAACCCAGCGGACTGTCCGATAGAAGTGCAGGAATAGACATGTCTTACGCAAATAAATTCCTTAGAGAGGCCTGCCCCACTTGGGCATCCGCTCTTGCATCTGAGTCTAAACAATAATGTCTTGTAAAAGTATGGACAGACTTCCATGTAGCAGCCTTACAAATCTCAGATATAGGAACATTGTTAAGGAGAGCAGCAGTAGCCGCTTTTCCCCTTGTGGAATGCGCTCTAGGCCGCGCTAGCAATTGTCTATTAGCTAGCTGGTAAGTATTAACAATACAAGAAACTATCCATCTTGATATTGTTCGCTTAGATGCTGCTTCTCCTGTCCTTAAATGACCATAGTTCACAAACAAGCGGTTAGAGTGTCTAATCGATTTTGTCTTGTCCAGATAAAATTTCAGCACTCTTTTCAAGTCTAATGAGTGCAATGCTTTCTCAGCCGGAGTTTCTGGATTGGGAAAAAACGTCGGTAAAGTTATGGTCTGATTAATATGGAATTCTGACACCACCTTCGGAAGGAAAGATGGGTGAGTTCGTAGAACTACTCTATTGTCATGAAAAACCGTGTACGGTTCTTTTGCAGACAAGGCCTGGATCTCACTGACCCTCCTCGCTGAAGTAATGGCCACCAGAAAAGCCGTTTTCCACGTAAGGTGTTGTAAGGAGGCCTCATGGATAGGCTCGAAAGGAGGGCCCATAAGTTTTGCTAGGACTATGTTCAGTTCCCACGGAGGAGAAGGCCTCCGAATTGGCGGAAAAACTTTCTTCAAACCTTCTAAGAAATCCTTGACTACAGGTTTCGTAAAGAAGGATTCCTGAGAAGGTGACTTGCGATAGGCAGTAATAGCAGACAAATGTACCTTAATAGATGATACCTGCAGACCGGATTTCGCTAGGTGAAGCAAATAGGACAGTATGACGTCCTCCTGCGCCCGTATGGGATTATGGCCTTGCTGACAGCACCATATGTAGAATCTCTTCCACTTAAAAGCGTAGGAACGCCGCGTGGAAGGCCGTTTGGACTCTTTCAAGATGTTCATGCACTCCTGCGAGAGTCCTAGGTGCCCATACTGCAGGAATTCAGGACCCATGCTGTTAAGCTCAGAGAGGGTAGGTTGGGATGCAGAATCCTGCCCTCCATTCTGCTCAGAAGATCCGGTCTGCACGGCAGCCTCCTGTGAGGTTTTTCCGACAGGTTGAGGAGATCCGTGTACCAGAATTGTCGAGGCCATTGTGGCGCTATAAGAATCATTCTGGTCCTGGATCCGTAAAGTTTGCTGATCACTGCCGGAATGAGGGGAATCGGCGGAAAAGCGTAAAGAAATGTCCCTGACCAGTCGATCAACAGGGCATTCCCTCGAGATCCCGGACGGTAGAACCTGGATGCGAAGTCTGGGCATTTCCTGTTTACATCGTCTGCGAAGAGGTCCAGTTGAGGCCGACCCCATTGCGCGAAGATGTATTCTGCGACTTCGTCGTGCAGGACCCAATCGTGAACGTCCTCCAGGTGTCTGCTTAGAAAGTCTGCTTCTACGTTCTGCTGACCTGGCAGGTGAACTGCTGTGATTGACATTCCTCTGGCCAGGAGCCAATGCCATATCGCTTGGGACTCTCGTGAAAGGGGTAGGGATCTCGTTCCCCCTTGTTTGTTCAAGTAATACATCGTGGTTGTATTGTCCGTCTGTATCAATAGAGTTTTCCCTTGAATTAGCGGTGTGAAAGACTTGAGAGCCAGATGGACCGCTCTGAGTTCTAGCAGATTGATGTGGTACTGCTTCTCCTTGTCTGACCACAGACCCTGTGCTTGAAAAGGACCCAGATGAGCCCCCCATCCCTGAAGAGACGCATCCGTTACCAGAGTGTCGGATGGAAGTACCTGGTGAAACGGAGCGCCCACTGACAGGTGAGGTCTGTGCATCCACCATCTCAATGACTGAAGTGCTACCTCCGGTAGCCGCATTGTGTCTTCCCAGCGACCTGTTCTTTGGCTCCAATTGGCCTCCAATGCCTCTTGGAGGGGTCTCATGTGGAGTCTGGCATTTGGGACAATAAAGATGCACGATGCCATGGAGCCCAGTAGTGATGTCACCTGACGTGCCGTAGGTGCGCTGGCTCTCAACAGGTCCTGGCACTTCTTGTTTATTGAGGACAGTCGTTCCTCCGAAGGATACACTTTTTGTAGTTCTGTGTTTATGATAGCTCCTAGGTAGTGAAGACTCTGCGTTGGAGTCAAGGTTGACTTCTGGTAATTGACCTGAAGACCTAGAGCTTCGCAAACTCCTAGTACAATGTCCCGATGGCTTCTAGCCTGCTCCGGAGAAGAAACCTTTAGTAGCCAGTCGTCTAGGTATGGATATATGTATATCCTTTGTCTTCGTAGATGTGCCGCCACCACTGCCATACATTTCGAGAAAACTCTTGGAGCAGATTTCAGGCCAAAGGGTAGAACCCTGAACTGGTAATGCTGTAACGCTACTCGAAAGCGCAGGAATTTTCGATGCTTTGGAGCTATTGGGATGTGGAAATATGCATCCTGCAGGTCGATGGAGCACATCCAGTCTCCCTGATGCAGTTGAGGGAAAATTTGGTGAAGCGCTAGCATTCTGAACTTCTGCTTTCTTATGTATTTGTTCAGCAGTCTTAGATCCAGGATTGGCCTGAAAACGCCCTCTTGACCCTTCTTTGCTACTAGAAAGTAACAGGAGTAGACCCCCTTTCCTCTGTGGGCAGGTGGAACCCTTTCTATGGCATTCTTTCTTAGGAGGGCGAGAGCCTCCTTGCGTAGCAAGGTGAGATGAGACGGATTGTGTTTGGTTGGTGGCAAGTGTGGTGGAGGCTGTTTGAAAAGAAGAGAATAGCCATGTTCGACAATATTGAGCACCCATTTGTCTCTTGTGATAGAGTGCCACTCGTGAAGATGAGCAATAATACTTCCCCCCACCGGAGTGGTGTACAGTGTCGAGGGAAGCGAGACTTCATTGCTTAGTGGGTGCTTTTGGAGTGGACTGTTGAGGTCTGCTTGACCCTCGCTCCCTTGTGTTTCTTCGCTGAAACAGAGGGCGTCCCTGTCGTTGCTGAGACCTTTGCGACCAATGAGGGGTTTGAACCCTCTGTTGGAAAGGGCGTCTATCGTACGGTCTGTACCTCCGCCTGAAATCTTTCCTTCTTTCGAGGCCTACCGCCTTCATGGTATCCACCTCGGTCTTCATGCGGGCCATCTCTTCGTCTGCATGGGCACCGAATAGAGAATTCCCGGCAAATGGGAGATTCAGGATACGTTGTTGTGCCTCCTGTTTCAAGCCAGTGAGCCTCAGCCAGGAAGATCTCCTCGCACAGATACCATGTGCGTACCCATGAGCCGCCAAATCCGCCCCATCCGCTGCCGCGCTGATAACTTGGTGAGATACCAGGCATCCTTCCTGTAGAATCTCTTGGAAATCTTGCCTGTCTTCTCTGGGCAGTTTTTCTGTAAATCTACTGAGGGAATCCCACAGAGAACGATCGTACCTGCCCAGGAGCGCAGACGCACTAGAGACCTTCATTGCTGAAGCCGCTGTCCCGCATATCTTTCTTCCCAGAGAGTCTAAATGCCTGCTCTCTTTATCCGGGGGTACCGTGGATGAAGATGCCACCGAGTGGGTCTTTCGGGCGGCAGCTATGATCACTGAGTCTGGTGGCGGATCCTTCCTAAGGAATAAAGGGTCTTGCTCTGGAGCCTTGCACTTTTTAAGAATCCGAGCCGGGGCAGACTTAAGCGAGGCTGGGGCCAGAAAAGTGTCCATGGTTGGCTGCAACAAACCAGCCACTAGAGGCAGCAACTTTTTCGACGCTGATCTCTGTTGTAGCGTCTCAAAGATGATTGATGAGGAGGTAGACGGGTCTGGAACCTCTATATTGAGTTTCTGCGCTCCTCTTAGCAACACCTCGTTGAAAGTGGTTATGTCATCCACTGGTGAGACTCTAGCAGGTGGTGAATCTGTAAGAGTAGGTGAGTAACGCCCGACAGAAGAACCTGATGAAGACCAAGAGGGTGATCTTCTTGAGCGCGACCTGGATCTCCGTTGAGAGCAAGATCTGCTGCGGGACGCTGTAGCCGAGCGCCTAGGCCTCGCGGCCGTTCTGCCCCGGCTGTCGGCGATGGCGTTCTTGGCGGGGAGGCAGTGGGTGAATACATTCGCGAATATTGCGAATCTGGGGAGGCCGCTGGTCTGTTGAGGCTCTCCAGCCATCTCGGAGATAGGTTGATGGGCGAGACATGCCCAGGAGATGCTCTTGACCGAGAAGAGTCGCTCGGTATGGAGACCACTGGAGACGGAGCCTTGTCTGGCGAGGGGCGATGTTCTGCTCCCTGTTGGACAGGTAAAACCTGCGTCGACGTCGATGGCTGTTTCGACGTCGAAGGACGCCCAGTCAATTGGTCCTGCCTCGACGTTGAGTGCCTCGACGTCGAACGGCGTTCCTTGGACCTCGACCTGCTCGCCGTCGTGTGCCTCGACGTGGAGCGATGGGAGGTTGACGGCGGATGTTTCTCGTGCCGTCGTGGAGATCTCGACGCCGTGTTTCCTGACGTCGGGGGGCGCACAGCCTTTGGCGGCGACCGGGCATGCCGGCGATGGCTCGACGTCGATCGGCGGGCTGCCGTCGACGGAGACCTGCCCCTGCTCTGATGTTCCCTCGACGCCGTTCCCTTCGACGTCGGGTGTGTCGCCGTCGACGGCGATCTATGCCGTGGGACGGTGGTAGCGACGACGTCGACGGTGAACAAACAGGTATTTTCCTACCTGTCGACGTCGACCGGGCCATTCTCTCCTGAGAATGGCCTTCTGGATGCCTGGGGAGTGAGGAGGACGATGTTCTTTTCCTCTCCTGAAGCCCATGAAGTCGGATCTTCTCTCTGTCTTTCAGAGTCCTCCTAGACATGTTCTTACAGTACTTACAAGTGTCAGGGCAGTGACTCTGAGGCAGGCACACTATGCACAGAGAGTGGGGATCTGACTGGGCCTTCTTCTTCCCACAAGCCGGGCATTTGACAAAAAGAGAAGGCATTTTTCTGTCAGAAAAAACCTTCCTAGCTCAGACAAAGATGTTATTTGTCGAGTGAAAAGTGAAAAAACGCTTTTTTAAAGAATTTTTCTGAGGAAAACTCAGAAAAACTGAGAGCTCAATGCTCCAGGATCCTCTCAGAAGAAGCCGGAAAAAAGAACTGACCTAACTGTGAACCAACTGTCACCTTTCCTTCACCCCTGAGGCATGGTGGGATACTGGAGGTGCTCAGGGTCTTAAAGGCACAGTGCCAAAGTTTTTATGGTTCTCCTGTGTTAACCTACATGCAGCCTATTGGCTAAGAATGCTTCATTGTTTTTCAATGCAGTTTTCTCTATTTTTTCACTAGAGTTTGCTACTGCTTACTTCCCCAAGCCTAGTTTTAGGAGCTTGGGTACTTATTTAGGCTCTATTGTAGTATTTAATAAAAAATAAAAAAAACTTCATAGAAATAAAGCATTTTAGCCTGTTTTTAACATGATAGCCTGCATGACTGTTTGTTACACATGTATAATGTGTATATATTTTATATATGCTCCGGGGTCCCCGCACAAGGGCGGGAATATTCAATGTTTATGACTATTGATGAGGATCCCCTGGAAGAGAAGCTTAACTGCACATTTAGTCCACAAGTGCAATTATTGTCTGCAGCTGGTTACTCCACTCTCTTGGGTTTCTATGGTCGAAATACTGAGCACTCTGTCGTGCTCAGCCGCATAACGCTTTTTTTTCTGAAGTGAAACCAAATGCAGTACTAAATATGTGTTACTGCCAAGAGAACAGTTCCCTGCACCCCTCCTACAGCTTGCCCCTCTGTGATGGCCAACAAATATTTGCCACCAACATCCTTCTTGTCTCATTGCCCTGCCCTACCACCGAGACGTTGAAGTGGATGGAGTTTTACTACTCCTCCCAGGGCCACTGTTTGTGTATCCCAAAAGCAACCAGACCACTTGCTTTCTAATTCAGAACTCCTTCTCCTGTGATGTAACTGCTGTAGCTTATGCCTGCAGGTCGAAAACCTCCCTAGCTGAAATTTGCACAGTAGGACCTCTGCAAAGTTCACTAGAGTTCACCCAAGAGATTCAGCACTGTTGTAGGGCAGTGTTTTATTTTCAGCTGCTCTGTGTTTATTTCCCTATTCTTGCCTCTCCCCAGGGGTTGTCAGGACAATGCCCTTTTTGCCCATGAACACCAGTCATTCCTGTCAGTGACGTAGGCTGAGATAAAGCGATCTTGGTTCGCCATGGTGAATGCAACGGGAGTAGGAAGGGTTTCAAGGGAATTCAAGGAGGATTATTATTTAATCCAGGGATGTGTTTAATAATCAAAGTATAATATGACAGTGATAAGAATACATACTGGTTTTTGCTGGTTTCTGTTTAATATTTGAACCATAAATTGCTATATGAAACCTTCTACTTACAAAGGGTTATACATGAATCCCCATAATGTTCTCCGGATGCCTCTGGGGGCTTTTTAGTGTTATCTTTTTCACCCTGTTTCTCTTGGGCTCCTCTGTTCTTGATGCAGGGGAACTGGTGATTCCCTCTGACCGTCACACATATAAAGGGAAGTATCTTATGAAGAAGGAACTTAACTCTGTGGTTTGCTGCTTCTCCTTCAACGTGCAGCTCATTAAGAATGAAAAGCAACCCAGTATCAGTGGGGAACTGTGACGTCAATTTTGGAGACCACCAGTTCCTAAACTGCCAGATGTTTCAATAATACAATACATAATCCAATACCTGCTAATGAGGGAATAGAAGGATGCTGATATAGACTCAGTGCCAATATTGATGAACAGACTATATCCTTTAGCCAAGGAAGATGTAAAACTTCTGCATTCTCTAGTTTTAGATCCTGTATTGGCTAACTGGGTGGAGAAACCTTTGCTGTTGACCAAAGATATTATTTCTGACTGTTGGAAATGGCTCTCTCTACAGGGCCACCCCCAAACTTTTTGCCTCCCTTCGCCTACATTTTCTGGATTCTTGCTCCGATGGACTTAGGACTCAGTGCACTTGGCCACTGCTAACCAGTGCTAAAGGGCTTGTGCTCACTCCCCTAAACATGGTTTAATTGGCATATACTTGATTGGCATATTTAATTTACATATAAGCCCCTTGAAGAGTGGTATATCATATATCCAGGGCCTGTAAATTAAATGTGCTAGTGGGCCTGCAGAACGTATTGTACCACCCACTTAAGTAGCACCTTAAAACATGTCCCAGATTGCCACCACAGCAAGAAGGGGCCTAGGTAGCTCATAGGGTAGTGTACCTTCTAATTAAAAAGTAGGACATGTGCTTGGCAGTTAAGTCATAGTGCAGTTCAAGGCAAGTACCACTTTTGAAGATAGGGAACTCTCCACACATGAATGGGGCTTTGCTTTGCTCCCTCGTAGTGTTCGCTTTCTTGAGCTGGTATCCACCACAGGCACGAATCAGGACTCTATTTTCACTCATATAATGGCAGCTCATGCGGTTACACTGTCCTAGATTGCTTCATCTCTCTGTTACTCAAAAAAAAGTATTTGTGACAGACATTTATGCTGTTTCTATTAAAACACCATCAAATTATTTATATATAAATCTCTTGGCCCCTTTTTTTAATTAAAGATGAAGATATGGGCCATTGTAGCCTATCCCTGTAGGCTGCGCAATAATTTTCTATCTTAAGTGACTCTGCAGGCCTTTCCAAAAGGTGAACATCTCCACTTAAGAGGATATATTATGAAGAAGTACTCCGGGGCCCCGCACATGGGTGGGACTATTCAATGTGTGTGACTATAAATGGAAATCCCCTACGAGAAAGTTTACCAATACAAGTTTGAAAATATCACTTTTAGAAGGTTGGCATTTTCCATCCTTTAGCCCTCTATGCCTGCTGCCCGCCTTAGGTCATATGAATGGGTGTAACTGACAGTTGAGACTTTGTGAATTCATCCCAGCCAGTCACACAAGAGTGGGATCAGCTGAGCCTCAATGCCCTTTCCACTGACAAGATGGGGGCAGAGCTGAGTACAGCCTCACTTACACCTGAACAGACTGTGCTCTGCTACCACACAATAGGCTTAACGACCCTGTATTGTCAGTGCATCCAGCTAGGTGCCAGGGCAGGGGAAGCAGGAAACGTCAAAGAACCTTTTCTGGAAATGTCTCCCACCTTCTAGGAGCAAGGGACTACGGTATAAAAATAAGGCTCTCAATCCCACTTTTCAGCTCACTACTGGAACTGCAGAAGAACTCTCAGACGACTGCCTGCTGCTGTAACCTGCTGTGCACTGCTTTGCTGCCTGGAGCCTGTCTTGAACTCTCAGAGACCAACTCTGCTGTTGAGCCCTGTATCTTCACCTGCACCCAGGACTTCCAGTAGGGACTAAAACCTGCACTTGTACCTGGACCCAGCCTGAGTAGGTGCTAAACCCACAAGAGGACTCCATCCACTCGTGGACCAAAACTGAGGACTCAGGCGTATAGGCGAGCAGGAAGGTCCCAGTTGCCTCCTGGTTCTCAAAGCACTTTTTGTCAAATTTTGTCTAAGGTACATTGCCGGTTAGATTGACTTTGCACCTTCTCCCGCTTTGCTCTTTTCCGCAGCAGAAAATCCATTTTGGGGCATCTGACCTCAAGGAACTGTCTTCGTCCACAGCCTTCTGCTTCCTCCCACTGGAGATTTTTGATGTCCATCTCAATGACTAAGTCCAAAGGTAAAACTCTTCACCTCGGCTCCACTCTACATCTATATGGCAACGATGCTCCCTTGGATACTCTTGCAGCCTTGCCCCGCTGAACTTCTATATTCTCAGAAACATTTTCTTCATAAATGTTTTAAGTCCAAAGGTAAATGCTGTCCGGGCCCAATCCATTCTGTGTATTCGAACCGCGCTCATTCGCGGTCGCCTTAACTTCTGACTTTGCCCTGGTCTAGCGCAACCAGATGTCCACAGTTGACGTTTTTTGCTTTTAAGCACTATTGTGAACCTTAAACTTTGAAAATGTATAACTCAAGTATATATTCAAGAACTCTTTGCTTTGCAGACTTGTCAGTCTAAGAGACAAGCCTCAGTGTTCAGACTAATTCCTAGAGACTGTGATTGAGAAAACTGAACCTTGAGAAGGAGTTTTCGTTTCCTATAAAAGGCATTAGTAGTTTGTATATTTGTGAACTTTTGAACTGTTCTCCAGAGAATCTTGGAAACCTCTGACTTCTGGAAAAAAGAAGATATTAAGTTAACATTGTTACAAAAGATCCAGGTTGGGAGAACAACAGAATTGTGTGAATGTGAATGGCTGAACAGTTGAATACACAGTAGGAATGTACTTATCTATGCTCTTATCAGCCGACTGCAGGTCCTTCCTTTAAAGAAATCCCAATAAGAAGAAAGATGCAGGTTTTCAGAGACACACTCTGAATATCCTATCTTTAAGTGGGAAACACAGGCTGGAACTGGATCTGGAGGTGGTCTCTATTTTTCTATTCCCATTCCCCTTCCCCCTAGCGGATGCAGGGTTCAGATAATCAGTTAAAGTCTGAGCACGCATCTGTTGGAGGAGTTGGGTAAAAGGCATCTGCTCCTGTGCAACTTTGATTTAATGGGTAATATTCTGACAGGGTGCTTTGATAAGTCCTTTGCACAAAGTTCCATCTGTGTGCCTTCCTTTCTATCCCTCTGATTCTCAGGGTTCTAATGAGTATTTAGAGAGAGAAAGTGGAGGTGTTCATGGTTGTACCTGAATGGCCGAGAAGGACATGATTTCTTCTGTCTGATCTCGCATAGATAGGAAGTGGATTCTTTAATTTTCCCTAGCTTCTTTGCATAAACCTTCTCTTCCTCTGGCCACACTCAGTTGATTGAGGCTGTCAGAGTACAATTTGAAAGAAGGGGTTCGTGAATGGGGATATTAAAGATTATGTTTTCCTAGGTTGATTCAGGCTTCTAGAAGATGATCCACAAGAGGTTTACAATTATGAACTGGTCTTTTTTTGTCAAATCTCCAGTTTCAAGGTTATTTAGAAGTTTCAGTTTCTTTAGGATTTAGACAAGGTCTCCATAACATTGAGAGATTTTCTTCTGGTTTAATCTTTCCTAAAGACACCATCTAATGAGCAAATGGAAGATGTCTCAGAAATGTTTTTGACCTTTAATGTTTTCCTTTTGGTTACTAGAACTACCCCAAGAAGAACTGAGTTAGGTTCCCTTATCTGTAATAACCCTTATTTGAAAAAAACATATTCTGTCAAGGGACTGGATTAGCTTCCCAAGACTTAGGCTTCCATAGGGATCAGTAAATAGTCCTATTTCCGTTAGCGGGCTACTTTTACTCAGATGCTGTTTCCACTATTCATCATCTACATATGATAGTGCCTTCAAAGATCTGTTTGAGGAGAAGGAATGGTTTCTTACCTGTAACTCCAGTTCTCTTGTAGGGGTATTTCCATGTATAGTCATAAGCACTGAATAGTTCCGCGCGTCTGCGGGGACCCCGGAGCACTGATGTGAAGTATATTCTTAAGTGCAAATACCAGTCCTTTGAAAAAAGGTCTGTCAAAAACCACTTAAGAATAACACTGTGCAGCCTATGTGAACAGCTACACAGGCCAAATTGTTGAAAAGAAAACAGCTGTAGTGTAAATTCACGTTCAAATACCTATTTATTCTAGAAATGTAATAAAAAATACATTCTCATACTTTATTTACACCTCTCATGAGAATAAAACAATGCAGGTCAGTGTAGCCCATAGGCTGCCATTATACAGAATGTAAATAGAGCTGTGCCTTTAAGAAAGTAAAGTCTTCCTGTATCCCATCATGCACAGCAAAAGGCAGTTGCCTCAGTTCTTTTTGAAGGCTTGTAACCTGACATGAGGGAACAAAACATTCGTTGTAGTACCAACATCGATACTATTATGGCAACCTTTCCCATGTCAACTCCACTGGGGAGGAGGGAGGGTTGCTTTTGACTATCATGGAAATACCCCTATGAGAGAACTGGAGTTACAGGTAAGAAACCATTCCTTCTCTCGTAGGGGATTTCCATGTATAGTCATAAGCAGTGAATAGACTAGCAAGCCCATCCCCATAACCGCGGTGGAGTAGACAGAATAATACTGACCAAAAAACAAGTCATGCAAATAAATTCTTAAGCAAGGCCTGTCCAACCTGCGCATCTGCCCTAGCGTCTGTATCAAGGCAGTAATGCTGTGTAAAGGTATGGACCGATTTCCAAGTGGCTGCCTTGCATATCTCTGCCAAAGGGATATTTCTCATTAAGGCCGCAGTAGCTGCCTTCCCTCTAGTAGAATGGGCTTTTGGCCTGCCACCAAGAGATTTGTTCGCTAACTGATAACATAACAGTATACATGAAACAATCCATCTGGATAATGATTGCTTAGACGTGCCCAACCCTGTTCTAACTGGGCCATAGTTAACAAAGAGTTGCTGCGATTTACGTAAGCATTTTGTCCTGTCCAAGTAAAATTTAAAAAGCCTCTTTACATCCAGAGAATGTAGAGTTCTCTCAGCAGGGGTAGTTGGATTTTGAAAGAAAGTTGGTAATGTAATGGTTTGGTTCACATGAAAGTCGGAAACGACTTTTGGTAAAAATTTTGGATGGGTCCTCATCACTACTTTCGCAGAATGGAAGACCGTGTAGGGTTCTTGAGCGCAAAGGGCCTGGATTTCACTGACCCTACGCGCTGATGTGATTGCAACCAGAAAGGCAGTTTTCCACGTGAGATGTTGAAATGATGCTTTATGTATTGGCTCGAATGGAGGTAGCATCAGACGTGATAGGACAACATTCAGGTCCCATGGAGGAGATGGCCTCCTAATGGGAGGAAAGACCTTTTTTAAGCCCTCCAGAAGTCCTTGATAACTGGGATCCTAAAAAAGGAGGTTTGAGAGGGGCTCTTTCTATATGTCGTTAGAGCCGCCAAGTGCACTTTTATTGATGACAATTGTAAACCCGATTTTGCCAAACTTAGAAAGTATGGCAGGATGGTTTCCTCTCCACAGGATATCGGGTCAACGTTGTTGTCCAAACACCACACACAGAATCTTTTCCACTTGCATGCGTAAGCCGATCGTGTGGAAGGGTGCTTTGCCTCTCTTAGGATTTCCATACAGTCCTGAGGTAGGATCAAGTGTCCATATTGCACTAGCTCAGGAGCCATGCTGCCAAACTCAATGATGAGAGGTTGGGATGAGATATCTGCCCTCTGAACTTCGTGAGCAGATCCGGACGATGAGGCAGTCTGATGTGTGGCTTGAGTGACCGGTGAAGAAGGTCTGGAAACCACCACTGGCGTGACCATTCTGGAGCAATTAGAATAATTTTGGACTGGGCATTGGATAGCTTCTGAAGGACTGTCGGTATCAGGGGAAGCGGTGGAAAGGCGTAAAGAAATGCTCCTGACCAGTTTATCCACAGGGCATTCCCCATTGTCCCTGGATGGTAATATCTGGAGGCGAAGTTTTGGCATTTTTTGTTTTCTGGGGTTGCGAAAAGGTCTATAGAGGGGGTACCCCATAGTGCGAAAATGGAACGAACGACGTCGTTGTGTAATACCCATTCGTGGTTCTCGTCCATTACGCGGCTGAGAGCATCCGCTTGAACATTCTGGCTGCCCGGCAGGTGAGTTGCTACTAGCAACAGGTTCCTGGCTAGAAGCCAATGCCAGATTGTCTGAGCCTCTCTGGATAATATCCAGGACCTGGTGCCTCTTTGTTTGTTTACGTAATACATGGAGGCCACGTTGTCCGTCTGGAGGAGGAGAGTTTCCGTTTTCAGAGAAGGTAGGAAGGCCTTGAGCGCAAGATGGACTGCGCGAAGCTCCAGCAGGTTGATATGATAGAGACTCTTTCTCTCTGACCACTTGCCTTGGACTCGAAGATGATCCATGTGCGCTCCCCATCCGAGCAGTGATGCATCTGTTACGATGGTTTGAGCTGGAGGCTGTTGCTGGAAAGGAATCCCCACCAAGAGATTGTTGGGTGAACACCACCACTTGAGGGACTGTAGGGCGTGGGGAGCAAGAAGGACTCTGCTCTCCCAATCGTCCATCAGTTGACACCATTGATCCTCCAGGCATTCCTGTAAGGGTCTCATATGGAGGCGAGCATTGGGAACGAGGTGGATACAAGACACCATCGAGCCCAGTAGAGAGGCTATTACTCTTGCAGTGGTCTGTGGAGTTCTCTCTAGTTGTTTGCACTTTTGGAGAATCGATAATCGTCGTTCCTCCGAAGGAAACACCTTTCCTTGATTGGTATCTATAATGGCCCCTAAGTAATGCAGCCTCTGAACAGGCATTGCTGTGGACTTCAGAAGATTGACTTGAAGACCGAGATTCTGTAGCAGCTCTTGAGTCCATTTGAAATGTTGTTGGGCCTCTAGATAGTTGGAGGCCTTTATGAGCCAATCGTCTAGATAGGGGTAGACAAATATTCGATGCTTCCTCAGATGGGCGGCTACCACCGCCATGCATTTGGAAAAAGTTCTCGGCGCTGATTTGAGGTCGAAGTGTAGAACCGCAAATTGGTAATGATTTTTGCAGACGGTGAACCTTAGGAATTTTCGATGTTTCTTGCTCACCGGAATGTGAAAATAAGCGTCGCAAAGGTCTATCGCGCAGAGCCAATCGCCCTGACGAAGATGCGGATAAATTTGGTGCAAGGATAGCATCCTGAATTTCTCTTTGCGAATCCACTTGTTTGCTGTCCTTAGGTCTAGAATGGGACGAAACTCTTGTTAGTCCTTCTTTGGCACTAGAAAATACCTCGAATAAATCCCTTTCCCGCGTTGATTGATCGGGACGGGTTCTATAGCTCTTTTTTGTAATAGAATAGCGACTTCCAACTGAAGAGCTTCGAGGTGGTGGCTGGCTGGTTTGGGTGGAACAGATGGAGGAGGACTGGTGAATCTGAGAGCGTAACCATGTCGCACAATATTCAATACCCAGGCGTTTGATGTGATGCGTAGCCACTCGTCCAGATGATTTGAGATACTTCCCCCTACCGGAGTGGATAACGGAGGAGGGGGAAGCGAAGATTCACGGCTTAGACGCGGGAGCCTGGCGAGTTGCCGGAGTTTGCGGCGTGGATCGACCCCTTGTCGACTTTCGCTGCGTCGAGAAGGGCCTTTGATGTTGCTGTTGTTGCTGGGGACGTGAGGACATCCAGTGTGGTGTCTGATATCTGTGGGTGAAAAGCCTTCGCTGGTAGGGACGGAATACTTTTCGCTGTTCTTTTGGGCGTTCGATGCCTACGTCTTTTAAAGTGCCTAGCTCAGACTTCATTCTTGACATCTCGTCTTCGGCATGAGAGCCGAACAAAGTAGAGCCTGAGAATGGTAAATTCTGAATTCTCTGTTGCGCCTCTGGTTTGAGAGATGTCAATCGCAACCATGCGTGTCGTCTTAGCGCTACTCCATGAGCGTAGTTATGTGCCGAAAGTACCGAAGAATCAGCAGCAGTGCTTATTACCTGGTTGGAAACCATGGATCCCTCATCCACGACCTCCAAGAAATCTTCCCTTTTGTCCTTGGGTAGGTGTTCCGCAAACTGCAGTATAGAGTCCCAAAGGGCCCGATCATATCTTCCTAATAAAGCAGTGGCACTGGCTGCTTTCATTGTGATGGCTGCGGTAGAGCATAGTTTTCTGCCTGCAGCATCGATTTTTCTGCTCTCCTTGTCCGGAGGCAAGGAGGAAGACGGTGATGTAGAGTGTAGTTTCATTGCAGCTACTACCACCACCGAGTCCGGCACCGGGTCCGAACTTAGAAATAGAGGATCTTGCTCCGGTGGGCGATACTTTTTAATAAGTCTGGAAGGAGCAGATTTCGTTGTGGCCGGTGTTAGAAAAATATCCATTGCTGGTTCAATAAGACCTGGGACCAGTGGAAGTAAAGGTCTTGAAGATGTCCTCTGTCATAAAGTCTTGAAAATCACTGAGGTCGATGGGGCGGGTACCGCCAGCGGGATATTTAGTTTGGTCGCCCCGCGCACTAGGACCTCTTGGAATGTATTCACGTCATGTATGGGGGACACTCTCGGGGACGGAGAGTCCGACAGGGTTGGAGAGTAGTCCCGTGTAGACGAAGAAGAATGCCTATGACGTGAATGTGGAGATCTACGATGGTGCCGAGAAGAAGATGAAAGTCTAGAGGAATGTCTGGAATGTCTTATGGATTCCGCTGGAGTCCTCGGAACAGACTCTGAAGGGGGAGCCGGAAGAGGAGCCGTAGGTGTTACTGGTGTCTGCGGCAACTGCGGCTGTTGAGGAGAGAGCTGCGGCGGAGCTGGAAGCAGGATGAGTGAGGCCGAGGATTCTGAAGTGGTATAAACCCTTCTAGGTCTCTTTGACTGCCGCCTCAACGTCGACACACTCCTCGACGTCGAAGTACGGTGACGTCAGGTGCCTCTTGACGTCGGTTCCCCTCGACGCTGAGATCCTCTCGAGGCCGACCTTTCTAGCCGTCGATGCGATGACAGCGACCGTCTTCGACGGCAAGCACTCTCTCTCGACGTCGATCGTCCTCGCCGCGTCGACGGCGAACCGGACCCAGATCTTCTCGACGTCGACCGCCCCCGTCGCGTCGACGGCGACCCAGACCTTCTCGTCGGCGGCGAGCGTTCACGTCGTCTCGACGGCGAAACGGCTGCTGACGTCGAATGATGTTTCTTTCTCGCCGGTGAACCGGTCCTCGACGGCGAGCATGTTGGCGCCGTTCCTGGTCTCGACGTCGATGCCCTCGACGTCGTCAGAGACCTATGCCGTTTCTGAGCAGGTCTGGCCAAAGTTGCAGAGGAAACAGGGTGAGCCCTGGTAGAAAACTGACCTTCTCCTCGCTCTGTGGCAGATTGACCACTTCTTCTCCTGTCCTCTCTTGCTTGAAGTCGAATTTTCTCCCTATCACGAAGAGTCCTTCTGGAGAAAGTTCCACAGATGTCACAGGAATCAGGTTTGTGGCTGGATGGAAGGCAAATTATACAGACCCGGTGTGGATCTGTTTTAGCCTTTTTTCTGCCACAAGAAGGGCATTTTACAAAAAGTGAAGGCATTTCTAAAATAGAAAAACCTTAAATTTCTGTCAGAATTTGACAGAAAAGATTAGCAAATATTCACTCAATATTAAAAACGTCGAGTGAAATTGAAAATTCAAAAGATTTTAATTGAATTTCTGTCAAAAACAGCTTTGTGAGGTAGAGCTCAATGCTTCAGGGTCCTGTCAGCAGGAGCCAGAAAAAAGAACTGAGGCAACTGCCTTTTGCTGTGCATGATGGGATACAGGAAGACTTTACTTTCTTAAAGGCACAGCTCTATTTACATTCTGTATAATGGCAGCCTATGGGCTACACTGACCTGCATTGTTTTATTCTCATGAGAGGTGTAAATAAAGTATGAGAATGTATTTTTTATTTCATTTCTAGAATAAATAGGTATTTGAACGTGAATTTACACTACAGCTGTTTTCTTTTCAACAAATTGGCCTGTGTAGCTGTTCACATAGGCTGCACAGTGTTATTCTTAAGTGGTTTTTGACAGACCTTTTTTCAAAGGACTGGTATTTGCACTTAAGAATATACTTCACATCAGTGCTCCGGGGTCCCCGCAGACGCGCGGAACTATTCAGTGCTTATGACTATACATGGAAATCCCCTACGAGAGAACTGAAGTTTTTAAGAGGCCTAAGAGTTTGTTTATAGAATTTTGATCTGGCAAGTAAGGCTGTAAATCCTCGAAAGCTATGGTAAGCAGATGGATTAAGGGCATGATTTATACTTTTTGCCGCAAAACTGCGCAAACGCAGTTTTGCGGCAAAAAGTATAGCGCCAGCTTCTGCCATTCCCCAACGCCACCCAGGCGCCATAATAAAGCAATGCCGCAAGCCGGCACTAAACTTGGGCTAGCGTCTAAAGAAAAGACGCTAGCCGGGTGGTGGTGGCGGTAGGAAAGGAGGGGGTTGTGCATCAGAAAATGACGCTAGCCTGGTTAGAGGACAAAAAAAAAGCCGCTAACCAGACTAGCTCCATTTCTTGGAGCACAACCACCAAAAACATGACTCCTGTCTTAGGAAAGACAGGAGTCATGACCACCACCCCAATGGCCAGCACAGGGGACAAGTGTCAGAAAAGTCAGCAGTTGCAATGGCTTCTGTCGCAGCAGTAACTCGTTCTAGATCAAAAGTGGATGATGAAACACTAGCAGCTGTGAAAGCGTCAACTGATGGCACACCTTTGCTTAAAGCCTACCCTGCTAGGTATTCCTACCAGATAGTAGGCATGTTTGACGTAGAAGTCAAATTTTGAGGCGTGGGAGTCCGACTGATTCCAAACAAAGACCAGAGTTAGTGAAAGCAGCGCATGAGAGTTGCTTCTGCACATGCTGAGGTGGCAGCTACAATTTCCATATTGCAATCACTCTTACTTCATACGAGTGCCTGTTTGGAACTCGAATGTATGTTCCAGATCTTGATGGTCCAGGAACGGAGGACGCAGATACATCTTTTGACATAAATGAACGTGTCACTGTCTTGCAGGAGTTACAACAATTCTGTGATGACAACGCATCTGCCAGTGGTGCCTCCTCTGGAATTGGGGATGCACTTGTAACATCTACCGGCTGGATTCCTAAGCTAGGGGATCTAGTATGTGAAAAGATTGCTGTAAAATACGAGTTTGGTCTGTGTTATTGTGCACCGGTTCCAGGCCTGGGAATACACAGTATCAGAACAGTCATTCTACCACCGCTGACTGGCTCAAAAGAGAATCACTTTGTCTCGATCGACAATATCAAACTACACTACATGGCCGATCCTGCACAGCAAACCTAGGGGACTCCAAGGTAGTACCCGAATCCCTCCCACTACCAACCAGGATGCTCCCCTACAAGTCATCAACAGCAATACTGACACCTCTCCGAGCTTGGGGAGGATGGAAAATGAGCTTTCATTAGTTCCACAGACAACTACTTCTACATTAATTCCTGCTGCAGAACAACCTTCCACAAATTCTACACAAACTGATGCCGTAATCTACTTTGCACCACTGAGGGAATCTTCTGCAGCTTCTCCTCTTCAAAATACACCTCCAGCAATGTTCCCTCTATTTTTTTTCCACAGTGTGTGGCAGTGTAAGGTCTCTGTGCGCTGCTGCCAAGGACACGTGCGCAGTGCATAACTACCAAGATCTTTGGCATTTGCCTCTCCATAGCTTTGTTTTACCACTAAAGCAAAAAAGGGATATTTGTATAAACATTGCTTCATGTAATAGGGCATTAGGGCAGTTTTGTGACCTGGTGGCACACCACAAGAACATGACCTGTTAAGTGCCACCTACACCCCAGTTAGAAAAAACAGAAATCAGGAGGTTGCACCATTATGAAACTTTAATGAATACTCTCAGAGTGCTGCAGAGGGCCATGTACATCAAATAGAGCAAGTTGTACAATTAGTTAACATTTAAAATTTGATGAACACACTACTGATAAATGCCATGATACCCCTGCCAAGAGACAGGATGAGAAATGTTCTTACCCAACCCACACATGGACTGTAGGAGGAGCCGCATCAGAGTTTACACAAGTCAGGTGCCAACATTAGATGTGACATGTCTGTTTTTCTCGCCAGTCCTTGCCATTCTTCCAGAGCTGATAAACTTGTTCTAAGTCAACTTTACCATTTGAGAGGAAAGCCTTTGTCCTCATCAGCATATCTAGGTGGCTCTCTTCGAGTCTGTTTCTTAATTTGGACTTGATTGAGTTCATGAGGCTGAATTCTCGTTTGCAGTGTTTGAAGCCTGGAAAGTTGCACAGACATCAACAAGCTGAGATACAACACAATACTGTGCAGCATTCCGCATAGTGAAATTCACCATGTCTTTAAAGGTCCTAAACAATCCGCTTTTTATATGTTCTGCCACCGCATATTTATAATCTCTGTATTGCTGAACATCATCATCAGGGGTGTCACAATCACTCAGGACCAAGACCTTCTTATACTTTTCAACAAGTCTTTGAACATTCTCAGTCCCAAAATCAAACTGTGATTGTGTTGTTACTGCATGGGAATCAAAGCTTGTCCATTTCTTCAATTCCTCTTCTGGGAACCTTCTTTCCATGTGCTCATCAAGAAGTTTAATGAAAGATAACATTGGCTCACTACCATACTCTCCGTACTCTCTGTACAAAGCCATCAGATCTCTTAAAGTGTTGCTCAAAAAAACAGTGTCGCCCAAGTACTGTTCCTTTATTTGGCCAATTTTTGCGCTTACATACTGTATAGCTTCAACAGTGGTCAAAGAGCTTGTCTGAACAACTTGCACAAAGATGCAAGTTCACCCAGAATGTCATTCAGTGCTGCAAAGGAAATATGGTAGTTTGAGTCAGATGGTTTTTTTGCAGCAATATTTAGCAATTGGGTCATTCTCCTCAACTCTTTCATGAGCAAAGTGTTTGAGAGCAACCTCATAATTACTCGAGTGCAGCAACAGCAAAGTGCCTTGAAAGCCACCACACTTCATTGAGTGGCCGAAAGGAGACCGCTCCACATTCAGTGAATAAAGCAATTTCGTCCAGCTTGGACTTTCTTACAGGTAAGCGGGAGAACACTGTGTAGACAGTCCTCAATAATGTTTCCAAATCCCTGATCATCAGCACTTTTTTTCCAGGCATTATCAACTCCCAAATCTTCCCTGCACGCAACACAGTGCTGCTCAACTAGATGGGGAATGGACTGTTTGAGGCGGGTAGCAACACCACTGTCCTTTCCCAGCATCACTGATGACTATCTGATGTAAACATGACCATTTTCATAAGGTCCAGTTAATTGACTGTGCAGAAGTCTTTTACAGCTATAGTGATAGCCTCCGAATTACATGTACTCAGAGTTACAATTCCCCCCAAACACTGTTTTGTGTTCTGTAGATGTTACAGATCAGATTTTTTAGTAGAGGATGAGCATTTTTGTAACTGAAATATCTGTGCTCTCATCAATTATCAAAGTGTGATATCTGCCAGGAAGTGAGAGCGTATCACGCTGTTGATGGCCTCCAAAAACTCAAAGGCATAGTTCTTGCTTCTCCAGCTGCCTGGTATTTTCACATACAACGCAACATGGTCATGGATGTCTTGAATATTGAAGTGTGCATTTTGACTGCTAGCAACACATTGTTGATGAGAATCTTTATCTCCTCAGGCAGGGATCTTTGCCGTTCATCCACTTCTATTCTTGTTTGCTCTGTCACTGGCGGTTTCTGTCAGCATGGTGCGCACCCTGAAACCCAGCCTGGCAGCAGCACTTTAATGTCTTAGGGTCACCAAAGCAGATGCGTCAACTTTACCACATGGATGGCGTTTCAAGTAGTCCAGCTTCCAGCGATCACTCAATTTCTTCCCAGTAGAAAAGTCCCCTGCGATCTTTGCTTCTGCACAAACTTTGCAAATCAGGCCTACTTCTGAATTGTATAGAAATAGCTCTCCCAGTTGTACACAAACCTTGCTCCGTGACTTCTGTGTCTCAGTCTCCACAATTTCTTTCAGCCATTCTTCTTTGAACACAAGACAGCATTTCTTCGTTTGTGGTGAAACAATGCTCTCTGCAGAAGTCACAGCTTTTCCCTAGAACATTTTGGTGGCAATCAGTCTGAGCCTCCTACTATGCCGCAAAGCCTGCAAAAAAAGAGGAACATTATTTAAAGTGAGGAACATTATTTAAAGTTGGCTCTTATGCTATTGGATGCAATCGACAAAACAAGTCTGAGCTATCTCTTTGAAAATGTAGCAAGTAATTACCTGGGCCTTTCTGTTTGTTCTTACACTTGTCTATAGATGTAACACTGTCTAAGATGCCTGCAATAGAAGAAATGGCTACAGCACATGCTTATGTTCCAATGTTTCACATGCACTACAAGGAAAAACTACTAAATAATGACCTGGTCTTTCTGCTTGTAGTCACATCTGCCTTTTCCGACCTATGATTAGCACTGTCTAAGAAGCCTGCAAAAGAACAAAAAAAGGGTTGAAGAATATTGTTATATTATAATAATGTACTAGGTGCATCACAAGTGAAACCTACCAAATAATTACCTTGTCTTTCTGCTTCTACTCACATGTGCATTTTGTAATTTATGAGTAGTGCTGTTGGAGATGCCTGCAACAGAAGAAAAGGTGATTAAAGGAGGTTGTCATATTCCACTGTACTAGGTGCACCACAATGAAAATCTGCTAAATTATTACCTTGTCTTTCTGCTTCTACTCACATGTGCCTTTTGTAATCTATGAGTAGTGCTGTCAGAGATGCCTGCAACAGAAGAAAAGGTGATTAAAGGAGGTTGTCATATTCCAGTGTACTAGGTACACAACAATGAAAATCTGCTGAATTATTACCTTGTCTTTCTGCTTCTACTCACGTGTGCCTGTTAAAATGTTTGTTTAGCAGGGTCTAAGATGCCTGTAAAAGAGGAAAGACTTATTACAGCACCTGAATCGTTTCAATGTTTCAAGTGCACCATAAGAAAAAACTAGCAAATAATAACCTGCTCTTTCTGCTACTACTCCGGTCTGCCATTCCTCATCTATGACCAGTACTGTCTGAGATGCCTGCAACAAAGGAAAAGATGGTTAACAGATGATTACAGCATGTTGTCCTATTATAATGCACCAGGTGACCCAGATGGGAGACCTACCAAATAATTACCTGGTCCCTATGCTTCTACGCATGTCAACCCATTCAAATCTATAACTTGCTCGGTCTTACAACACTGTAATAGAAGCAAATGTGTGGATCATGAACGTGATTTATCTAAAGACCCTTAATCCCACCTGGAGCATCTACAGAATTACACGGTCTTCCTTGGTACTCACACCTGCCCTTTTAAATCCAAATGTTGACCGTCTGTAATTGGAAAGAAGAAGATTAGCACAGGTTATAGGAGTTACAAAAACATTATGCATGACAGTTCTAGAGCAATTGAATAGCTACCTGGGGTTTCAGTTTAGACTAACTCTGTTCCATATTATCATCTGTTTAGAAACCTACATCATGCCTTCGATGATGGAGCGTTTACATGCCTAAGGTTATCTGCTTACCCACTTCCTATGACTAATCGGATCTTATAGAGGTGAGCCATTTTTAGGCCTACTGACCCTTTCTGGCATACTGACAAAAAATGTGTTATGTTCATTCAGACAGTGAATTACCAATGAAGGTGCCTTTAAGTCTTGTTTTTGTCTTGTCACATTTGGTGTGGGTTCAAAGACAGAAGTCCAGTGCCAGCTTACGTCTTCTTACAATTTGCTGCTTCTTTTATCCTGAAAATTAATTGTTACTTTTCTGCTCTGACTGCTGTAGAGTAAAGTTTGTGACTTATTAGCTAAAAACAATGACGCTAATTCAGCACAAACAGAGTCTAGCCTTTTACCTACACAGCACTCTAGCCTATGGGATACCTAGGGCTTACCTTAGGGGTGACATGTGTAGAAAAAGGGGAGTTTAAGGCTTGGCAAGTACTTTTAAATGCCAAGTCGAAGTGGCAGTGAAACTGCACACCCAGGCCTTGCAGTGGGAGGCCTGAGATGTGGTTAAGGGGCTACTTATGTGGATGGCACAATCAGTGATGCAGGTCCACTAGTAGAATTTAATTTACAGGCCCTGGACAGGCACATGTAGTGCACTTTACTAGGGACTTTAAGGTAATTCAAATATGTAAATTGGGAATGAACCAAAGATACCATCTTTAAGGGAGAGAGAATATGAACTTTAGCACTGGTAATGTGCGCAGAGTCCTAAAACCAGCAAAAACAGTCTCAGGAAAGTGGAGGGAGGCAGGCAAAAAGTTGGGGGATGACCACCCAAGGCTGTCATGTCTAACATGTATCCGCCCCAGCTGAAAGTGGGGAGAGCTACCCAGCCCCCTTGCAGCTCTCATCACTAAGGCGGGAGAATCTGGTGAGATCATGAGCATTCACTTGTGTAGTCAACTTCACCGCTCTTATGGCTTTGCAGCGTGTTAAAAGTTATAGAAAAAACATTCTAAATTGGCCGCTATGCATGATTTGTCTCACATTTTAAGTAAAATTCTAAGAAGAAGGCCTCCGCACCATGTAAGCACATGCACATCCATCCAGATTGAAAAATTACAAATCCAATACATTTCATAGGTAAGACCTATTGTTTTTTTCTATGTTTACTCATTTAGGTTCTGCCAATTATGTAGAGCAAATGCTAATAACAATTTGATGCTGAGTTAGTTCTGCATCAACTGATGTGTGCTCAGTTCCTCTTCTACATCCGTAAAGCTCTGACGTGAATGACACTGCCTTCAGTTACATACCTGGATTAACACACCACCTTCTATTTTTTGCATTGATGACACTTAACAATGTGATATAAAACACTGTAGTAATAAAGCTATTTTTTCTATACATTGCTACCAGATTCAATGTGCCTGGGTGGTCAAAAGGTTAAAAACACAAATCTGGTTTGATTCTGAACAAATTGTCCCCCATGAAACTAGAGTAAAAAAGGTTAAAATCACATTACTCTACTTCTGCAGGCCATTCTCCACATAGCAATTACATGAAGTGGTGTACGCTGACGGCTGTGTATAAAATAACACATTCTCGATAACTGCAAACCCTTTTACCCGAACTTCAAAAAAAGACAAGACTGCACAAATGTGTTTTATTGCAAGATATAGGCCCTCATTGCAAGTCTGGCCGCCCACCAGGCGGGAACCGCCATTTGGCCGCTACGCGGCCAAAAGACCGCTGCCGGCATTCAAACCTTCCTGCTGGGCCGGAGGGCGCTAACCATGTTAGCGCCCGCCGGCCCAGTGGGAAGGAGGCCTGCAACACAGAAGCCGGCTCCGAATGGAGCCGGATGGTGTTGCGGCCGTGCAACGGGTGCAGTTGCACCCGTCGTGCTTTTCACTGTCTGCTAGGCAGACAGTGAAAAGCCGGCCGGGGCCCTGTTCGGGGGCCCCTGCACTGCCCATGCCAGTGGCATGGGCGGTGCAGATGCCCCCAGGGACCCCAAGGCACCCGTTACCGCCAGCCTCTTCCTGGCGGTGACAACCGCCAGAAACAGGCTGGCGGTAAGGGGGTCAGAATCCCCATGGCAGCGCTGCTTGCAGCGCTGCCATGGCGGATTCGCCCAGCCGGGGCAAAAACAGCGGGAAACCGCCGGCCCCGGTTTTCTGACCGCGTCAGAATGGGCAATGAAGCACCGCCAGCCTGTTGGCGGTGCTTCCGTCATCCGCGACCCTGGCGGTCATAGACCGCCAGGGTCGGAATGACCCCCATAGTTTTCTGAAGCCTCGGAAGAAAATTAGTTACTTACCTGTAACTGTGGTTCTCCAGTATTGGTATCTTTCATAGATTCACATGCTTGAATCATCATCGTTGTCGAGGTGGGAGCCTCACGGTAACTTCAAATACATACAGCAGTAAGTTTAACACAATAGGCTCTAATGGCCCAACTAGGCACTGTTATAGCCTATCCATGTTCTTTTATAAAAAAAGAACCAAACTTGAGCTACAGCCAATCAGGCGTCAACAGCCTCTAGAACACTCCCAACAGAGGCTGATTCCCTCAGACTTTCTAGTACAGGTGTGAAGCAAAAAGTTCATTTATAAGGGGAGCCTCTGAGGAGAGGAGGGTGGGTCGCACGTGAATCTATGAAAGATACCAATACTGGAGAGCACACCGTCACAGTTAAGTAACCAATTTTCTTCTCCAGTATTGGATCTTTCATAGATTCACATGCTTGAATAATAGTACCTGTGAAGAGTTGGGACCAGTTCTATTGCCCCTTTTCTCAACATCGCATAAACTTCCTTGAGGAGTTGCTTTGATCGTGGAAGTGGCGGACCTGACGGAGGGATATTTGGTGGTTTCTGAATTAACTCCATAGTATGCCCCTTGGCCACTAGATCCAGCACCCACATGGTGGATGTTATACTTGGCCATCGAAGGAAGTGAAGAGTGATGCGACCCCCAATTCTCGACCTCTGGGTAGTGTAGGGAGTTGGTTTGACTGTCCGGTCATTGCTTTCTGCTCGTATCTCTTCCACGGGCAATGGATCGTTCCTTTGCGGGGTGTCTATAAGCAGCGGTAGGTGGCAACTGATAATGCTGCTGGTGCTGACTGTATTGCTGTCGGAGTCCTGCTGGAGAGGACTGGTACTGTGGTCTATACTGTTGGAAACCACCCCGAAAGGAGTAACTTCCACTAGCCCTCACACCTTGAAAAGGGATTTCGCTGTGTCTGTATCGGTCTCAAAGCGGCTTTCCCCATCAAACACCATGTCCAGAATTCTACTCTGAACCTCCGGGCAGAAGGAATTAGACATCAGCCACCCCTGTCTACGCAAGACCGCTGCACCTGCTAGCTGCCGGAAACCTGTTGATGAAATGTCAATTGTGCAATCAATGATCTCAGCTGCAATCCGCTCACCCTCCTGTAACACCTTCTTTGCCTCCAACTTGGCATCCTCAGGCAAGAGGTCTGTATAAGCAGACATGTCTGCCCACATTTGGCAATCATACCTGCTGAGGATGGCTAACGAGATCTGTAGAGTTATGATCATCCTGTGGTTGGTGAACAAACGGAATACTTCTGTGTGGCGTTCCCGGGTGACTGGGAACAGGGGTCTGCAGAGCCATCTAGGGGTTGTAGGGCCTGGATGGAGTCGCCGGCAGTGAAAGCGGAAACCTTCGATAATAATCCTTCAACATACCGTGGAGGTCTGACACCAAAGATCTAGGCATGGGAAAGGAAGCCTCTGTCTCAAATGTGGGGTATAACGGATCCTTTTGGAGCGCAGTCAACGTATATGTGGGCTGGTCCTGCCCTTCATCCTCCTCATCCAGGTCCTGGCATTTTACATGCAGTTGTGAAGGACTACTGGCTGCACCAAACATTCCCTCCTCCTGAGAATAAATGTCATTGTCATCATCCAATAGATGCTGAGGAGGGTATAGCAAAACCTTGCTTGCGGAAGTATGCTTCAGGAGGATTGGAGATGTTTTCTCTCCCATGGTTATCAAAGAAAGAGGGAGGAATCTTGCCGAGTCTTGCTGAGCCATGAAATCTCCAGAAGACTCCTTCGTCGACTATGCTTTCTTATACATCTTGGCGGTAATGATCGTCATCGATGAAAGTGGCAACGACATAATGATGATCTGAAAGACCACTGTAGTAAACATCAACGTTACCGTCGTTGCAGTGACCGTCGACACGGTCGTCGTCGATGGGCCTTTCTTGGCAGCATCTGAGGAGAATCTTCCCAGATCCTTCATAGATGACAGGGACAGAGAGGCACTTCTTGGGGGTGCCTTTTTTCCCACAGGTGTGGTAGACTCTGAGTGAACCTTTTTTGAGAGTCTTAAGTGGGTCTCTGATCCCGAGGCAGCACTCTCCTGGCGCTTATGTTTTTCCACACAGAGATATTTTGTCTTTTTAGCCATCTTTCTTGGAGGCTCTGTAGGTAGTTTTCCCTTCTCTCCAGGTCTTTTTAAAGAGTGAGAAGTGTGTGATGAGGCTTCTCTCTCATCTGAAGAAGGATTTTCCGTGGCCTTCTGCGTTTGGAGCCACAACAAAAGTGTACCCTCACTGTCTTTGAGGGTTTTGCGACTGAAGGTGTGACAGATCTTACAGTCTCTCACCTTGTGATCTGGATGCAGGCAGTAGATGCATTTCTTGTGGGGTTCATCAATATGAAGTCTTTTCTTCCCATAACTGCCACAGTCTCTGAAAAGTTCTTTCTTAGTCTGTTGGAACATTCTGTCCACTGCAAAGCTGGGGTCTCTGAGAGAAAATATTCCCGTCAGAAGAATAAACTGAGCAGAGCTCAGGGAGACTCCCCTCACACGACTTGCAGTAGAAAATCTGAGGGAAACAGCCTCTGTTGGGAGTGTTCTAGAGGGTGTTGACGCCTGATTGGCTGTAGCTCAAGTTTGGTTCTTTTTTATAAAAGAAATTGGATAGGTTGTAACAGTGCCTAGTTGGGCCATTAGGGCCTACTGTGTTACACCTACTGCTATATGTATTTCAAGTTACCGTGAGGCTCCCACCTGTGCGACGGGGATGATTCAAGCAAGTGAATCCTGAAAGATCCAATACTGGAGAAATGAAAACTACAAGGAGTTTGTAAACCACACGAAAGAACTACAATTCAATATTATTTTGAAATGCTTTTCCATTCGTTGGAAGTAAGGAGCTGCATGTGATTACAGCAGGCTGCTCACAAAGTGCCAGGCTTTGCAGTTCATTTACAAAAATGTCAGTTCAGCACTGCAGCTAACTACCTGCAAAAAGTGTATTTGACCCAGAGTAAATGGCAGTACTCCCTGTGCACTTTCTCTGGTCATGATGCAGCTGCCTTTCATCAGGATGTCTGAGCATTCTCTGTGTCCTCCATTTGTGCACCTTTTCTCTATGAGCTATTACTGTATTAATGTGAGCTATTACTGTATTACTATGGAGGAGCTGAAGTCACCGGCCTGGAGCCAGACAAGTAGCGCTTTGCAGGGCTTCTGTAAAGAGCTCTGATGAGCAGTGCCGATGTGATGCAGAGAGGAAGAGAGACATTATCATGTTGACAGCAGGGCTGCAGAGTGAGTTTGCTGCTCTTGTCCTTTTGCCATAATTTGAACGCTGTGTAAATTCTTTGCTCCTGTGCTATCCTCTCTTGTTTTTTGTCTTACAGTTTTGTAAGTAGCGTTCGGTAAGCAACATTTAATTGCAGCAGCCGCGTGGTTACGCAGAAGGCTTTGGGCACCAGCACCCTTTTATTTGTAGATTGAGCAGTGCCGAAAACACACTCACTGCAGAGGAGAGGCCAAAGGCGTAGGTCCATATGTATTTGATGTGTTTATCTGTGTGGAGTTTATCTGTGATGGGCTTAAACTGTAATCAGCGTGTCAGAGTAGAGGGAGCATTGTCTTGAAAGACTGCACACTTCGCTCTCTGGATCAAGACTCTGGCCCTTATTACAACCCTGGCTGTCGGTGTTAAAGCGGCGGTAATACCGCCAACAGGCCGGCGGTAACAAAAATGGAATCATGACCACGGCGGAAACCGCCAACAGATACATCCACTTTAACACTCTGACCGCCACGGCGGTAGCAACAAGCACAGCAGCGGTAACCACCAAACAGCCAGGTGGAAGGCAATGTACTGCCCACCCCATTACAACCCGCCCATCCGCCAGCTTTTCCGGGGCGGTACGAACGCCATCAAAAGCACGGCGGAAACAGTACTTTCAAGGGAAAACATTCACCTCTCAACATTCAAGGAAGAACCAGGACACCATGGAGCCCGAGCTGCAGGTCTTCCCCATGCTGGTGTTTCTGCTCATATACCAGGAGTACCAACGGTGGCGGCAGCGACGACCACGGTGAGTACTGCACCTAGCACATAGGGGAGGAAAAAGAGTGACCCACACACGCAACACCCCCACCCCCAACACCATACACACAAACACATGCAACAACATTACATGTACACCCCGTAACCCTCTGGAATAACACAAGGACAAAAATAATTGAGTCAAATGAGTGTTATATTAGAAATAGTTAGAAATATGTTAATAATTCAAAAGGTATAGTTTCTTACCTGTAACTCCAGTTCTCTCGTAGGGGTATTTCCATGATAGTCATAAGGGTTGAATATTCCCCGCCCGCCTGCGGGGACCCCAGAGCACTTTTTACAATAAACTTCTTAAGTGTCCATGTTCGCCGTACTTCAGAAAGGCCTGCCAAGTCACTTAAGAATGTATCCATGCAGCCTATAGGAAGGGTTACAGTGTTCAAACTGCTTCATTCAGATTGTCCTCGAAGTGAATACATTAAATTGCATGAACAAATGAATATAATTTTTTCTTAAAAAAATTCCTTCACAAACCTGTTTATAACATAAAACCCCTATGAAGGAATGCAGAGCAGTGTAGCCCATAGGCTACCATTAGAAAAAGGATACTGTGCCTTTAAGAACAGCCAGTCCTCCAGTATCCCATCATGCCTAGAGAGAGGCAGTTACCTCAGTTCTTTTTGCAGGCAGTTATATGCTGATACTAAATATTCATCTATTAAAGCAATCTATCTGCTCCCCCGGGGAGGTGGGAGGGTTGCTTATGACTATCATGGAAATACCCCTACGAGAGAACTGGAGTTACAGCTAAGAAACTATACCTTCTCTCACAGGGGATTTCCATGTATAGTCATAAGCGTTGAATAGAATAGCAAGCCCATCCCATAACACGTGGAGGAGCAGATAGAGTAGTCAGAGAATATTCTCTCAAGCAAAGAGGTTCCTAAGAGAAGCCTGTCCTACTTGAGCATCTGCCCTAGCATCTGAGTCGAGGCAATAATGTTTAGTAAAGGTGTGAACCGATCTCCATGTCGCAGCTTTAAAAATTTCTGCTAATGGAACATTCCGCAATAAATCAGTCATTGCCGACTTACCTCTGGTGGAATGTGCTTTTGGTTTACCCTGTAGGGTTTTCTTAGCTAGTTGATAGCAAAATAAAATACACATGACTATCCATCTCGATATCGATTGTTTGGAGGTGGCTAGGCCGGTACAGACCGTACCATAATTAACAAACAGTTGTGAAGTTCTCCGTAGGGGAGTGGTCTTATCAAGATAAGATTTCCACACCCTCTTAACATCTAGAGAATGGAGAGCTCTCTCTGCTGGAGTAGAAGGGTTTGGGAAGAAAGTAGGTAGGGAAATCGACTGGTTAATGTGAAAGTCGGATAGGACCTTGGGTAGAAATTTAGGATGTGTTCGTAGGACTACTTTAGAGGAGTGAAAAACTGTATAAGGCTAGTGGGTACAGAGGGCCTGGATTTCGCTAACCCTTCGTGCTGAAGTGATTGCCACTAGAAAGGCCGTCTTCCAAGTGAGGTGTTGGAGGGATGCCTTGTGTATGGGTTCGAATGGGTGTTGCATTAAACGTGAAAGGACCACATTAAGCTCCATGGTGGAGAAGGGTGCCTAACTGGAGGAAAGACCTTCTTTAACCCCTCTAGGAAATCTTTGATAACTGGAGTTCTAAAGAAAGAGGTTTGCGAAGGAGTTTTCCTATAAGCAGTTAAAGCTGCCAAATGAACTTTTATTGAAGAAAGTTGCAGGCCAGATCGTGCCAATTGTAACAAGTAAGGGAGAATGACATCTGCCTTGCAAGATGTAGGGTCTATCCCCTTAGAGGAACACCAGATGCAAAATCTTTTCCACTTGAAGGAGTATGCTGAACGAGTAGATGCCCGCTTCGCCTCTTTTAGGATGTCCATACAATCCTGTGGAAGGTTTAGATGACCACACTGTACTAACTCAGGAGCCATGCTGCCAAATTCAAGGAGGAGAGATTGGGAGTCTCATTTGTCCTCCGAACTTCATCAGGAGGTGCGGTCTGCAGGGTAGCCTGAGATGTGGCCGGAGTGATCGGTGAAGGAGAAACGAAAATCACCACTGCATCGGCCACTCTGGTGCAATGAGGATCATCGTGGCTGACGTCATCAAGAGTTTGAGCAGGACTGCTGGGATCAGCGGAACTGGTGGAAAGGCGTACAGAAATTTGCTGGACCAGTCTATCCACAGAGCATTCCCCAGCGATTCTGGGTGGTAAAACCTGGCGGCGAAGTTGCGGCATTTCCTGTTTTCTTCTGTGGCGAAAAGGTCGATAGAAGGCGTGCCCCACAAACGGAAAATGTCTCGAGTGACATCTTCGCTGAGTACCCACTCGTGGTTCTCTTCTAGAACTCTGCTGAGGGCATCCGCTTGCATGTTCTGAACCCCTGGAAGGTGGGTTGCCACTATGCTCAATCTCCTGGCTAGGAGCCAGTGCCATATTGACTGGGACTCTTGAGACAAGACTCTGGATCTGGTGCCCCCTTGCTTGTTCAGATAGAACATAGTGGTGGTATTGTCTGTCTGTACTAGCAAGTTGTCGGTGGTGATTGACAGTAGAAATGCCTTGAGAGCTAAGTGTACTGCCCGTAGCTCTAGGAGATTCATGTGGTACAATGATTCCTTGTGAGACCATCAACCTTGTATTTGCAGGTGAACCATATGAGCTCCCCATCCGAGGAGAGAGGCATCTGTCACAATAGTCTGCGTTGGAGGCTGTGCACAGAATGGCATCCCCTTTAGGAGATTGGCTGGAGAGCACCACCAAGTTAGAGATCTGATCGCATGGGTGGACAGACTAATTCGGTCTTCCCAGTTCCCCGACAATTGATTCCATTGGTCCTCCAGGGATTCCTGAAGCGGTCGCATGTGGAGGCGAGCGTTGGGTGTCAGAAAGATGCAGGATGCCATGGAGCCGAGAAGTGAGGAGACTGTTCGCACTGTTGGGTGACGCATTGATGGGAGAGCCCAACACTTCCGGAGAATGGATAAGCGTTGTTCCTCCAAAGGACACACTTTTGCCTGCAGTGTGTCTATGGTAGCTCCTAAGTAGTGTTACTTCTGGACAGGAACTGTTGTTGACTTGTGAAAGTTGACATAAAGGCCTAGCCGATACAAGAGCTCGCCTCGCAGGTCATCTGAAAATGCAGCTTGGCTTCTGCATAAGTGGATGCTTTGATTAACCAGTCATCCAGATACGGGTATATGAAAATTCGATTTTTCCTGAGATGCGCTGCCACCACCGCCATGCACTTGGAAAAGGTTCTGGGTGCAGACCAGAGACCGAATGGTTGGACAGTGTATTGGAAGTGATCTTGACCCACCACAAACCTCAGGAATTTCCGATGTTTCTTCGCAATCGGATATGAAAATACGCATTGTGTAGATCCACTGAGCAAAGCCAGTCTCCTTGTTGAATCTGACAATATATCTGGTGTAAGGATAGCATCCTGAACTTTTCCTTTTTCACCAATTTGTTGGCAATTTTGAGGTCTAGAATGGGTCTGAATTCGCTCTTGTCCTTCTTTGGGATGAGAAAGTATTTGGAATAAATACCCTTCCCCCATTGGTTATGGGGAACCAATTCCACTGCTCTCTTTTGGAGGAGGATGGAAACTTCCGCCTTTAAGAGGTCGAGGTGCGCAGCTGAGGGTTTTGGTGGAATGGCCGGAGGCGCTGTGGAAAACCTGAGACAATATCCATTCTGTGCAACGTTTAAGACCCAAGCGTCTGTTGTAATCCTTTGCCACTCTACCAGGCAATTGGTGATGTTTCCCCCCACCGGAGTGGTTAACGAAGTTGGGGGGGAGGAAATTCTCAGGGTTTTGAGGTGGTAGGTTGTCGGGTACTCTGAGTGGACTGATGGGTCGATCGTCCCCTCTGTGATTTACGCTGAGGTTGATAGGCTCGTTGGTACTGCAGGTGAGACCTTGTAGGGACCCATTGAGGGGTTTGAACCCTCTGCATGGTGTAGCGGCGTTGGAAAGGACGGAAGGACTGACGTTGCTCTTTAGGTTTGTCAAGACCCACTGCTTTTAATGTGTCCACCTCCGCCTTCATCCTTGCCATTTCATAATCTGCAAGGGATCCGAATAAGGTGGATCCTGAAAATGGCAGATTCATAATTCTTTGCTGAGCGTCCGGCTTCAATGACGTAAGCCGTAGCCAAGAATGTCTTCTCAGTGTCACACCATGGCAGTAAGAATGTGCTGAGAGTAAGGACGCATCCGCTGCCGCACTTATGATCTGATTAGAGACC
This sequence comes from Pleurodeles waltl, assembly GCF_031143425.1. NCBI lineage: Eukaryota > Metazoa > Chordata > Amphibia > Caudata > Salamandridae > Pleurodeles > Pleurodeles waltl. The sequence continues at coordinate 701,078,225 of NC_090451.1, read as the reverse complement.
ATAGCACCCTCCTTGGCTATTTCGAGGAAGTCCTCTCTGTGATCTCTCGGGAGATGTTCTGCGAACTGCAATATGGAATCCCACAAAGATCTATTGTACCTGCCCAAAAGGGCTGTGGCGCTTGCAGTCTTCATAGATGATGCAGCCGAACTGCAGACTTTACGGCCTGATGAATCCAGCCTTTTACTCTCCTTATCCGGGGGAGAGGTGGAAGACGGAGAGGTAGCGTGAGCTTTGCGAGCCGCCAATATAACCACTGAGTCTGGTGGAGGGTCGGAACGCAAAAACACAGGATCTTGCTCAGGAGGGCGATATTTTTTCTGCAGTCTAGATGGTGCAGGTCGTGTCGTAGCCGGTGTGAGGAAAACTTCCATAGCAGGCTCTAAGAGACCAGGTATTAGGGGTAGGAACGGTCTGGCGGCTGTACGCTGTTGTAGAGTTTCAAAGATGACCAACGTAGATGGTGTAGGGGCGACCATTGAAATGTTTAGTTTTGACGCACTTTGGACCAGCACTTCATGGAAGGTGTTAATATCGTCAACCAGCGAGGACCGAGGTAGGGGAGAGTCTGATAAGGTAGGGGAGTAGTCTCTGGTAGAAGACCAAGACTCTCTCTCATGACCCCTTGAACTTGATCGATGTCTAGATCTGTGTGAGATCTTGAGCGGGATGAATCATGGCCATGACGTGAACGGTGAGATCTTGAGCGGGATGAATCATGGCCATGACGTGAACGGTGGCGCGATGTAGAGTGCGGTCTAGTTGGGACACTACTCGGTACTTGAGGCACTGGAAGCGGTGCTCGTTATGGTAACTCCTGACCCGTAGGCCTCGGTTGAGGTGAAGTTGGCAGCAGATGTGGAGAAGGAGAGGCATGAGGAGATGCACGAGTAGAAGGCAACGAGGCAGCACTACCGAAGTAGATCGCTCTGAGGAAGAATAAATTCTTCTTCTCTTATGTCTCCTCGATGTTGATGGTCTCCTCGACGTCGATCTCACTCTACGTTTCAACGTCAATGCTGTGCGGAACCTCAACCCATGACGTCTTCTTTTACCTCTCAACGTCGATTCCGACGACGCCGATCTGCTCCTCCTTGTCGTGTGTCATGGGGTTTTCGACGTCGTGCGGTGCCCTGACGTTGAACGGCGACTCCTATATGACGTCGAACCGGACTTCGACGGCAAGCATGTCGGCGCCGTACCTCCTCTCGACGTCGACCGGGACCGATCGCGTTTCCGCCCTGAGGAACGCCTCTCAGACCTTCCCCAACCACTGGAACCTTCCCCTCGCTAAGAAGTCCCACTGGTTCCTTGGCGTCTTCTCTCTGCTCTCCCTTGAAGGCGAATCTTCTCTCTGTCACGCAATGTGCACCTGGAGAATGTCTTGCAGAAGTTACAGGAGGCAGGTATATGTGAGGATGGCAGACAAATGACGCAGACCTCATGAGGGTCTGTTTTGGCCTTTTTTCTGCCATATTTTGGACATTTGTCAAACAAGGAAGGCATTTTTTGTGTAAAAAAGCTTTAAATTCTTGTCAGAAAACTTCAAAATCCAAGAGAGAATGACAAAAGACGTTGAAGGAAGCCTTTTTGTCAAAATTTCTCTATATTTTTGAAGAAAAAAAAATTAAAAAGGTCGAGCTCAATGCTCAGGGGTCCTGTCAGCAGGTGCCGGAAAAAAGAACTGTGGTAACTGCCTCTCTCTCTAGGCATGATGGGATACTGGAGGACTGGCTGTTCTTAAAGGCATAGTATCCTTTTTTTTTTATTACTAATGGCAGCCTATGGGCTACACTGCTCTGCACTCCTTCATAGGTTTTTTTTGTTATAAACAGGTTTGTGGAGGAATTTTTCTAAAAAAAATTATATTCATTTGTTCAAGCAATTTAATGTATTCACTCCGAGGACAATCCGAATGAGGCAGTTTGAACACTGTAGCCCTTCCTATAGGCTGCATGGAAACATTCTTAAGTGACTTGGCAGGCCTTTCTGAAGTAAGGTGGACACTTAAGAAGATATACTGGAAAAAGTGCTCCGGGGTCCCCGCAGGCGGGCAGGGAATATTCAACGCTTATGACTAGACATGGAAATGCCCTTCGAGAGAAACAGTATTTACAAAATATACAATATTTACAAAAGGCGGGACAATGTCCACTCAAAATGTCCGTGGCCCACTGGGCCAAAACACATAGGCCAAGCCCACACTTGACTCCTGCCTCAATACGGAGAGAACACTGCAGAGGCATCAGGTCGAAAACACACAGGCACCTCAGGGGGACAGGGAAGGGGGCACCTCAGCCGGAAGATAGTCCAACGCCACTGCTCCTGGAGGGGGCTCCATGCCCACAGCGATGTCCTGGGAGTGCAAAGCCACAGTCTCTCAAGTGGGTGGTTTGCCCACTGCTTGCTCCTGGGGAGTGCAAGGCCACAGTCTCTCAAGTGGGTGGTTTGCCCACTGCTTGGTCCTGGGGAGTGCAAAGCTACAGTCCCTCAAGTGGGTGGTTTGCCCACTGCTTGGTCCTGGGGAGTGCAAGGCCACAGTCTCTCAAGTGGGTAGTTTTCCCCCTACTTGGTCACAGGGAGTGCAAAGCCACAGTCTCTCAAGTGGGTGGTTTGCCCACTGCTCGGTCCTGGGGAGTGCAAAGCCTGAGTCTCTCTAGTGGGTGCTGGTTTTCCACTGGTTTTGGAGGGGGCTTGCTGCCCAGTGTGCTTCATCCTGCCAAGGATAGGGTGAGTGGGTGCCTTCTTCCACTGGTTCAGGAAGGGGCTTGGTGCCCAGTGCTACATCCTGCCAAGGATAGGGTGAGTGGATGCCTTCTTCCACTGGTTCTGGAGAGGGCTTGGTGTCCAGTGATGCAGCACATGGGGTGTGCAAAGACACATCACTCACATGGGTGTCAGATCCACACGATTTTCTGTGGGCAGGATGCATGACACACCATGGATGCATGACTACAGTCCATCCGCCGACGGGGACGGCTGTACAGTAGGTGCAGTGCGGGTGCAGGTGGCGGTGCTGCCAGTGGAAGGAAGAGGCTCCAGCTGTTTCCCTGCAGCCTCAGACGGCTGAAGTGCCCTTCCTGGTGTTCTGTGCCCCTTCCAGCCCTTGGCAGATGGTGGTGCCTCCTTGCTTCTGCCAGCTGGAGTCTTTGCCTTGACCTTGCTGGCTGGTTGTGCCTCCTTCTCCTTGCTGGATGGTCTACCCTATTGGCCCTTTCCTGGTAGCGGAACCTTCTTGTCCTTGGCAGGTGTCACACTGGCTGGGCTGACGGGTGCCTCCTTAGAGCCTCTCAGAGCTCCAGAAAGCACAGCGTACGTGGACTTGGTGGCTGAGGTGCTGGGCTGGGATCTGGCCAGCCTAGCCTGAGGTGAAGGACGTGGGAGGGGTAGGGAATAGGTCAAGGGTGGCGAGGAAAAGCTTCTTAGGGACACTGGGGCGGGAAGAGGGGGAAGGTTTGGGAGTGGAGGAAGAGGGAGTGGTTGTAGGAGGTGTCAGTCTGCTGTGTTTGGGTGCAGGTGTGTCAGCTGGATACTGTTGTGAGGTGGATGGCTGTTGGGTGTGTGTGTGTTTGCGTTTGTGTACTTTGGGAGGAGGGGGCCACAGACACATTGGGAGAGGACCAGGGGACGTGTGCATGGATGTGGGGGTGGTGAATGCCAGTGAGGGGCGTGTAGTGATTGGCGTGCTGGTGATGGAGGTAGTGGACGAGGATGTAGTGCATGCAGGTGTGAGTGGAGATGCTACTGGGAGGGAGGTGGGCGAGGAGGATGAGGGGGACACAGTGGAGGCAGTGGATATTGGAGTGTCTGCTTCTGGATGGTGCTTTTGTGAGTGCCTGTAGGATGTGTGTGGAGCTTGTGTTTCCCGGAGCCACTTCTGTGTGTGATTTGGGTGAATGCTGGTCTGATGGTGTACTTGGGATAGATTTGGGTTGAGGGGATTGGGACTGGGTAGAGGAAGTTGGAGGGGGGAGGCTGGAGACAGGGACAATGGCTGCCACTAGTGCGGAGGCCAGAGCCTGAAATGCTCTCTGTTGGGCTGCCACGCCAGAGTGAATGCCCTCCAGGTATGCATTTGTTTGTTGCAAAGTCCTCTCGACACCATGGATGGCGTTCAGAATGGTTGACTGCCCAACAGTGAGGGATCTCAGGAGGTCAATAGCCTCCTCACTCAGGGCAGCAGGGCTGACTGGGGCAGGGTCTGAGGTGCCTGGGGCGAAGGAGATGCCCACCCTCCTGGGTGAGCGGGCACGGGAAACACGCTGAAGGCGGTGCTGGTAGCGGGGGTGGCGGCTGTACCTGTAGTTGGGGTGGCACAGAGGTATCCGCCACCGCCAGGGAGCTTCCATCAGGGGAAGAGTCACTGTCTGTAGTGTCCCCTCCTGTCTCTGTCGTGGTGCTCCCCTCGCCCTCCGTCCCACTGGTGCCCTCACCGTCGGTGGATTCGGCCTCCAGGCCCATGTGGGATGCAGCTACCGCCCATGCCGGTGCCTCTGCTCCTCCGCCAGATGGTGCTAATGCACACAAGGACAGGGCGACAAAACAAAAAGGGGAGAGAGAAAGGATACACTTGGTCAAAGTCAGCAACGCCACTACCGTTGGCATACACAACACACAGGGAGCTGCCCTATACACTAGGCCATGCACTACCAGTTACACAGCTAGTCACCAGCCCATGGGGTACAATGCCTAACGCCATGAGCTGCACACCTGAAACCCACAGGACCCTGCCCAGTAGTAGATGCCTACTAACACTATTGGGTTGGAGTGCTTCAGAGCCTGCCCTACAAGGGACCTACCCTGCCAGTTCGCCCTGGCCCAAAGCCCACATCCCCCACCCAGGTAAAACCTTGACGCGCGCAAAGTCATGATTCTGAATCTGTACTCACTCCTTGTGGCTGCTGTGATGCCTTCAAGCGCCCATCCAACTCCTGATAGGCCACCGCCAGGATGCAGAACATCAGGGGGGTCAGGGTACGATGGGCACCCCTTCCTCGTTGGGAGGCCAGCCCAAGCTGGGCCTCCACCGTCTTCCTTGCCCAGTGGTGCAGGTCCTCCCACCGACTGCGGCAGTGGGTGCTCCGCCTGTCAAAGACCCCCAGGGTCCGCACCTCCTTGGCGATAGCACGCCAAATACCCTTTTTCTGATGGGCGCTGACTTGCAGGGAAATTTGCATAGAAAAAAGGGATTAGTAATACCGTCCGGACTGTTACACTCAAGTCCCACAATATCCCTCCCATCCCCTTACGCACAGACACTGACCACCAAACATGCAGCACTCTAACCAGGACCCCTCAGCACCCCCCACACAAGGCATACACACACAGCACTCCATACATTCATGGCCCACGCATCATGCTCACAGTGTACTCACCTGTTTGTCTGGAGGACCATAGAGTGAAGTATACTGGGGTAGGACCCCATCCACCAGCCTCACCAACTCTTCCGAAGTGAAGGCGGGGGCCCTTTCCCCAGACACTTAATCCATTGTCGCTTCCAGACACAGGTCACAGCAGCACTTGCAGTATACATCCTCTCCTACTGAAGGTCAAGTAGCAAGTGATTGAAAGTTAGAAAATGGTGGTCACGTCCACGCAGTGCATACCATCACCACCAGCGTACATCGCCATTGGCTCCTGAAATCCATAGGGCTCAATGATAACCAATTTGAAGTTGCGCAGCGGTCATCAACCGCCGACCGCACCGGCGCATAACGCCAGCGGAATTACCTCATTTCCACTTGTCTCTCCTCAGAGGTCAGGCAGCTGCCTTTTCAGGGGGGCAGAGGCCATGGCACCTAACTGCGTCACAGCAGATATTGGCAAATCAACAGATTTTCGAATTCACATAATGTTTCTGTAAAAGAAGAAATGCATTTTTATTGCAACATATGTGTGAATATGACCCTCTGCTCACCGTTTTCCACCCTAGAGTTCAACCGCTGAGGATGAATCCAAGATGGAGACATTACCCCTTGTACAGACCCCTTGTGGACCTGGCGACTATGGAGGACAGGCACATAATCCTTACCTACAGACTTGATCGGGCCACAATCCAAAACTGTGTGCCCAATTGGAGCCAGACCTGATTTCAGCTATCCGCCACCCCACAGGTTTCCCCCCTCTAGTGCAGGTCCTGTCAGTGCTCTATTTCCTGGCAAGTGGTTCCTTCCAAACAACACTGGCCATGGCATCGGGGATGTCTCAACCAATGTTCTCCAACGTGTTGACCAGAGTGTTGTCTACCCTACTGAAACACATGCGCAGCTACATCATATTCCCCCAGGTGGAGGATTTGGCCACAGTGAAAGTCTGACTTTTATGCTCTGGGACAAATGCCCAACATCATTGGTGCCTGCCCCCCCCCCCCCAAAAAAAGTGAACAAGTGTTCAGGAATAAAAAAAGGTAGCACTCTCTGAATGTGCAGATGGTGTGTTTGGCGGACCAGTACATCTCCCATGTGAGTGACAAGTATCCTGGCTCTGTGCATGACACCTTTATCTTGAGGACTAGCAGCATCCCATATGTGATGGCTCAATCCAGAGGCACCGGGTGTGGCTAATAGGTGAGCCCAAGGTCCCCACCCAGTATATGTTGGTGTCTGGGTATGGGATTGTCCCTAAGCGTGAGTGTGTGGCTAACAGGTATCCCTCGATATTTGCAGGTGACTCTGGTTATCCCAACCTCTCATGGCTACTTACCCCAGCGGGGAATGCCAGGACAAGGGCAGAGGAACGTTACAATGAGGCACATGGGCGAACAAGGAGGATAAATGAGAGAACCTTTGGCATCCTGAAGGCCAGGTTCAGGTGCCTCCATCTGACTGGTGAATCCCTGTACTACTCACCCAAGAAGGTGTGCCAGATCATCGTAGCATGTTGCACAACCTGGCCTTGAGACGCCGGGTGCCTTTTCTGCAGGAGGATGAGCCTGGCGATGGTCTTGTGGCAGCTGTGGAGCCTGTGGACAGTGAGGAAGAGGAGGCAGAGGATGAAGATATGGACAACAGAAGTTCTCTTACAGCAGTACTTCCAGTGACACACAGGTAGGACACTGTAACTTCACTTTACATTTCAGTTTTCTGTTGGACATTGCACATGGCAGCATGATTTCCCTATGTCTATGGCCACTTACTGTACCCTTTGACACCTCTATTTTCTGATCTCTGTGCCCCACTCTGGCTCCTGGTGTGTTTACTGCTACCTACTGCAGGTCATACCAAAGTATATATAACTGTACATAACTGTACATATGAATTGCAATGTTTACAGATTGTTGAACTAATACATATTTCAATCAAATGACAGACTCTAGACTTGTATTTGTTCCAAGGGTGTGTATTTAAGTGCTAAGATGTTGAGGGGGATGTGCAATGGGCTGGGGTGATGTTGGAGGAATGTCCAGTTAGAGTCCAGTCTCTTTCTATCACAGGTGCATTGTCCAATGGAGCATATGAAGGGGAGCAATGGCAGTTCAAGGTGGACAGAGTGGGACACAAAGGTGACAATAAGGTGAGGCTTATTTCTTGGCGGGGTCTTGGTAATGTTCTCTGGCTTCTGCCTGAATCGCAGGGACCGTATGCGGGGTGGTTCTCCTTCTGCAGGGGGTGGGGTGCTGGTGGCCTGATGTTCCAGTGGTGGGGCCCCCTGTCCACTAGCAGAGGTGGAGGGCTGTTCTTCGGTGTGGATGTGTTTGAGGTCCTCCCTGATCCCCAGGTACTGTTCCTCCTCCAGCCGCTGGGTCTCCTACAACTTGGCCAGTGTCTGGCCCAAGGTCTCCTGGGAATGGTGGTATGCTCCCAGGATCCCTGCAAGTGCCTCGTGGAGAGTGGGTTCCCTGGGCCTGTCCTCCCCGGTCGCGCAGCAGTCCTCCCTGCTTCCCTTTTGTCCTGTGCCTCTGTCCCCGGAACCGTGTGACCAATGCCACTGACCCCAGGTCCCTGATTGTCTTGGATTTGTGGGCTTGCCTGGGGTCTCTGTAGCGGTGGACACACTGCTGACTGACGTGTCCTGGGGACAGTGGTATGGGCCCGCTGGGTGGGTGCTGTGCTGGTGTTTCCTGAGGGGGGAGGGTCTGTGGCAGTATGGGACTGTGGCATGGTAACCGACTGTTCAGAAGTCCCTGATGGGCCAGGTTAGTCATCGTGATCCAGGCGTGCAGAGCTGCTGTCTTCACTGTGGGCCTCTTCTGTGGGGTGACTGGATGTTGGTGGCACCTCCTCTCCAGTGACGTTGAGAGGGGGTCCTGTGGGGATGTAAACAAAGTGTTATTTTATCTGCATGTGCCATCTTGTGGATGGGTGTGTTTCCCTGTATGTTTGTGATTGCCCTGTCAGCTTTGCCTTCTGTGCGCGGTGATTTTGTGGGCTAGGTGATTCTCTCTAATGGGCATGCTTTAATGATGGGTGTCCATGCAGTTCAGTGATGGGTGTCCATGCATTGGTGTTGCATGCAGGGCTTGGTATTGGGATGGGTGGGTTGCAATAGTGGGTGTTATACATGAGGTGGTGGAGTGATATGGGTGAGGGTAGGGGTAGGAGTTTGTGATGGCATGCAGGTAGGGTGGGGGATATAGTAGTAAAGATTTGACTTACCAGAGTCCAGTCCTCCTGCTACTCCTGCAAGGCCCTCAGGATGCATGATCGCCAAAACTTGCTCCTCCCATGTTGTTAGTTGTGGGGGAGGAAGTGGGGGTCTACCGCCAGTCCTCTGTACAGCTACCTGGTGTTTTGCAAACACAGAACGCACCTTTCCCAGTAGGTCGTTCCACCTCTTCCTGATGTCATCCCTTGTTCTAGGGTGCTGTCCCACGGCGTTGACCCTGTCCACGACTCTCCGCCATAGCTCCATCTTCCTTGCAATGGACGTCTGCTGCACCTGTGATCCGCATAGCTGTGGCTCTGCCCGGATGATTTCCTCCACCATGACCATGAGCTCCTCCTCTGAAAGCCTGGGGTGTCTTTGGGGTGCCATGGATGTGGTGTGAGTGGTATGTGTGAGGATGTGTGGGGTGACATGTTGTGGTGTGTGCTGTGAGGTGCCTGGATGGTTTATGGGTGATGGTGTTCCGTGGCTCAGATTGAGTGGGTGCTCCTGGCTTGTCTCTCTGTTAGCAATCTTTTTTTTTTTCGTTGAAAGGGTTGTGGGTAATGTGGGTGTGTTTTATAGTGGTGTGGGTGTGGTGTGGGTATGTGTGTCAGGTGTGTGTAGTTTGAATTGTCCAATGTGGTGTAGTTTTGTAAGTGTGTGTGTATTTTGAGCGTGGCGGTGTGTACCACCAATGGTTTACAGCGGCGGTGATTCGTGGGTCCTGATACTATAGGCATATTTCTGTTGGTGTAACTGTGTGGGTTTTGGTACCGCCAGTTTATCACTGACTTTTGGGATGACGGACTTGTGTGGGTGTCTGTATAGTGGCGGATTTCTCTGTGTAGGTCATAATACCCGTAGCGGTATACCGCCGCGGTCACGGTATGTTGGCGGCCGTCAGCACAGCGGTAGGCGGCATTTACCGCCAATGTTGTAATGAGGCCTTGTGTCTAGCTTCCGGTGGCTTTCAGAAACAAATACTTTCAGTTCCCGGGCCAAGAAGCGTGAAAACATCTGTTCCAACAATGCCAGGAAATGGCTCATCACTGGTGGCCTCCACACAGCTCCAAGCAGCCTGAGCCACCACCGGCACTCACTGACTCTCCACTGCGAGGAAATGGCAGCCCCAGCATTGCCTCTGCCGTCCTCACTGCTCGAACATGCCAGGGAACATCAAGTTGCAAGCTAACTGTGCCAGTCACCCTGAATTCCCCCAAGATCTATGACTTCTAGGTACCCTGGGATTGCTACCTAGGAGATACATGACCCACTATGCTGCAATACAAGCACACGTACCTGCTTTCATTTGGTGCACTCCTTGTGCGGGTATTTCTCCTCAGGTCGCTGCACTACCGTTTCTTGTCCTGCTTTCGTGTGAAGAAAGTGACCGTGTTTTTGTGCTCTTTTTTTAAACGCAGCACTGACGTACGGTTTCACTCTCTCGCACAATGCAGGCAGCGATGTGACGTTGCAGAAACGTGCGCGCTTGGCAAAGAGGCCTGCACAGTGGGGGGGGGGGAGGAAGGGTGCAAGCGCGCCTTTCAGGGAACATTGACCACCAGCATTTGTATGTACAGATGATGGTAATTTCGTCGACGTTGATGACTTTTCCTCAGGCTAATCGGCCTCAACTGTGACTGAAATGTCAGAAGGACATAACCTAATACACTGGCTAAAAATAACTTTCACTCGCCCATGGAACTATCAATGGTTTTCATTAACTGTGTTCGCTTTTCTTCTTTGGATTGGGTTTGTCATTGTTTTCTTCCTACTTATACATGGTCATCACCTTCCTGAACGCTATGGATGAAGTTTTAAAACCACATTTTTCTTCACATAGAATACACAAACTTGTTCCTAGTGAACATAACAGCTACACCAATTCCTGATGTGATTATTTGGGATAAAGTTTTATTCGATATATATGGTCCTACAGAGGTCATTCAAATTTCATATGTATTTAAATTTCACTGACTAATGTAATTACACCCGGCCATATTTTACACACGTTATTTTAGCTACCTAGGCCTGCAGCTCTGCACTTTCAACTAGATACAGTTTCATCAGCATAGTTTTATTTTTCTAGCAGGAGCCACTTTTGAGGTGCTGTTTTATTATTTATATTGCATTATCCTTTCGCCTAGGGAAACACTGCGTTCTTAGCAGACTCTGTGCTCCTTCCAATGATACAGTCAGAAAGGATTGCCGACAAACGTGGTATGCTGTGTCTTTAACATTCACAGAAAGAGGGGGCTATCTAATAGAATGTTAGCAGTTTTATTACAAGAACACCTCTTTGTCCCAGACAGGTTAGAGGAAGATTGCAGACAGATGACCACGACTGTATGCTGATTGCTGAATGCTTTGCTACAGCTACCTGCTTTGGCGGCCAAGCCCCTGATCCACATGGGGATGGTGTCTTTCTAGACTACAGGCCTCTTCTCCTGGTATGAGGGATGATGTTGCCCCAGGGGGAAACTCGAAGAGCAGAGTAGGCTTAGAATGTCATGCTTATACTTAGTATAGGCAGGAGGCTTATAGATCCATCCTGCTTTTGACAGTATGGTAGGACTGTTTCTGTGTTATACACTTTTAGTCACATGCTTGCTTTTATTGTGTTTTATCATCCTATTTATTTCTATACACGCTTTTATCTAAGATGCAGTTATTTCAATAAATCCTTATTGAACTATACTCTGCCTCTGTTGCCTTTGCCTGAGTGAGATTTTGGTAACTGAGAGAAAGGGATGCAATCTGATTTACCACAATTCCCCGAGGAATCTATCTTGCTATGTGCCCAGTTGCCACAATCATCTCGGTCAAAGATGAGGCGCTGCTAGTTGGCCGTAAAACCCGGATTAGACTGACAGGTCTTACCTGGTGTGGAATTGTACTTAGTACCCGCAATCCAGGCGAGTCTGGCGCCCAAATCTTGTAGCCTCATTACCATAATGAGAACTTATGCGACAAGGGGAGAAGTGTCCCCCGGGCATGGCAACTGCACCCTGTGTCATGAAAGGGACCCGAAGTTAAGGCCCCTGATGGTACTTAAATTTTTTTTTTTAATACTTACCAATACTTACCCTACTTACCTGGGATGGCGTCCCCCATCCTCCGGTGTGGGTGTTCCTGGGGCTTGTCGAGGGCACCTGGTCTGACCAAGGTGTTTGGAAAATGGTGCAAAGCAAGCTTTGCACCATTATTTAGCCCCTCCTCCCACCTGTGCGTCATTTCAACATGGGGGGATAAATATGGGGACCACTTTGTAGATGGGAATGCCTACCTTGCATCTCATTGACGCACGGTAGGTGCACGCATCTAATAAATGCTGCAAAGTCCTATATTTGCACGTTAGACGTGTCTAACGTCAAAATATAAATTTGAAGTTGGTTTTGCGCCGAATTTGTATAAAAAAAAAAATGAGCAATTCTGCACAGAATATAAATATGCCCCTAAGTCTTTCATGCTGAAAATGTATCTAGTTGAAAGTGCACAGGTGCAAGCCTAGGTAGCTAAAATAACGTATCTAATAAATGCTGCAAACTCCTATATTTGCACGTTAGACGTGTCTAACGTCAAAATATAAATTTGGAGTTGGTTTTGCGCCGAATCTGCATAAAAAAAAAAAAAGAGCAATTCTGCACAGAGTATAAATATGCCCCTAAGTCTTTCATCGTCTCGAACAGCCATGACTCTGTGAAGTATCTAGCTGGTTCAATTGAACCTTGTTCCACAAGAAGAATGGCAGCCTCTTGTGCATAAGGGACTAGAGTCCACTGTGGATATCAGTTGGAGAGCTGCTTCTTGGGCCATTGCTTCTATGTTTATCTTCATTATGTTAAATGTGGCTCGGGCTAATGAATTAAGGGGTATATGTATACTCTACGTGACCGAATTTGCGTCATTTTTTTAAACGCAAATTAGGCGCAAACCTAACACCATATTTATACTTTGACGCCCAACCCCGCGGATGTTAAAATTCCAGTGTGCGTAATTTTCTGGATGCGTGAAACCGCCTTGCGTTAATGACATGCAAGGTAGGAGTTCCCGTCCAAAAAATGACTTAAACACCCATGCGCCATATTTATCCAACCGCGCAAAAATCCTGCACTGCTGGGAGGCGGAGTCCAAAAATGATGCACAGCCCGATTTGCGTCAAAATTTTACGCCTGGGTCAGGGCAGGCGTTAAAATGGGACAAACACACCAGTACTTAAGGAAAACACACAGAATCAACATCAGTGCTCAAAAAGGAAGACATGGAGGTGCTATTCATCCAGCATGCACGAAGAGGCAGAGCACAGTACCAACAGCAGCAGCTTCCACCACACCAACAGGGACCCCAAAGGCAACGCAGAAGGCAGGAGAGTATATTCTGGACCAGGACAACCCTTCTGGGCCTCAGAGAACATGACATCATCCAGAGGTACAGACTAAACTGGCAAGCCATACAGCAGCTGCTGCGCAACACTGAGCCACAGTTGGCACCCAGCTTGCAGACACCCCACACCATTCCACCAAAGACCAAGCTGCTAGTTGTCCTGCACATGTTGGCAAGTGGCTCTATTCAAAACACCGGTGCCCTGGTTGCCGGGATCTCACAGCCCTCATTCTCTGCCTTCCTACCTGAGGTACTGGATACCATCATCTCCCTCACATCCCGCCACATCAGCTTCCCCAACACACAGCTGAAGCAGCAGGAGACCAAACAGGGCTTCTACCAAATCAACGGCTTCCCACGCGTGCTTGGTGCCATTGACTACACACATGTACGGATTGTGTCACCTGCTGCAACCGAGCATCTATACTGCAACAGGAAGCACACACACTCCATCAATGTGCAGGCCACTGTGGATCATCGGGGATTGATCACCAACATCGTGGCAAAGTATCTTGGGAGTGTACATGATTCATTCATCTTCCGCCACTGCACCATCAATCAACACTTCCAGGATGGACGATATGGAAATGGCCTACTTGTTGGTAAGTACAGAAACCCAGTTATATACACACTGCACAGCAACCCTGTAGGACACACAACACATACATCACTACATTGACACGTGGCCAGGAAGACACTGAGGTTGTGACACTGCTAGTCATGTTCGATAGCCTGACCCAATGGGATACACACCTATGGACACATGACGGACGCAAATAACAATAGATGCCACTCCAGAGCAACAAGGGACCAATTTAAAACCACACACAGTGACCATGACATGGCCTTAACTGGCAGTACAACTTGGAAGATGAATCTTTCAATATCACATCAATAACACTCAATCACACACCCTTCTAAGCAATACGTACTGTGTAAGGGGTGTGTAATGTGTTTCGCTGCAGGTCAACCACCATGAGACAAATAGCATGATGATGATGACTCTAATGAAGGTGACATGGAATCATTGAGGCAGTACCAACATCTCACATCACTCCTGTGGTGACATTGCCCGCTACCAATAAGCAATAGGACTGTGCTAAGAACACATATTGATGTGATATTATTACAAATTGCACATTGCTACACAAACGGATTGAGACAATTACGCATATACACAACCGATGTAGAGGCATATGGACCTTCTAACAATTAAACCTTCACCCCCACAACCAAGTTAGCCAGCTTACCTGGAGCAGGTTCGATAGTGTAGGTACACGTTTGCACATGAGCCAACTCAGTGAGGGCACAAAGAGCAAGTTACTTACCTTCGGTAACGCTTTTTCTAGTGGATACATTAGCTACCTGTGGATTCCTCACCTAATGAATTCTCCCCATGCGTAGCATTCGACGGAAACTTCTCTCTCTAGCTCTGCACGTCGGCGAGGACATCAAAATTGCCCGACTCCACGCGGCTCCGTGTGACGTCATCAAGGCAATAAGAGGTCCTCGCCGCCGAGCTGACGTCAGTTCACGCCACTTTTGACGTGCCTTTGAAACATATAAAGAACATCGACAACCTACACCCTTTAAGATTAATCTTTATCTAAAAACTTCTGTACAAATCTCTTCTTTTTTTTTTTTAAAGAGGGCACATACCATCATGAATGGTCTGCAAACTTGAAAACAATCTGAATCAGAACTTTAAACATATAAAAATAAGTAGAAACATTGAAATCAAAACACTGAAGTGCACACCCAAGGCGATCCTGGTAAAAGCATTACCGAAGGTAAGTAACTTGCTCTTCTGATGGATACAACTACCTGTGGATTCCTCACCTAATGAATAGAGTGCCAAAGCAGTACCACCTCGGAGGAGGGTGTCCGTCTGGTCAAACCAGGAACTCCTACAGCACCGACCGCGCAAAATGGCCATCCCTCCGCACCTCCGTATCCAAACAATAATGCTTCACAAAGGTGTGGAGGGAAGACCAAGTCGCAGCCTTGCAGATGTCCACCATCGGAACACCTCTGGCCAAAGCTGATGAGGTCGACTTGGCCCTAGTGGAATGAGCCCTGATCCCCTCAGGAGGATCCTTCTTTGCCAATGAGTAACATATTTTTATACAAAGAACGACACACCTGGAGAGCGTTTTCTTGTGGACGGCCTTCCCCTTCCTCTTCCCCACGTAACCGATAAAGAGTTGTTCATCCAACCGGAACTCTTTCGTCCTGTCGACATAAAAACTGAGAGCCCTCTTAGGGTCCAGCCGATGGAGTCTTTACTCCTCCTTATATGGATGTGGAGGAGGGTAGAACGTCAAGAGGGTTATGGATTGTCCTAAGTGAAATGGAGACACCACCTTCGGGAGGAAAGCCGCCCTGGTCCTCGAAACCACCTTGTCCTTATAAAAAGTGGTGAAAGGCGGGTGAGCAGAAAAAGCCTGCGATTCACTAACACGTCTAGCTGACGTGATGGCAACCAAAAACACAGTCTTGAAAAACAAATATCTTAATGGGCAGGAATGAAGTGGCTCAAAGGGGGAGCCCATCAAAAAAGTCAACACCAAATTCAAGTACCACTGCGGCATAATAAAAGGCCTGGGAGGAAATTTATTAGTAAGCCTCCTCAAAAATCGAACAACCAAAGGAGATTTGAATAGAGAGGGCTGATCTGGAAGATACAAAAAAGCCTAAAGGGCCGAAAGATAGCCCTTACCCGTGGCCACAGCACAACCACGCTGAGCCAATGACAATGCAAACAATAAAACATCAGAAAGATGGGCACTTAAGGGATCAATTTTCTTCTCTCCACACCAACGAACAAAATTAGCCCACCTACTTGCACAGACCGACTTGGTGGAGTGTCGCCTGGCCGATAAAAGAACGTCCACCACCTCCGGTGGTAAAGAAAAGGAACTCAGGTTGTCCCGTTCAATCACCAGGCATGAAGGTGCAGGCTCTGGAGGTGGGGGTGCAGAACCTGCCACTGCGACTGCGAGAGGAGGTCTGCCCTGAGAGGGAGATGGAGCGGCGGGTACAGTGAGAGTCGGAGAAGGTCTGCATACCACACCCTTCGTGGCCAATCCGGAGCTATCAGAATGACTTGGTCCCGGTCTTGGCAAATCTTCCTCAAAACCCGAGGAATCAAGGGTATGGGAGGAAACGCGTAAAGCAGCTGGTCGCACCAGGACATCTGAAATGCGTCCCCCAACGCTCCTTGCATCGGATACTGAAGGCTGCAGAACGACGGACAATGCGCGTTCTCTCGAGTGGCAAAGAGGTCTATTCGGGGAAAACCCCACATCCGAAAAATGTAAAGAACTAGATCCTGATGCAGACGCCACTCGTGGTCGTCCGAGAAGAAGCGACTGAGTTTGTCCGCACGTACGTTTTGGACCCCGGCCAAAATGGTTTGCCACTACACAAAGCCGATGGTCTCGAGCCCAGGACCAGAGTCGCAGAGCCTCTCTGCAAAGAAGATACAACCCTACACCCCCGTTTGTTGATATACCACATCGCGGTTGTGTTGTCTGTCAGAATCTGAACTGACTGACCGCAAAGGGAAGGGAGGAAGGCCTTGAGGGCCAAACGAATCGCCCGCAGCTCTACCAGATTGATATGAAACCTCTGCTCTACTGGAGACCAATGACCCTTGATCTCCAGATCCTCCAGATGAGCTCCCCACCCTAAGGTGGAGGCATCCGTTATCACCGTGGCCACCGGAGTCGGCTGCGAAAACGGCTTCCCTTGAGAAAGGTTGCCTTCCACAGCCCACCATCGGAGATCCTCTGCAGTGTCTCTGGAGATCCTTATCGACTCCCCGACATCTCCTCTGTGCTGAAACCACTGCTTGCGGAGGCACCACTGAAGAGCCCTCATATGCCAGCGTGCATGCGTGACCAACAGAATGCAAGAAGCGAACAGACCGAGCAAACGAAGGACCTTGAGGACCAGAACTACTACTTCTTCTTGAAACATTGGAACCAACGCCTGAATGTCCCGTATCCGCTGTGGTGGAGGAAAGGCTCGATTCAATGTTGTGTCCAGTACTGCCCCTATGAACAGGAGACGTTAAGAGGGCTCAAGGTGAGACTTGGAAACATTTATTGACAAAGCCAGACTGAACAATAACTGGGATGTCAGCTGCAGATGATGCAGCACAAGCCCCAGAGACTCGGCTTTGATCAACCAATCGTCCAGGTAAGGGAATACTGCTACTCCCTTCCTCCTGAGGTGTGCTGCAACAACCGCCATCACCTTCGCGAAGACCCGTGGTGCGGAAGTAAGGCCAAAAGGAAGGACCGCAAACTGGTAGTGCTGCGATCCTACCACAAACCGGAGATACTTCCTACGCGACTAGAGAATGGGAATGAGAAAATAAGCATCCTGCAAGTCGATCGACACCATCCAATCCTCTTTGTCCAACGCCAAAAGCACCTGTGATAGAGTCAGCATTTTGAATTTCTCCTGTTTGAGGAACCAATTCAAAATCCTCAGGTCCAAAATAGGCCTCAGACGACCATCCTTCTTGGGGATCAGGAAGTACCTGGAATAACATCCCTGTCCCCTCTCCTGCTCGGGAACCAACTCCACTGCACCTTTTGACAATAGGGACAGAACCTCTTGTTCTAGCAACAGGAGATGATATTCTGAACAAAAGGAAGGGCAGGGAGGGAAGATAGGAGGAATCTCTCGAAAGGGAAGGGCGTAACCTCTTCTCACCAAACTGATGACCCAAGAGTCTGTTGTTATGGACTCTCATATGGGGAGAAAAAGTGAAAGCCTCCCCCCTACCAGAGAGGTATGAGAGACAATGGCAAGAGGACTGGGGCTGCTTTCCTTGAGGTAACCCTCCAGAGTAAGGGGAAGAGGAAGGGTGCTGCTACTGGGTGGCCCCTCTTGTGCGGACTCTACCCCGCCCCCTGTATGAGCGATAAGGGAGGCTGGAGGACTGCTGCCTGGCTGCTGTGATCTCCCACGAAAGGAAGCACCTCTTCCAAAAACACACAGCCGTCTAAAAGATCGAAATGGGGTAGAAGTAGCCTGCAGACCCAAAGATCTAGCAGTGGCCCTACATTCTTTAAAGCGCTCTAGCGCAGAGTCCGCCTTCGAACCAAACAGTTTTGCCCCATCAAAAGGCAGATCCAGTAACGTAGACTGAACGTCCGTCGAAAATCCGGAAGTGCGTAACCACGCATGCCGTCTGGAGGCAACGGAAGTCCCCATGGCTCTTGCAATAGAGTCTGTGGTATCCAGACCTGTCTGAATAACCTGCGTAGCCGCCGCCTGAGCGTCCGAAAGAAGACCACGCAAGTCCTGGGGCATGTCCGGAAGAACAGTCTTCGTCGCATCCATTATAGCATGGATATACCTGCCCAGAATACATGTTGCATTGGCAGATTTTAGAGCCATGCTGCAAGATGAAAACACCTTCCTGGCCGATTGGTCCATCCGCTTGGATTCCCGGTCCGATGGTACTCCCGGAAACGAACCAGGGGCCGACCTCGAAGAGCAGGATGCTTGCACCACCAAGCTCTCTGGTGAAGGGTGATTGGACAAAAACTCCGGGTCCCCAAGCGCAGATCTATAACACCTAGCCATCGACCTACTAACAGCCGAAGAGGTGACTGGCTTCTTCCAAACCTCTTCGATCGGATCCATCAGAGCTTCATTAAATGGAAGAAGAGGGTCCGCCATGGCTGTAGCAGGATGCAAAACCTCAGTCAAAAGGTTGGTCTTCACCTGCGCCGTTGGTAAGTGAAGATCCAGAAATGCTGCGGCCTTCCTAAAAACAGTGGTAAGAGGCTGCCTCCTCTGTATACTCACCCGGGGAGGCCAAGTTATACTCTGGAGAGGTATCAAGACCACTTGCTGTGTCCAACCCAGGGAAGTCACCCTGGGGATCAGTGATCTCCCCTTCTTCGAGGAATTGCTGCTGATACTCCCTCTCCTCTAAAAGGGCTTTTCGACGTGACCTCAACTTGGCCTCGAGCCCCAGCGTCGACATGGAGCGCAGCAACGTCGGTGAATGGCGCCGGGAAGGCGTCCTGACAGGTTCTCCAGATCCAACCGATGCCGCAGATGGATCCATCGGCGCCATGGAAAAGGCACCCGCATCCGACATCCGACCTCTCGGCTCCATCACCTCCGACACCAGCATCGAAGGTCTCTCCTTCGACGTTGAGGGCTGCACTGTCGGCATAGAAGCCTGACTTGGATCTCCAGCCGAACAAAATGGCATAAACGGTGTCGGTTTATATGGAGCCGGAACGCCGAGATTGAAAGCCAGGGGACAAGTGGGGCCAGCCGGTGCACCACCTCCCAGAGCCATAGTTTGAAAAATCCGAAACATGGCATTAAGGAATGCCGCAGGATCCGTAACCGGAAACGAAGGATAAGTCTGTGGAGCCGGTGCCAGGCTGGACTCTTCAGGTTCAGGATGCACCGGCGAAACCAGATGACTTTGAGGCTCCACGACTTCAAAGACTGACGGCGCCGGGGACGTCTGCAGCGTCGCCGGTTGAGGGGACACCGTCGGACTCACTTCCCAAGACTTGCGGCGTGGGGACTATGAAGACCTCGACGCCGACCAACTTCTGGACCGACATAGGGAGTCACAATGACGTCGCTTCTTATGGGATGATTTTCCAGAAGAGGACCGATGGTGCCGCTTCCTCTCCTTCTTGGACCTCGCCAAGAAAAGCTTCGCCTAGAGTTCCTTCAATGCCTTCGGATTCATCTTCTGGCAGGATCTGCATTCTTGGACGTCGTGATCGGAACTGAGGCACCAAAGACAATCGTTGTGCAGATCAGTCACAGACATGCGACCTCCACATTCCCTACAGGGCTTGAAACCCGACTTCTTCGGAGCTCACATCCTGGAAATACACAAACTATCCCTTCCGCAGAGCTAACGATACAGGTAACAGAAAAGTAACCGTTATCGAAGGCACGGAAAAAAGGGAACTGACGTCAGCACGGCGGCGAGGACCTCTTATTGCCTCAATGACGTCACACGGAGCCGCGTGGAGTCGGGCAATTGTGACGTCCTCGCCGACGTGCAGAGCTAGAGAGAGGAGTTTCTGTCGAATGCTACGCATGGGGAGAATTCATTAGGTGAGGAATTCACAGATAGTTGTATCCATCAGAAAATAGGTTTGCACAGAACTTGTCACACATGGGTTATTTTTGCATTGTCAATTGTCAACACTTCAGTGCTGCCAACTTAAGGAGATGTGTTGTACATAGTAACTTAGCCAAATCAAAGGTCCTCACTGTTGTTTTACACATGCTATTACATATGCTGAATTGGATGGGATCTTCAGGCACATACTGCAACCGTGTTACCACCACTGTGGAACCGATTCTGTGTGTGGAAGTATCATGTCACCCCAGTGAAGACACATGAACACTTCTTTCACAAGACATAATACATGGGAGTACACAATGTACTGCAAGTGTACAAAAATACCGCTGATATCCGGTCCATCAGCCAAACACCAGTTTAGATAATTAAACAACCCAATGCTGATGGTACATCCTAGAAGCCGAGGATTCCACACAATAACACAAACACAGATAAGTCACAGACAACACAAGATAACAACTGCCATGCAAAGTGATAATCATGGTGAAAGCTACATAAAATTTTTTCCACTCATTTTCTTTCAGCTGATCAGGGGTATGGGATCCAGCCATGGATCATGACCCCATTTGCCAACGCAAGCACAGCATCTGAGCGTGCCTATAATGAGGCACATCGGAGGACACGCACCATAGTAGAGAGGACTTTTGGCATCCTTAAGTCACGATTAAGGTGCCTCGAGATCTCCGGAGGCAACCTCTTATATTCACCTGAAATGGTCTGCAAGATCATTTTGACCTGTGCCATCCTGTACAACATATGTGTAAGGAGGACCATTCCCCTCTATGAACCAGACCCACAAATGCCTGAAGAGGAGGATGCTGTCCACCAACATGAGGGGGACAATCCAAACACTGCAGCAGGATTGCGTCGGAGACAACACATTGTACAAAACTTTTTTTAACTATAGGCACCATCACCACTGTCTTACCATATGTCATTAAACACCTCAATTCATCCATAAATCATCATCTGGGTAATTATTTATGCATCACATGATCCCTAGGAATCATTATCAGAGTTTTGCCTCATGGATCATTGCAGATATACAGATTAGGATACTGAAAAAGCCACATCACATTTGATGGGTATGAATGTACACCCAACTTCACACAGAGTGTAAATGACATATATCCTATCCGTTTCACATTTGAAGGGCAATATCAGAGTAGCACAGCTATGGCACACATCCATGTTGGCAACATGGTTCATTGCAGCATATGGCACACAACTAAGACACAATCAATCCTAAGTTAAAAAACTGTTTCATACATGAGGCAGTGGATGTGCTATTGCATTGTTAACAGGAATGTATGCCCAGAACCTTGACAGCACTAAGTGTGATATCAGCTATCTCTGCAAGGAGCATGTGTGACAAGAAGTCCATGTAAGCTGCAAATGGATAGCACAAGTGCCCCAGGTATGACAAGCATTGCTCACAAGACATGCCCTGCGCATGCCATCCAAGGTTATAAGTCCTGCCACCGGCATGTTTTAATTTTCTCCCCACCCTTCTCTAGGGGGTCCTGAAACTGGACTATTTGTACCCTGATAATCCTTCATCTATACACACCCAGACTCACATTCTAACTCCAGTGTGCTTCCCTCTTTAGTATAGAGTCCATAGTCCTAGTTCATCTGTCTGCATGGACTTCATGTCTGATGATGCACTGCCTGGTAGTCTGTAGGGCGTGTAATCACCTGTCCATTGCTTCCCATGTGAAAGGTACTGTTGGTCCTTTGAACTTGATTCTCACCTATATGACTTGTGAGAGACTGAAGCTGCACACACCTGTGAGCACTTCCATGCAGACCAGCCATTTGAACCTGCACTGCCACTGCTGCTGCCTTGAACGGCTTAGAAGCTGCCATTTTATGTATATCCTTGTTGTGCATTGCTGTATAAATCACTTGTGTAACACAGGCCTTGGGTTATTGTGTGACTTTGCAGCCCACAGCACAAATACATTTTTTATTTTCCACAGTGTTGTTACAGCTTTTCCCAGTCAGAGTCTGCTCACTGTGCATTTGCCTTGTTCATGTTAGTTCCTGACAGAGCCTGCATCCTGTTAGGCTGATTGGTTCCTGTCTTTGAGTTACCATAGAGGTTCCCTGTGGCTACAATTGTAACATAGTTGCTTTCCATTCCCTCACTTTCCTTCTGGGGTATTGTGTCTGGTAGATTTTTGATGAATCCTCAAATAGATTGTACAGTGTAATCAGTTTACTTATTGTATCATGGTCTGGGACATGTATTCAAATAGCCTAATACCGGCCCTATCCCTTGTCTGGGTTTCATGTATGCATGAGTGACAAACAGTGACAGTGTACTATGGCTGTATGCATGGATTGGGTATGGTGCCTCCAGCACAACAAACAACGTTTGCCAATGTGCATGAAAGGACAAAACATATTTGTGCCCTGATGGTCTACACACAGATTCACATTGGCCGCAACCTAATGATGGTGCTTACGTGGTAACTAGCTGTGAGATTAATCAGCACAGAGGCACTGATGTTCCTGTTGCAGTGGGAATTTTAGAGGCCACCCTGTGTACAAATGTTGTGATGAAACCTGCCGGTTTCCATTTACTGAGCCATTAAGTTTGTGAGCACACCAAGGTTGGCCTGTTGTCAGCCTTATAAAACTTCTGCAGTGCCATAGCTGGACTATCCCCAAGTGTGTTGTCAATTCCTCTTTGGCTTTCGGTCAATTCTGCTTTGAAGGATACTCTGTTAATGTAGGGAATGGCTCTACAGACTCATGACTAGACCTACACGTAATTGTGACAACATGGAGGCCAATAATGACACAGGGTACACATGGCCACACACTTGAACTGGACAACTTTGTGCAATTAACCACTCGAAGAACAAGTTACTTACCTTTGGTAACGTTTTATCTGGTGGATACAATAGCTACCTGTGGATTCCACACCTTATAAAATTCATCCTTGCGCCAGCATCCAACGGAAAGTTCTCTTCCTAGCTCTCCACGTCGATGAGTACGGCTCCACATGACTCCGTCTAACGTCACCGTGCCAATAAGAGGTCCTCGTTGGCGTGCTGACGTCTGTTTCACCCATTTTTTACATGCCTTTGAGGCGAACAGGTGCAAACCGACTTCCACAACTCCAATCAACACATATATACATAAAACCCTACTCCTCCCTGCTTGTTTATGTACCACATCGCCTTTAGTGTTGTCCGTGAGGACTTGAACCGACTGACCGCGAAGGGAAGGGAGGAAGGCCTTTAGAGCCAGACGTATCGCCCGCAGTTCCAACAGATTGATATGAAACATCTGTTCCACCGGAGACCAATGACCCTTGATCTCCAGTTTCCCCAGATGAGCACCCCACCCTAGAGTGGAGGCATCCGTTACAACTGTGGCCACTGGAGGTGGTAGTGAGAACAGCCTTCCTTGGGAAAGGTTGCCGTCCGCTGCCAACCATTGGAGATCCGCTGCAGTGTCCCTGGAGATCCTTATCGAATCCTCGATATCCCATTTGTGCTGAAACCACTGCCTGCGGAGGCACCACTGAAGAGCCCTCATATGCCAGCGCGCATGACTGACCAACAGAATGCAAGAAGCGAACAGACCAAGCAGGCGTAAGACCTTGAGGACCGGAACAACCGCTTGTAAGGAAATGGCTCCCTGTTGCAATTACCCCCACTTTTTGCCTGATACTGATGCTGACTTGACTGAGAAGTGTGCTGGGACCCTGCAAACCAGGCCCCAGCACCAGTGTTCTTTCACCTAATATGTACCATTGTCTCCACAATTGGCACAACCCTGGCACCCAGGTAAGTCCCTTGTAACTGGTACCCCTGGTACCAAGGGCCCTGATGCAAGGGAAGGTCTCTAAGGGCTGCAGCATGTCTTATGCCACCCTAGGGACCCCTCACTCAGCACAGACACACTGCTTGCCAGCTTGTGTGTGCTGGTGGGGAGAAAAAGACTAAGTCGACATGGCACTCCCCTCAGGGTGCCATGCCAACCTCACACTGCCTATAGGTATAGATAAGTCACCCCTCTAGCAGGCCTTACAGCCCTAAGGTAGGGTGCACTATACCATAGATGAGGGCATAAGTACATGAGCGCTATGCCCCTACAGTGTCTAAGCAAAACCTTAGACATTGTAAGTGCAGGGTAGCCATAAGAGTATATGGTCTGGGAGTCTGTCATCCACGAACTCCACAGTACCATAATGGCTACACTGAAAACTGGGAAGTTTGGTATCAAACTTCTCAGCACAATAAATGCACACTGATGCCAGTGTACATTTAAATTGTGAAATACACCCCAGAGGGCATCTTAGAGATGCCCCTGAAACTATACCCGACTACCAGTGTGGGCTGACTAGTTTTAGCAGCCTGCCACACACCAGACATGTTGCTGGCCACATGGGGAGAGTCCCTTTGTCACTCTGTGACTAGTAACAAAGCCTGTACTGGGTGGAGGTGCTTCTCACCTCCCCTGCAGGAACTGTAACACCTGGCGGTGAGCCTCAAAGGCTCACCCCCCTTGTTACAGCACCCCAGGGCACTCCAGCTAGTGGAGTTGCCCCCCCCCTCCGGCCACGGCCCCACTTTTGGCGGCAAGGCCGGCGGAGATAATGAGAAAAACAAGGAGGAGTCACTGGCCACTCAGGACAGCCCCTAAGGTGTCCTGAGCTGAGGTGACTGACTTTTAGAAATCCTCCATCTTGCAGATGGAGGATTCCCCCAATAGGATTAGGGATGTGCCCCCCTCCCCTCAGGGAGGAGGCACAAAGAGGGTGTAGCCACCCTCAGGGCTAGTAGCCATTGGCTACTAACCCTCCAGACCTAAACACACCCCTAAATCGAGTATTTAGGGGCTCCCAGAACCTAGCAAGATAGATTCCTGCAACCTAAGACGAAGAAGGACTGCTGAGCTGAAAAACCTGCAGAGAAGACGGAGACACCAACTGCCTTGGCCCCAGCTCTACCGGCCTGTCTCCCCACTTCAAAAGAACTGCTCCAGCGACGCGTTCCACAGGGTCCAGCGACCTCTGAAGCCTCAGAGGACTACCCTGCATCTAAAAGGACCAAGAATTCCCGAGGACAGCGGCTCTGCTCCAAGGAAGAAGCATCTTAGCAACAAAGAAGCAACTTTGAAAGAACACACGTTTCCCGCCGGAAGCGTGAGACTTTGCACTCTGCACCCGACGCCCCTGGCTCGACTTGTGGAGAACCAACGCTACAGGGAGGACTCCCGGGCGACTGCGAGCCCGTGAGTAGCCAGAGTTGACCCCCCTGAGTCCCCACAGCGACACCTGCAGAGGGAATCCAGAGGCTCCCCCTGACCGCGACTGCCTGCTTCTAAGAACCCGACGCCTGGTAAGGACACTGCACCCGCAGCCCCCAGGACCTGAAGAACGAGTTACTTACCTTCGGTAACGACTTTTCTGGTGGATACATTAGCTACCTGTGGATTCCTCACCTCATGAATACTCCCATGGCGCCAGCATTCGACGGAAATCTTCTTACTAGTCTCTGCACGTCGACGAGGACGTCACTGTCGCCCACGCGACGGCGTCTGACGTCATACAGGCAATAAGAGGTCCTCGACGACGTGCGGACGTCAGTACCAATCATTTTTTACGTGCATGAGAACAACCAGGCAATGCAATGAAAGAGCAAGGCAACATCCATTATATTGTAAAAATACACCACATTGTATGAATAACTGTAAATCTTTTTATGTACATATATATATATATATATAAAACTCTCTCTTTTAAAATATATACACACACCAAGTATATACATAAAGATATATACATATATACATATATATATATAAATATATTATATATACATCTATTGCACCCTCAAAGACCAAGAGGAGCGCACTCAAGGATTACTTGGTAAGACCAGAAAGGCAACGGGGAGGCGGGTGGGACCGTGAGGAATCCACAGGTAGCTAATGTATCCACTAGAAAAGTCGTTACCGAAGGTAAGTAACTCGTTCTTCTGATGGATACAACTACCTGTGGATTCCTCACCTCATGAATAGAGTCCCAAAGCAGTACCACGCCCGGCGGTGGGTGCCTAAATGGTCAAACCAAGAAATCCTGCAGCACTGACCGTGCAAAATGGCCGTCCCTTCTAACCTCAGAATCCAAACAGTAATGTTTTGCAAAAGTGTGAAGGGACGACCAAGTTGCGGCCTTGCAGATGTCGACCACAGGAACACCTCTGGCCAAGGCCGAAGTGGCCGACTTAGCTCTGGTGGAATGAGCTCTAATGCCCTCAGGAGGATCCTTCTTTGCCAAAGAGTAACATATTTTAATGCAAAGAACAACCCACCTGGATAGTGTTCTCTTGTGGACTGCCTTTCCTCTCCTCTTGCCCACGTATCCAATAAACAGCTGATCCTCCAGCCTGAAATCCTTTGTTCTATCGATAAAGAAGCTCAACGCTCTCTTTGGGTCCAGACGGTGCAGTCTTTCTTCCTCTTTGGAAGGATGAGGCGGAGGATAGAACGTGGACAAAGTAATTGCCTGAGCCAAATGGAAGGGTGAAACAACCTTCGGGAGGAAAGCAGCCTTGGTCCTCAACACCACCTTATCCCCATAAAAAGTTGTATAAGGGGGTTTTACTGATAAGGCCTGCAACTCACTCACTCTCCTTGCTGATGTTATAGCTATCAGGAAGACTGTTTTTAAAACCAAATACCTCAAGGGGCAAGAATGCATAGGTTCAAAAGGGGACCCCATAAGGAAAGTCAGGACTAAGGACAAATCCCATTGCGGCATAACAAATGGCTTTGGAGGATATTGATTTAGAAGACCTTTCAAGAATCTGATAACAATAGGGGATTTAAATAAAGATGGTTGGTCTGGAAGACATAAGAAGGCTGACAAGGCCGATAAATAACCTTTAATGGTAGCCACTGCACAACCTTTCTGCGCCAGAGATAGAGCAAAAGACAAAACGTCCGATAGATGAGCATGCAAAGGATCAATCTGCCTCTCTCCACACCACGCAACAAATTTAGACCACCTATTAGCGTAGATAGATTTAGTGGAGTGTCGCCTGGCCGCTAATATAACATCCACTACCTCAGGCGGGAGAGAGAAGGAACTCAGGTTACCCCGTTCAATCTCCATGCATGTAGGTGCAGACTCTGGAGGTTGGGGTGTAGAACCTGCCCCTGCGACTGCGAGAGGAGGTCTGCCCTGAAAGGGAGACGGAGCGGCGGGCACATTGAGAGTTGGAGAAGGTCGGAGTACCACACCCTCCTTGGCCAATCCGAAGCTATTAAGATTACTAGAGCCCGGTCTTGGCGAATCTTCCTCAATACTCGAGGAATCAAGGGTATGGGAGGAAACGCGTAAAGCAACTGGCCGCAAAAGGTCATTTGAAACGCGCCCCCCAACGCTTCCTGCATCGGATACTGAAGGCTGCAGAACAACGGACAATGCGCGTTCTCTCGAGTGGCGAACAGATCTACCCGAGGAAACCCCCACCTCTGGAAGATTAAACGGACTTGATCTGGATGGAGACGCCACTCGTGGTCTGCCGAGAAGTGGCGACTGACACTGTCCGCACGCACGTTCAAAACTCCGGCCAGATGGTTTGCTATCAAGCAAATCCGATGGTCCTTTGCCCAGGACCATAGTCGAAGAGCTTCTCTGCAGAGAAGGTACGACCCCACTCCTCCCTGCTTGTTTATGTACCACATCGTGGTAGTATTGTCCGTTAGGACCTGTACCGACTGACCACGAAGGGAAGGGAGGAAGGCCTTGAGAGCCAGACGTACAGCCCGTAATTCTAACAGATTGATGTGAAAAATCTGTTCCTCTGGAGACCAAAGACCTTTGATCTCCAGATCCCCCAGATGAGCTCCCCACCCTAGAGTGGAAGCATCCGTTATGACTGTGGCCACTGGTGGCGACTGCTGGAACGGCTTTCCTTGCGAAAGATTGTTGCTTACAATCCACCACTTCAAATCCACAGCAGCATCTCTGGAGATCTTGACAGTACCCTCTAGATCCCCTCTGTGTTGAGACCACTGCCTTCGGAGGCACCACTGAAGAGCCCTCATGTGCCAGCGAGCATGCGTGACCAACAGAATGCAGGAGGCAAAAAGACCGAGCAGACGAAGGACCTTGAGGACTGGAACTACCGCTCCATTTCGAAACATTGGAACCAAATCCTGAATATCTTGAATCCGCTGAGGCGGAGGAAAGGCCCGACCCAATGTTGTATCCAGTACTGCCCCTATGAACAGGAGGCGCTGAGAGGGCTCTAGGTGAGATTTGGGCTCGTTCACCGAAAAACCCAGGTCGAACAACAACTGGGTTGTTGACTGCAGATGACGCAACACAAGCTCCGGGGACTTGGCTTTGATCAACCAGTCGTCCAAGTAAGGGAATACTGCTATCCCCTTCCTTCTGAGCTCTGCCGCAACCACCGACATCACCTTCGTGAAGACTCGAGGTGCTGAAGTAAGACCAAATGGAAGGACCGCAAACTGATAGTGTTGCGATCCCACCACAAACCGGAGATACTTCCTGTGTGACTTGAGTATCGGGATATGAAAGGAGGCATCCTGCAAGTCGACAGACACCATCCATTCTTCCATGTTCAACGCCAAAAGCACCTGTGCTAGGGTCAGCATCTTGAACTTTTCCTGCTTGAGGAACCAATTCAAGATCCTCAGGTCCAGAATTGGTCTCAAACGACCATCCTTCTTGGGAATCAGGAAATACCTTGAGTAAACTCCTTGACCCCTTTCCTGCTCCGGGACCAACTCCACCGCGCCCTTTAAAAGGAGGACTTCTACCTCCTGTTCTAGCAACAGGAGGTGTTCTTGTGAACAATACGAAGGGCGGGGCGGGATGAGGGGCGGAAACTCCCGAAAAGGAAGGGTGTAGCCTTTTCCCACAACACTGAGAACCCAATTGTCCGACGTAACAGTCTCCCATTTGGTGAGAAAATGCTGTAATCTTCCCCCTACAGGAGAGGCGTGAGTTGGAAATGGTGGAAGCCTAAGGCTGCTTCCCCTGCTGCACCCCGCCAGAGGATGAGGAAGAGGCAGAGTGCTGCTGAGAGGCTCCTCTGGTGCGGACCCTACCTCTCCCCCTAAAAGATCTATAGGGATGGGAAGAGGCAGGTTGCTGATATCTTCCCCGAAAGGAAGAGGAGGAAGAGCCACGCCCAAATCCACGAAACCTCCTGAAAAATCTGGAAGAGGCCGTGGAAGAAGGAGCTTGGAGCCCTAACGACTTAGCCGTGGCCCTGCTTTCCTTAAAACGTTCCAAGGCCGAATCAGCCTTAGCCCCAAACAGTTTGTCCCCATCAAACGGGAGATCCAACAATGTGGACTGTACATCAGCCGAAAAGCCCGAGTTACGGAGCCAGGCCTGTCTCCTTGCCACCACAGTTGTGCCCATTGCTCTGGCTACCGAGTCGGTGGTATCCAGTCCCGTCTGGATAATTTGGGTCGCAGCAGCCTGGGCATTTGAGACAAGATCCAAAAGACCCTGGGGAAGCTCTGTAAACGAAGAGGAGATGTCATCCATCAGAGCATGAATATACCTCCCCAGGATACAGGTTGCATTGGTGGCTTTTAACGCCAGACTGCAGGACGAAAAAATCTTCTTCGACTGCGCCTCTAGCTTCTTTGAATCTCTGTCCCCAGGCACCGTCGGAAAAGAACCAGGCGCTGACTTGGACGAACAGGAGGCCTGCACCACCAAGCTCTCCGGCGTAGGGTGCCTGGACAGAAAACCAGGGTCAGTTGGAGCCGCCCGATACCTCCTGGCCGCGGCTCTGTGAACTGCTGGGGAAGATGCCGGCCTCTTCCACACCTCTAAAACCGGATCCAGCAGAGCGTCATTAAAAGGTAACAGAGGCTCCGCCGCGGCTGAGGCCGGATGTAACACCTCTGTCAAAAGGTTCTGTTTCGCCTCCACCACCGGCAAAGGCAGGTCCAAAAAACTAGCTGCCTTCCGTACCACTGCATGAAAGGAAGCAGCCTCCTCAGTATATTCCCCCGGGGACGAAAGGTCCCACTCAGGGGAAGTGTCCAGCCCACTGGCCGACTCCAGTCCACGCAGCCCATCACCCGAGTCCTCTAGCTCTCCTTCCTCTAGGGCTCGTTGGTACTCCTGCTCTTCTAGTACCCGGAGAGCACGTCTCCTTGAATGCAGTCGTTGCTCAATCCGCGGAGTCGACAATGCCTCCGCCGAAGTCGGAGATCGGCGCCGATCTTCCGAAGCCACCGACGCCGCATCCGGCGCCACAGGTAACTTCGGCGCCGACTGAAGAGCAGTTGAAACGGATGGACCCACCGGAGTCACAGGCCGAAATCTCGACGTCGACGGGATGGAAATCCCTGGGGCCAATCCTTCCGAAGCCACCGGAGCGGCCACCGGCGCCGACACTGGCGCCGAGCCCACGTTCCCAAACGGGAGAAAGGGCATAAAGGGTGCCGGCCGAAGAGGCGCAGGATCACCCAAAGAAAAGGCCAAAGGCCCAGCCGGAGCACCCCCTGGAGCCATCTGTTGGAAGATGGCATACATCGCATTCAAGAATGCGGAACTATCGGCTCCAGGGGTGGGGAAAGCCGGATACTGGGGTGCCTGTCTCGGAGGCGACCCCGACGCCGGCCTCGGCGTCTGCGCCAGAGAAAACACTTGAGGCTCCAATACCTCAATCACCGACGCCTGTCCAGGTGAAGTTGGAGACGCCGGAGAAGGCAACGGCGTCGAAGGATGCGGCGTAACCGTGGGGCTGACCTCCCATGTTCTTCGGCGCCGATCCGGAGACCTGGAACGAGCCTCCCTTGAATGACGCCGAGATTCTCTACGGCGCCGGGAGTCTCGATGACGCCGATGTCTTGGAGAAGACTTCTTGTGATGCTTCTCCTTTGACTTGGCCATAAACAGCTTCGCCTCACGTTCTTTAAGAGCCTTTGGATTCATGTGCTGACATGAATCACAAGTCGAGACGTCGTGGTCGGAGCTCAAACACCAAAGGCAATCGGAATGAGGATCCGTCACCGACATCTTGCCTCCACACTCACGACAAGGCTTAAATCCAGACTTTCTCTGCGACATTATTTCCACAACGAAAGACTACGCAGCAAGATATACACTGTAACCGCAAGAGTAACAGTTGCTCCCTCGAAGATAACCGTTTCGAATGCACGGAAAAAAGGGAACTGACGTCTGCACGTCGTCGAGGACCTCTTATTGCCTGTATGACGTCAGACGGCGTCGCGTGGGCGACAGTGACGTCCTCGTCGACGTGCAGAGACTAGTAAGAAGATTTCCGTCGAATGCTGGCGCCATGGGAGTATTCATGAGGTGAGGAATCCACAGGTAGTTGTATCCATCAGAAGGATCCGACCTCCAGTGCAGGAGCGACCCCCAGGTGGCCCTCTCCTTTGCCCAGGTGGTGGCTACCCCGAGGAGCCCCCCTTGCCTGCCTGCATCGCTGAAGAGACCCCTAGGTCTCCCATTGAACTCCATTGCAAACCCAACGCCTGTTTGCACACTGCACCCGGCCGCCCCCGTGCCGCTGAGGGTGTACTTTTTGTGCTGACTTGAGTCCCCCCAGGTGCCCTATAAAACCCCCCTTGTCTGCCCTCCGAAGACGCGGGTACTTACCTGCTGGCAGACTGGAACCGGGGCACCCCCTTCTTCATTGAAGCCTATGCGTTTTGGGCACCACTTTGACCTCTGCACCTGACCGGCCCTGAGCTGCTGGTGTGGTAACTTTGGGGTTGCCCTGAACCCCCAACGGTGGGCTACCTTGGACCCAACTTTGAACCCTGTAGGTGGTCTGCTTATCTGCAAAACTACAAACACTTACCTCCCCCAGGAACTGTTGAAAATTGCACTGTGTCCAGTTTTAAAATAGCTTATTGCCATTTGTGTGAAAACTGTATATGCTATTTTGCTAATTCAAAGTTCCTAAAGTTCCTAAGTGAAATACCTTTCATTTAAAGTATTGTTTGTAAAACTTGAACCTGTGGTTCTTAAAATAAACTAAGAAAAGATATTTGTCTATATAAAAACCTATTGGCCTGGAATTGTCTTTGAGTGTGTGTTCCTCATTTATTGCCTGTGTGTATGTACAACAAATGCTTAACACTACCCTCTGATAAGCCTACTTCTCGACCACACTACCACAAAATAGAGCATTAGAATTATCTCTTTTTGACACTATCTTACCTCTAAGGGGAACCCTTGGACTCTGTGCATGCTATTTCTTACTTTGAAATAGTACATACAGAGCCAACTTCCTACACCGCTCCATTCCGAAACATTGGAATCAGCGCCTGAATGTCCCGAAACCGCTGAGGCGGAGGGTAGGCCCGATACAATGTTGTATCCAGTACTGCCCCATGA
This sequence comes from Pleurodeles waltl, assembly GCF_031143425.1. Classification (NCBI taxonomy): domain Eukaryota; kingdom Metazoa; phylum Chordata; class Amphibia; order Caudata; family Salamandridae; genus Pleurodeles; species Pleurodeles waltl. The sequence continues at coordinate 701,045,718 of NC_090451.1, read as the reverse complement.
ACAGGAGGCGTTGAGAGGGCTCCAGGTGAGACTTGGGCACGTTTACCGAAAACCCCAGGTCGAACAACAACTGGGTTGTCACCTGCAGGTGACGCAGCACCAACTCCGGAGACTTGGCTTTGATCAACCAATCGTCCAGGTAAGGAAATACCGCTATTCCTTTCCGCCTGAGATGTGCTGCAACTACCGACATCACCTTTGTGAAGACTCGAGGTGCTGAAGTAAGTCCAAACGGAAGGACCGCAAACTGGTAGTGTTGCAACCCCACTAAAAACCGGAGATACTTCCTGTGCGACTTGAGTATAGGGATGTGAAAGTACGCATCATGCAAGTCGACAGACACCATCCAATCCTCTTTGTTCAACGCCAGAAGTACCTGTGCCAGAGTCAGCATTTTTAATTTCTCCTGCTTGAGGAACCAATTCAAAATCCTCAGGTCTAGGATCGGCCTCAGACGACCGTCCTTCTTGGGGATCAGGAAATATCTTGAATAACAACCCTGACGCCTTTCCTGCTCTGGAACCAACTCTACCGCACCTTTTGACAATAGGGTCTGAACTTCCTGCTGTAACAACAGGAGATGGTCTTCTGAACAAAACGAGGGATGGGGAGGCATGGGAGGAGGAAACTCCTGAAAAGGGGGAGCATATCCTTTTCTCACAATATTTAGAACCCATGAGTCCGATGTAACTAACTCCCACTCGTGGAGAAAAAGACGTACTCTTCCCCCTACAGGAGAAGTATGGTCGATAAAGGGGAGAAAACTAGGGCTGCTTCCCTTGCAGTTGTCCTCCAGAGGAAGAGGATGAATTAGGGTGCTTCTGGGTGGCCCCTCTTGTTCTAACCCTCCCCCACCCTCCAAAGGACGGCTATGGGAGGCTGGTAGGCTGCTGGACCGAGGACTGGGGTCTCTATCGATAAACTGCCCCATGTCCAACCCCCCTGAACCTACAAAAGGACCTAAAAGGGGTAGAAGAGGAGGCTTGCAATCCTAAAGACTTCGCCGTGGCCTGGCTATTTTTAAAGCGCTCCAGGGCAGAGTCCGCTTTATCTCCAGTTTTTCCCCCATCAAATGGCAAGTCCAACAAGGTGGTCTGTACATCCGGAGAAAACCCAGAGGACCTCAACCAAGGGTGCCTCCTGGTAGCAATAGATGTACCCAT